>NC_050071.1:127048879-127378471 GCF_009764565.3 Dermochelys coriacea
ATGCTGGACAGGAAGGTGCTCGGCGACTATTGGACCTATTTTTGCTCCTCTGTCCAATCATGCATCTTGGCAGAGTTCCTCTGGGCCGCGTCCGCTGGCTCCCTAGACACCTTTGAAGTGTGATGGGCACCGTCCAGGGTTCTCTGCTCGGTGTCCCCCTTTGGTTCCTTGCTTAGGGCCCTATGACCTGACTCCTGCCCCTCTTTTCTTATTAGTCATTCCCCAGAGCTATTTGAGCCCTAGATTCAGTTGCTCCCTCCCTTAGACTAGGAGGGGACCTTTAGAGATGGGCGGGCTGGTGCCAGATCTCAATAGGAGCTCTACACAAGATGGAACCAGAGCAGTGGTATATGTGGGTAATGGAAGAGCAGCAGCTCACCAAGATGGGTCTGGAGGATGATCCTGAAGCCTTTTTAATCACATTCAAGCGGGTGGCACCAGCAGCCAGTGACCCCCAGAATGATGGGCCTTAATCCTAGCCCCATACCTGATGGGTTCAGCACAGGTCACCTACCATACTCTGGACTCGGAAGGGGTGAAGGATTAAAATCAAGTGAAGTCTGCCATTTTAGACTATCTGGATATTTCAGATGAAACCTACCACCAATGGCTTAGGGCAGAGAGATAGCCAAGGGGGCCTGACTGTGCATGGTAGTACAGTGGTTGAAGGAGCACTGCTGGAAGTGGCTCCACCCAGAGGAACACCTGGGGCCCCAAGTGGCTGAGGCCATTGTAACAGAGCAAATTAGAAAGATATTGCCCATGGAAGGCAGGGAATTGGCATTATGGCATCGCCTAGGGACACTGTCAGAAGAAATTAGGTTAACTGTGGACTTTGTAGAGACAGAAGAGTCACTCAAGGTAGAGTCACCCCAGACATCAGCAGGGGTGAGCCAGTGCCCACCGCAGACTCTTTCAGGGGATCCGTCTAAAAACAGGTCCTCTCAGGCAGGTAGATTGCACCTTAAGACTGAGGCAGGCCTAAGAGGGCTACGAGGCCAAGAACAAAGGCCATGCTGCCCATGAAACCGCCCAGGACCTGAGACGATGGAGGCAGGCCTCACAGGTGGAGGTCTGGCAATCATCAGGCCTCCCTATAATTAGGCAAGAAGCCAGTGACCCCAGCCCAGTAACATGCCATTCTTGTGGGCAGACAAGGCACATAAAGACAGTGTGTGCTCACTGATGGAATGTGTGTATGATCAGAGCTGGACAGCAGAAAACTGCCCCTAGAAAAAAAAAAACTTCCCCTAATTTGATAGTACTGGTAATGATCAAGAGGAAGCTGGTTCAGGGACTCTTGTACTCTGGCTGCAGCCAGACGGTGGTCCAAACTTCCATGGGGGAAAGTAATGTCACTCCCAAGAAAATGATCCAGCCTCAATGTATCCATGGAGACGTCAAGACCAACCCCATTCAGCAGCTATAGCTGACGGTCAGAGACCGTACTGTCCTAGGGGACAGGAATTTCATGGTAGAACAAAAAAACGAGTCCCTTTGACTCCCTCAGGGAACTGATGGGCAGGATCCCCTGGGACAATAATATGAGGGGGAAAGGAGTCCAGGAGAGCTGGCTGTATTTTAAAGAATCCTTATTGAGGTTACAGGAACAAACCACTGCGATGTGTAGAAAGAATAGTAAATATGGCAGTCGACCAGCTTGGCTTAACACAAAAAAGAAGCTTACAAGAAGTGGGAGATTCGACAAATGACCAGGGAGGAGTATAAAAATATTGATGAGGCATGCAGGAGTGAAATCAGGAAGGCCAAATCTCACATGGAGTTGCAGTTAGCAAGAGATGTTAATAGTAACAAGAAGGGTTTCTTCAGGTATGTTAGCAACAAGAAGAAAGTCAAGGAAAGTGTGGGCCCCTTACTGAATGAGGGAGGCAACCTAGTGACAGAGGATGTGGAAAAAGCTAATGTACTCAGTGCTTTTTTTGCCTCTGTCTTCACGAACAAGGTCATATCCCAGACTGCTGCACTGGGCAGCACAGCATGGGGAGGAGGCGACCAGCCCTCTGTGGAGAAAGAAGTGGTTCGGGACTATTTAGAAAAGCAGGATGAGCACAAGTCCATGGGACCAGATACACTGCATCCAAGGGTGCTAAAGGAGTTGGCAGATAGCTAAGTGGTTTGAGCATTGGCCTGCTAAACCCAGGGTTGTGAGTTCAATCCTTGAGGGGGCCATTTAGGGATCTGGGGCAAAAATTGGGGATTGGTCCTGCTTTGAGCAGGGGTTGGACTAGATGATCTCCTGAGATCCCTTCCAACCCTGTGATTCTATGTGATTGTAGGGCCATTATCTTTGAAAACTCATGGTGATTGGCTGAGGTCCCAGAAGACTGGAAAAAGGCTAATGTAGTGCCCATTTTTAAAAAAGGGAAGGAGGAGGATCTGGGGAACTACAGGCCAGTCAGCCTTCCCTAAGTCCATGGAAAAATCATGGAGCAGGTCCTCAAGGAATCAATTCTGAAGCACTTAGAGGAGAGGAAAGTGATCAGGAACAGTCAGCATGGATTCACCAAGGGCAAGTCATGCCGGACTAACCTAATTGCCTTCTATGATGAGATAACTGGCTCTGTGGATGAGGGGAAAGCAGTGGATGTGTTATTCCTTGACCTTAGCAAAGCTTCTGATACGGTCTCCCACAGTATTCTTGCCAGCAAGTTAAAGAAGTGTGGACTGGATGAATGGACTATAAGGTGGATAGAAAGCTGGCTAGATCATCGGGCTCAACGGGTAGAGATCAATGGCTCCATGTCTAGCTGGCAGCCGGTATCAAGCAGAGTGCCCCAAGGGTCAGTCCTGAGGCCAGTTTTGTTCAATATCTTCATTAATGATCTGGAGGATGGTGTGGATTGCACCCTCAGCAAGTTTGCAGATGACACTAGACTGAGAGGAGAGGTAGATACGCTGTAGGGTAAGGATAGGATACAGAGAGACCTAAACAAATTATAGGATTGGGCCAAAAGAAATCTGATGAGGTTAAACAAGGACAAGTGCAGAGTCCTGCACTGAGAATGGAAGAATCCCAGGCCCCGCTACAGACTAGGGACCGAATGGCTAGGCAGCAGTTCTGCAGAAAAGGACCTAGGGGTTACAGTGGACGAGAAGCTGGATATGGGTCAACAGTGTGCCCTTGTTGCCAAGAAGGCTATCAGCATTTTGGGCTGTATAAGTAGGGGCACTGCCAGCAGATCGAGGGAAGTGATCATTCCCCTCTATTTGACATTGGTGAGGCCTCATCTGGAGTACTGTGTCCAGTTTTGGGCCCCACACTACAAGAAGGATGTGGAAAAATTGGAAAGAGTACAGTGGAGGGCAACAAAAATGATTAGGGGGCTGGAGCACAACTTATGAGGAGAGGCTGAAGGAACTGGGATTGTTTAGTCTGTAGAAGAGAAGAATGAAGGGGGATTAGATAGCTGCTTTCAACTACCTGAAAGGGGGTTCCAAAGAGGATGGATCTAGACTATTCTCAGTGGTAGCAGATGACAGAACAAGGAGTAATGGTCTCAAGTTGCAGTGGGGGAGGTTTAGGTTGGATGTTAGGAAAAAAAAATTTCTCTAGGAGGGTGGTGAAGCACTGGAATGCGTTACCTAGGGAGGTGGTGGAATCTCCTTCCTTAGAGGTATTCAAGGTCAGGCTTGACAAAGCCTTGGCTGGGATGATTTAGTTGGGGATTGGTCCTGCTTTGAGCAGGGGGTTGGACTAGATGACCTCCTGAGGTCCCTTCCAACCCTGATATTCTATGATTCTAAGTGTCCCTATGTTAAGCTGTACATACACGCAACTGACCCCCATAGATGGAGAAGTGACAGTCCCAGGGAGGCGATCTATTACCACACTTTGAACTCAGGAAGAATCAAACAGGGGTGCAGTGGGACCAGCTGCTAATATCGCGCTGGTACCACTGGGCCACATTGCAACTGGCACAGGACGTGCCCTGCACGGGTCACCCGAGAAGAGAAAAGACTTTGGCCTGGGTCTTAGCTTGATTCTACCCGCCAGATGTGCACTATGAAGTGAGAGAATATTGTTCCTCCTGACCGGAATGTCAACTAGCTTCTATAGTTACTAGATCTGAAAAGTTAATCCATGTAGCAGACCCACTAGAGACAAGACACTGAAATCCACGAAGAGCCAGTGGACCTGTGAAGGGACAAGCCCTCACCCTGGTATGAAGGAGGCTAACAAGCTCCTCTGGGCCTGTTCCACGCCAAAAAGACACACCTGCAAGGCTTGCTCGGCCTGGAAGGGGAGGAGCTTAAAAAGAGGAACTCACCACGGAAAGAGCAGGAAGAAGGTTGCTCCATCCAGGGATTGCTGGTAACAGAGGGAATCCAGCAAAGGAGGAGATAACCATGAGAGAGACCGCTGCTGAAGCCATCCTGACTGAAGGGGATACAACATGCCCCAGGAAGAGGGGTAGAAGCTAAACCCTGTCAGGGGGCAATAGACTCAGTGGGACTGAGCCCTTAGATCTGACTCTCCTGGGGCTGCCTGAGAGACTGGTCCTTGTTCCAGCCCGATCCACACACACACACACTTTTACAAGGGCCAAATCCTGGCCTGTGGGCAGTGGCCTGCAGAGAGGTCCCCCCAAAGACTGCCAGCTGGGACAGTGGAAATGATACATAAAGGACAAAGGGGATCCAGGGAGTCCTTCCCCATCCCGCACAGGACCCCATTGATGCCTGAGAATCATACCCCAGGAATCAGAAGGGAGAAATGTTGTGCCTTGACCATTGAAGACCTAGAGTTGCTACTTTGATCTATGACCCTGGTATCTGTGGTCATCTCTCCAACCCATCTAGGACCAACCAAAAACTTAGAGAGATACCTGTGATGAGCAAAACTTACCTGTGCACATAAGACTGAAAGTTTCAGCTGAGGCATAGTTCATTCAGAATGATTAACTGGATCATCAGCTGAGCAATTGGAAGTGCACTGTAAAAGGCACCATGTTATCTATGTGGTCTGCTCGTTTAATGATACAACAGAGCTTGTAACATGAGAAGGTCTGTAAGAGTCTGGCTGCTAATTTAATTCAATTCATTCACTGATGATGGATCCATATGTTCACTATGTGCCATATTTAGAGGGGCTTTTAATGGCAATCATGCAATGACTTGAACCATAAACATCTATCATTTGGGCTGTTTTTTTTTTTTACCACAGTCAGCGGCTTCTTGGAAGCTGCTACTTGCAACTTAAAATGTTCAATGATTTTTCCACTTAGGAATTTTCCTGGGGTGTCAGGAAAGGGAACAAGATGGGGATCACCACTGGATGGAGTAATCAGTGAGTGCAGACTAGCAGCAGAGCTGAATTCATCTCAAAATGCTTCTTTGCTGGGAGCCATATTCTGCTCCCAGTTATGAAGCTATCAACCTACAGAAACTCCATTGGCTCCAATGGAGACCGTGTGAATTTATGCCATGTTACTGAGACTGATATTTGGCCTTTTGTGAAGCTTTTCATAGGTCGGTTGGTCTGGTAACATTAGTACTGGAGCATCTGACAGCAGAAATCTCACTTTCAGAGTTGCAGTTTGAATTATTTGATGGTGATTTACACCATTTGATTATTTGTGCTGGTTTTAGGGGAGAATGAATTCATACCTGATGAGGATCTGGCCCATCACTGCTTTGAGCTGATTTACACTGTGGTGATTTCCAAGGCATACTGATGCATCATGTGATTAAATCTGGTGAGCAATTTAAACTCCAATCTTTTGTGGCTAACTTGGAGATAAGTACTAGCGATATAATTTCTGTATAACCTTCTCCTCCGCACTACTACGTCTGTGACAGCATTAAAGCAACCATTTCTTAGCTGAGTTTAACAGTTCTCTACCTAATCTCACCTTCCCTCTCCCACTTACACCTCAAAATATTAACCTTGCAACTACTGGAAACTAAATATGCTCAATTAAAATTTTTTTCCTCTGGTTCCTTCTTCTTTAAGCGTGTCCTCAATTCTGTACCAACTTACTCCATTTAAAGACCATTACTTTCTTTAACATTGTTTGCTCACATTGGTACAATGACCTCATTGTGCACAGAATCACTGACTGGTGTATTGAGAAGCCATGGATTTTGCTGGTTTGAGAATCCATCATGAGATCTGGAAATAACAATAGTTAATATTTGCAAAATGCTTTGAAGATGCAAAGCATCAGATCTTCAAAACATCCCTTTCAGGTAGAAGAGTATTATTATTATTCCCATTTTACAGATGGGCATAGAAAGGGGAAGATTAGAACTCTCCAGGTTCTCAATGCCACCTTGCATATTACACATGATATAACCTAAAATATTAAGATTTAATGTTACACTTTAAATTGCCAAAAGCAACCCATGCTCCTCCTTAGCTCTGTGAACTCCTCTTCCTCTCTTTCCACCTCCCAGCACAAGCGTGACAGCTGCCTTGTGGACAACACACTGGAGGTTAGACCAGGGACCTCCAAAATTAAAAGCATAAGATGCTACATCTTGAGCTAAAGCTTTTGAGCTGGGGGCTTTCACAACTTATATCCTTTGTGGACTGGCACAGCGTGGCACCTGTAACATACACTCATCAGTGGATTACATCAGGGGTTCTCAACCTTTCCAGACTACTGTACCCCTTTCAGGAATCTTATTTATCTTGCATACCCCAAGTTTCACCTCACTTAAACTACTTGCTTACAAAATCAGACAAAAATATAAAAGTGCCACCGCACATTACTGACAAATTGCTTACTTTCTCATTTTTACCCATAATTATAATATAAATATTGTGCTTACATTTCAGCGTATAGTATATAAAGCAGTATAAACAAGTCATTTTCTGTATGACACTTTAGTTTGTATTGACTTTGCTAGTGCTTTTTATGTAGCCTGTTGTAAAAGGAGGCAAATACCTAGATGAGTTGATGTACACCCTGGAAGATCTCTGTGTATCCCCAGGAGTATGTGTACCCCTGAGTCACACAAGCAATTTCCTTTATTCCATAAGAGACCATACCCATCTCTAGCACCAATCTACTGTGTCCTCATTTCCTCTCTCAATCCATTTCAGCTTCCATCATTTCTCATATCTTTACAGTAAACAGAAGCACCTCAGATGTGTCATGTTGTTTTTTCACTTTGTTTCTCCTTGTCCCTATATGGCAGCAATAACTTAATCGGATGCCACTGATATCATATAAGTCATCCCTCTTCCCCAAAATACAAATACACACACACACCCCGCAATTACCTGAGCTAGCAAAACTTGATCATTTCCTGCAGGGCCTTTGCCTTCTTCATGGCACTGAAATGTGCCCTCCTATGTGCAGTCAGTGACCTTCTGTCATTAGACCCTTGGTTTCTCCGTCTTCATCTCAGTGGTGCATTATATATTATCATGCCCGGACACAGTCTGTCTGCTTCTTTGGCTTCTTAGTTTGCCTGTCTGTTTTTCTTCTACCTAACCACTAGGGTTTGTGGTAGATAATAGACCTCCACTTCTTGAACACTACTATGTTGTCTCCCAGGGTGTGGTCCTGGATTCTGCGAGGCATCATCCCAGAATGCCATTTCTTTTCTTGTGCAAACTGTGTATATTGATACCCAAGTCTGAATTCCTTATTGCTCTTTCAGGCTTTTCTTTGGTTTCTGCTGGCCCATATGCTCTGACTTCTGCCTGAGCTGTATTTCTACAACTGATATTCTTGTAGCAGATAGAGAAAATCCATTCACACAACTTTTCCATTTCCTACCTCTATTCAAATCTTGTATCCCCCACTTACTGAACTGGAAAGGAGAGAGTTTAGGATCAAAGTCAAACTCCTTCATTCCTCACAGCAATCTGCCTCTTAAAATTCCTAATCTCACAATTGTAATGACTTCTGCTTCTTGATCCTTCAGTGAAACCATAATCCTGCATTTAGGCCCATAAATCTCTTACCACAACAACCACTTTAATGTCACAGAATATGCGCTATGATTTCAATACAAGCTTGGGGAGGTGGTGAAGCTGGGCTGTAAAAGAGAGCACTTGATTGTTCAAAAATCTCTAATAAATTGCTAGTGTGTCATGTCTACGTGTCATTCTCAAAACAATGTTTCACTAGAAGCCAGTGTGTATCATGGCATTTGAAACGACTGGGAGACTCCCAAGTCTCTGTTGGGAGACTCCCAATGCCCCTCATCCACTGGCAACACACAAGTGGATTTCTGCCTAAGTTACATATCGTCAAGCTTTTCCTGCCAGTGCAAGGATCCCTCTTCAGCCAGTATATAGTTAATTTAGATTTCCTTTTCTTTTAGGACTAGTTATATAGAAATGTTAATAGTACACCTTAATCAACAAAAGAACGTTATTCTAGCCAGATAGTGGATAAAGGTACTAATGACAACTATCAGTTTAACATATTCCACTTTAACAAAGGAAACTAAGTGGCAAATGAAAGTAACTTTGATCAGTTCATTCAACAATGTAAAAAACATTTTCTATCCACTAATGCAAGAGCAAGCGAAAGCTTTGCAGTTGGGTTCCTTCAAGGTAGAGGCCCCCCAGTGAGTGGTGATAATTCTGAACACTCCCTGCATGCCCACTTCTTTGCTTGCCAATGGAGAGGGTTAGAAGGGGCATGGCATGAGGGAGAATGGGTGAGACATCTATGTTTGCATATGTGTCTCAGTGTGCTAGTGAGGTTCTAAACTACACCATTCCTGCGGTACCCTTATTCCTGCCAGAGGGTTCTCATCACAGACCTGATCTCTGTGGCACTTGAGTAAACAAGGAGACACTCCACCAAAGCCAATGGAGTTACAGTAGTGTGCAACAGAATCTGGCCCCACAAGTTACTTTATTTATTTACTCTTTTGATGTATACGAGATGTTATTCTGCAAAGAGGCACCCATCCTGCACTCTGACCAATTACAGATAGGAGAGCGCGGGTTCTTTCACCAGTTTAACAGACTACTCATGCATCAAGGAGAGAACAGCTGACAAATCCATGCTCCTAGAAGTAAATAAACTCCCCCACACAAGCTTCCCCCTCCCATATGTTCTTAATCTAAGCTGTTTAAGTTGTTCCCTGCAAAAGCATCATTGTGACAGGTGCCTTACAAATATGCGTTGCAATAATATCCTTTAGGGACGATGTGAAGACAGCTTTGCCACTCTCTGTGTACGGCAGACTTGAAGCATGTGGGTAGACAACCAAAGTCATCTGAACGATGCTTTCATGAGCATCAGGTCTACTCTGATTCATCAGGTACGCATAGTACCTATCAAAAATGAGTTCTAGTCAAAAAGACCTGGGTAGACTTGCAGAAACATCAGTAGAGAACCCCAATGAGGAATGCCAAAAGATTTCATGTGTGGGAATAATGGGGAAATATAGAGGAACTTAAAATAAACTGCATACAGCAAAAAGCTAAGTTGGATACATCCCAAGTGCCACGCTGACACATTGCACCATTTACTGCTAATATTTCTGAAGGCAATAAACTGTAGCATTTCCTCTCTTTTGATTTTGTTCCTGATATGCTAATTCTCTTTAGAGAAGCAGGCAGGTCACTTTGCTAATTTACAATTCTGATTCCACTAAGCTTTCCCCTGAAAGCTAGCAAATGTATTTGGAATGCTTGAAAGATAAGCTTAAAAAATATTTTCACCATTGTCTATGAATGCTTACTATTAAAAGTAGTGTCAGTCTTCTGGCAAATGCTTAAAGGGGAAAGCTTACAAAATGATTCCACTTTAATGAGGTTGCTTGTTGAAAAGAGATCTATGGATAGGTTGCTTGTTTAATGGATGGGTTGCCTGTTTAATGGATGATATTTGGAAAGCATGGTCTAATGGTAAATCCCAGGACTGGATGCTGGGAGAGTTGGTTGTGTTCCCAGCTCTGTTACACATTTCCTGGGTGACATTTGAAAACTCCATCGTAAGTGGAGCTACCTAAACTGCCATGTGACTGTAGGATGCCCAGCACCACACATCCTGAGCCTGATTTTGAGCACCCACAGCTCCTGTTGGCCGCCATAGAGGTTTTGTGGTTGCCTATCACCTCTGGAAAAAAAAAATCAAGCTCTGCGCATACAGTAAGACTAAGGATACATTAAGATTCTGAAAAAGAAAAGGAGTACTTGTGGCACCTTAGAGACTAACAAATTTATTAGAGCATAAGCTTTCGTGAGCTACAGCTCACTTCATCGGATGCATTCGAGTCCCCATTTCTGTAAATAGCCCCAGACAAAGAGCATCACACAAGAAGCCATTTGCTCTGCACAAGGAGTAGTTTTATTGGTCCTGCAAAACACAGGAACTATGCTGTGTATTGCTGAGTGCCACCTTCTGGCCCTTATCTGGTTACATAGATTCAGACATCTGTTTTACAGAGCATTCCTGCACAGATATTTTCTTATAAAGGAAACTGAATCATTACAGTTAACTTTATAGTCTTTGAAATGAGTAGGCAACTTTGCTGCTTGCCGTCTTTTGTTCTTTACAAAACACACAAGAAGGAACCATAAGGGCACAGCGGGGTTCAAACAACACAACATACAAGGCCTAGGTACATATACACACTGCTGCTCTGGCAGGCTTCTGAAACACTAACGGTAGTGAAGATGACTAGAGAGTTCACAAACTATTTAAAAGGTTACTACCAATTCCTATACACTGCACTGCTCTGCTGTTCCACTTGGAGTGGTTTTATTTTGGATCTCTTCCTTCTCTTGCCATTGTCCCATAGGTGATTCCTGTGTGGCTAGACTTTCTGGCTTTACCTCTTCCATCTCCCGAGGCAGTCATTGCCAGTTTGTCTGGTATTTGCATATGTTATGTTCACAGCATACACAGAGAAGTTAGAATTCAAAAACCTAGGAAATAAAGTTGTGGTACACTGCAACCTTCCAGCAAGGGTACTTTGTTTTTAATCTAACAAGAAAAAAAGGAGGACGGAACGAAAGAAAGAAGGGACGGACGAAGGAAAGGAAGGAAAAAGAAAGAAAGGAAAGTTCCTCCCTAAAACAGGTACAACTCACCCCATTATTCTAGGCTGGTTCTCTGCAGAACTGACTCTGATCACACACCTCCTACAGAACTCCCTACCCTGCAAGCAGGACCAGGAAAATCTTTAGGATTTAACGTAACTGCTTGTAAATTTTTTTTTTTTTTATAAACACACAGTTGAATATACCACACTTCCCTGTGTATTCCTCAGTTACCAGACACACACACAGAAAAAAAAAATCACAAGTTTAATCTGATTTCGCTGTAGCCAATGGTGCCTGCCAGGGAGAGAAAGTGACACCTGACCTTTGTCTGGTTCCTTACCGATACTGTTTGGGTCACTCCCCGCAGAAGCACTTGCACACTCTCTCCCTCACTCAGCCACCATCTTCTGGCACCACCAGCACCTCCTCCTCTTCCTCTAGGCAATAAAACCTACAACCATTTTAACTGACTTCAGGGGCCACATTCTGTAACCATATCAAGCTTTTAATTTGGTGATTGATTAATTGGCGATCCCTCAATTTCGAGGATGGTCTCTGTTACGGATTTACAAAGATGACTCAGGAGTCTGATCCTGGAACCGCAAATCCGCCCACAGGAGGTAAAGACATTTTGTGGCAGACCAGCAGCCTGCTGGGAGCAAGTTATTTCTTTTTCCTTTCCCTTTTTCAGCTTTGAAGTCAGGGCATTTCTCTGTTGTCTGTTGGAGGATGGATGGCACCATTGGAGCCGGTTGGCGGCTTGCTCTTTCCAGCTTGTGATATCCACTTCAATTTTCTTAAGATACGCTTTCAGTGTGTCTTTGTAGCATGTCCTCTGACCACCAAGGGATCTCTGACCGGGGTGAGCTGAAAGTAGAGGGCTTGTTTTGGAAGGCGAGAGTCTGGCATCTGCACATAATGTCCAGCCCAGCGAAGTTGATGCATGAGGATCATTGCTTCAGTGCTGATGACCTTGGCTTCAGCAAGGATTCTGGTGTTAGTGTGGCGATCTTGCCTCTTAATGCAAAGGATCTTCTGGAGGCATCGTTTGTGGGATCTCTCCAGACTCTCAAGGTGCTGTCAATAGGTCACCCAGGTTTTCCATCCATAGAGAAGTGTAGGAACAACAATTGTCTTATCCACCTGGATCTTGGTGTCCTGCTGTAGGTCACGGTCCATGAAAATACGTCGGAGCAATTTCCCAAAGGAAGCACTTGCACACTGGATCCTGTGCTGGATCTCACCATCAACTTTTGCATTTTGGGAAAGTTGGTTACCAAGGTAGCAAAAGTGCTCAACTGTCTTCAAAGTCTGACTCTCAGTGGTGATTTGTGGTGGGTCACGTGCAAGGCCTGAAGCAGGTTGATAAAGCACTTTAGTCTACTCAATATTGAGTGAGTCCTAGGCTTCGGTAAGCTTGTGCAAGAAAATCCAGTATGGTCTGAAGGTCATTCTCAGTGTGCGCAAGGATGACACAATCATCAGCATATTGAAGATCAGTAATGGATGCCCAGAAGACTTTAGACTTCGAGCCAAGACGTCGAAGATAAAACAGTTGCCCATCCAGTCTATATTGAATGTAAACTCCACTGGGGAGGTGATCTTCAACGAGGACCAGAATGACTGCTAAATAGATGGAAAACAGGGTTGGGGCAATAACGCATCCTTGCTTAACCCCAGTTTTAATGATGAAAGGTTCCATCTCAGGGCCATTACAGAGAACCGTGGCAGTCATCTGATCATGGAGAAGCCTTAGGACCTTAACAAATTTTGGAGGGCAGCCAAATCCGGCCAGCAACTTCAACAGGGCTTCGTGATTGACAAAGGCCTTTGATTCTGTCAATCAATGAAAGCCATGTACAGATCCTGATTTTGCTCCCGAGACTTTTCCTTAATTTTACAGGCAATGAAGATCATGTCGATTGTCCCATGGGATAGTCTAAAACCACACTGAGATTCCGGCAATATTTCCTCAGCAAGGGGAAGTAATCAGTTGAAGAGAATATGTGCAAGAATTTTCCCTGCTGTAGATAGCAAGGCAATTCCTCAATAGTTTCCACACACTGATTTATCTCTTATCTTTATCTGGTAACAGTTGATCAACGTGCCTCTTCATTATCTCCCCTTTTTCCTCTACCAAATGTGTCACTGGTCCAAATATCTGCTTTACCACACTGTCCCCCCGACCCCCTTCACCCACCCACTGAGTCTTTTGAGTGGTAGACTGGAGTAGATGTACATGCAAACAAGAAAGTTGCAATGCAATATGGCAGGGGTCTCCCATCATTTGGGTCTAATGTTCATTTCAACTTCTGCACAAAATACTGTGCCAATCAGTTTGAGGATGGATGATAAGCAGGTGATCTAGTCTGTTTCACCCAGTATTGCCATAGAAATGTATGACATTCCTCAAATTGTGGAATGTTATCTGAAACAGCTCCTTAGGTAACCCACAGGTTACCAACATATTCCAAAGCACTCCATTGTTTTTACAGAGGAGGCTGTCATGCACACCAGCTCCGGCCTCCAAGAATAAGCATCAATGGATGACTAAAAGTACATGTACTTTTTTTTCCTGCAAAGACCATGTGCAGCTCCGTAGCTCACTTCAATGGGTGACACAGCGCCATTTCTGGCCTGTTTTAGTGGCTATTACAGAAGTCACAGTAGCTGCTTTCCATTTCTACATCTCAATCTGAAACCAGCCACTAAAAATAACTTCCGGCCCCCCATTTCATTCACACCACTTCTTGGTGCTACTCATGTAATTCCACTAGCACCCTTTTCTATAAGCTCCTTGTTATTACTTAGTCCCCATAGCAAACGGCCATTGTTCACGGAGAGTGTTTCAGGAAACTGGAATTAAGGACTAAGGTGCTCTTTGGTTATGTGATTTGGCCACCCTGGCAGCGTATAGTGCATCATCTTAACCAAAGGGAGTCTTTTCTTGTTTCCCCGAGCAGTTTCCTTACTTGGAATAGCGAGGTCCTCTAGGAAAGTGATTCTATACACAGAATTTACTTCGGTTTCCCTGTGTAAAGGGGCAAACAGGACAGTGCATCTGCATTAGTATGATTTTTCTGGTGGTCAGTAATAAATGTCACACTGGTAGGCAGCTAAGAGCAAAACCCGCTCCTGTTAGCCGGGGAGCGCCTGCCTGTAGGCCCAGTATTTTTATCAGTAGTTTACAAATCAGTGAGGAGGATAGTTTTCCTCCCCACCCCCAATAGGTATTTGAAGAATTTAACCTCCAAAATGATGCCTAACGCCTCTTGTTCTGTTTGTGAATAGTTTCTCTCAGCCATTGATAATGTTCTGTAAGCAAATGCTCTGGGTTTCTCACTCCCATCCTTTACCCACATGTGCAATGACAACCCAACTCCTCCGGGAGAGCATCATATTCTAGTGTCATGGGAAGCTCCAGGTTAAAATGTGCCACTAGACTGGAAACTGCAGAGTTCCTTTTTTGCTTCCTCAGAAGCCTTATTTTAATTTTCTATCCAAATCCACATCATTTTTTCCATAACAGGTCTGCCATCGGGCAGGCTGATGGTGAGTTTGGAATGAATTTTCCACAATTGTTTCTGGCACTGTTACACTATCTAAGCTCTAAACATTCTGTGGTCTGGTGCATTCTCAATGGCTTTTGTCTTCTCTTTTAATGGACATACTGCTTCTGCATCTATACAATGCCTCCAAGTACGTACCCTGATTTTGGAAAAAAGCACACACAACTTTAAAACCAAAAAAATTACAGTCTTTTTAGAACCTCCTCCAAGTTTTTTTTAAATGTTCCTTTGAATTACTTCCAGTTATTAATGTCATCTAAACAGACAACCACCATTTACCCCCTGCAGTACCTGATCTATTATTCTTTGAAACCCAGCCAGTGAACTGACTACCCCATAGGTAATCTTTCAGACCTAAATAACTTCTTGTGTCTGTTCATGGTCAATTTTTTGAATCTGGCTCCAATGCCACAGATTCGTAGGCTTGGAACAAGTCTAGTTAGGTAAACTTCTCTCTCCCTGCCAGTTTTGCCAATAAATCTTGTGTTTTGGAATTGGATATTGGTTCATTTCCAGCCAGGGGTGTATGACCTCGTAGACCCTACAAATTCTTGTGCTGCTGTATACTTTGGGATACATACAATAGGAGCATTCATTGAATTTCACAGGTGAAATTATGCCCTGCTTTTGCAGTTTATCTATTTTCTTTTCTGCAGTCTCTCACAGAGTATATGGTATAAGTCTAGCCGTCAGGAACTTGGGCATGGCATTGTCAGACACAACTAGCCTTGCTGGTATGCCTTTTACCACACCCATGTCTGTACTAAATATGGCTTTATATTTTTCTTTCAGTTTTCCCACTCTGTCTGATATGCAGCATACTGCACTCGAATCCCATTTAAGCTTGGATAACCAGTGTCTGCCCATTAGTGGAGGGCCATTTCCTTCAATTACAATTAACTAATGGTAAATAGTGACAGGGAAACTGCCAATACTCCTATCTGCCCTTTACTATACTTCTCTAAAAGCACATTTAGTTTCTTTTAGTCTTACTCCAGGAAATGTTCTTTGGTGCACCCCTTCGGAAATCACAGACATTGCTGCTCCTGTATCTATTGTTGGCAGTGTTGTTGTAGCCTTATTGGCCCCAGGGTATTAGAGAGACAAGGTGGGTGAGGTAATATCTTTTAGCTGATTTGATAAAATATTACCTCACCCACCTATTTCTCCTGCATTTACTTCCATTCTCAATGTCACATCATTTTCCTTTACATTAGCATAATTGGGGGATATGCATGTTCATTTTCCATCTTAACACGCTGCATCTGAGTCGGACTCCTCCACAGTCACATAACTAGTTTGGTGGCTCCTACTTGTAGTACTGCCTGATTTTAGAGGTTAGTATATTATAAAATAGGCTTGCCAATTGATCTGACCAGAAGATAATAAGATTCTCGTCCCGGTGTCAGACTACACAGAATTAAATGTAGTGAATTCAGTATCTTGTAGGGACCCTCAGGGGGTATGGCAAGAACACTCATGCTGAGGACAAAACATGGCCTTAGAGACTTATTAAAATAAATGAAAATGGCTGTCAAAGCTCCAAACCACCAAATCAAAAGGGGCATTCTTTACAGAAGCTTCCTAGATTAGCACACACACCCTTCCTTGGGGACCTGGGGTGGTAAAGAGGTAAAGGACCATCTGCATCCCCAGCATGCCAAATGACTCTGATGGTCTAGGTTCCTCAGTGCTGTCGAGACTGATGGTGAATAATAGAGCTAAAGTGTCAAATACCAAGTAGGTAAATTAACAGACAGCCAAGAAACTCAAAGGCTAAAGGAGAAAAAGGCTGATCCAACATGGTGGTTTGCCCTGTTATAGGGCCTGAGGACTATCCTGAATATTCATGCTAATAACCATGCCCAAATCTAACTTCCTCACCTACATAAGATTGAGGTACACTTACAGATTAGCATATTTATACATATTGTGGCAAATTGCTGGCATGATTATGATGGGTCTCACGCTTCCTCTTCTTGTGGGTGGAGGGAGGGGGAAGTGTTCAGGGTGCAGTTTCCTGCCCCTGAACTAGGGTATCTACTGTCCCACTAGAAACCCAGAGAAGGGTAGTGGAGAGGGAGGAACCCAGGCCCACCCTCTACTCCAGGTCCCAGCCCAGGGGCCCTAGGGATAGTGGCAAACCACTTGAACTAATGCTTCCTTCCCCTGGGCTACTTCCCTCTCCTGCTTCAGCTTGTGGGCTTCCTGCCCTCTCTCTGCACAAGCTGGGTGTCTCTTTACCTAGGGTCTTGGTCTTCTAGCCAGCCACGGCACTTCTCCAAACTCAACTCAACTCCAAACATCTCTGCTCCAGCTCCTTCACCTAGCTGATTGAAGCAGGGGGTTTTTATCAAGTGACTGGCTTCAGGTGCTCTAATTGGCTTCAGGTGCTTTTAATTAATCTACAGAAATCTTTCTTCCCTATACAGAGAATAAGGCTTCTCCTCATCCTGGGACTTACATATCTTTCCTATATCACTCTCCTGCTGCCTTCTGGCCATGCTGTATCACAATATTAATTCTTGCCCAAAGTGGTTTATGGTTGTCACTTCCATGTTTCTATGGTGTACCTTGTGATTACCATTAAGTCCAGACTTTCTTAGGTAAATATATCTAATAATTCAATACAAAAATGAAAGCCAATTATAATAAAGCAAACCAGTAAATAAAGGCAGAATATAATGAAGCAAGCCAGCAGGTTAGCCCTATGGAGTACAGTAGGCATAGGCGCTAATTAGCAGGTGCTTAGCTCCCTACTGCCACCCAGCATCTCTCCTCTGCTGGTGGTCCCACTGATCACTCCTCCCCCTCCCTCCCAGGGCCTCCCATCTGCCCGAACAGGCATGCAAGTTGGAGGGAGAGGAGCAGGGGCAGAAAGAGGCAGGGAAGAGGTGGGGCTAGGGCAGAGTGGGGCTGGGGGAGTTGAGCACCCCCTGGGTATGGGGAAGTCAGCGCCTATGACAGTAGGCAGTGATTCCTTCCTCTCCGCATATCTTCTGGTGTACTGTGATGCCCTGTGGCAAGCCCAGCTGACATGTCCTGTTTACTGCACTGCAACTTGTTAAAGAAACCTTGCTCCTGCCAGTAGGATGTCCCTAAACAGTGGAAACAAGGCTCCCTCCATTTTGTTTGAATTTTCTGAGTAGTGCTGAGCAGTTTTGTCCTCTTTTTCACCCCTTGCTGAGGGCCTTCTTCCCAGGCCTGGTACAATGGGGCCAGACTGTTTTCAAGTTTGGCACACTTTTGTTGATTTTAACAGAGCAGTTTCCACAGCTTCCTCGAGTGGCAGTTCCTTCTTATACCCAGCATTCAGTAGCCTCTCTCTGAATTCAGGGTGTTTTACTTCAAAACCAAATTGATCTTTGAGAGCCTCTTTCAGAAAATTACCAAACCAACAAGTAGCAACAACAGTTTTTTCAGGCTTGCCAAAAATTCAGAGATGCTTTTGCCTTCTGTTTGCCTTCTCTGAGGAAACAACGTTCTGTTAAATTTATGGTAGGCGCATAATGCTTTTTTAAAAGCTCTATTCTGTACTTCTCCAACTCACCAGGTTCATGTCTAAAACAAGTCTTTAAGCACTGAAAATGTGGTTTTTACCACCAGTGTTAGCAAATATCAGTATCTTCTCGAGCATTTTAATAAAAGCATTGCTCAAGTCTGAGTATATGCCATAAAATCTTGCTCCTTTTCATTAAACTGGAAACTGTTCATATTGCCATATGTAGCAATTTTATCTTTTTTTTCCATAATCCCATCCTTGGTGCCAGTTTCTGTTATGTTCCCAGCATACAAACAAAATTGGATAAGAATACTCTTGCTGGAAGGTTGCAGCATAACATTACTTAACATTTAGAACCCTAACACATAAGACCCCAGATATGGAGGGAGACAAGCAGGCTGCTCCCTAAAACTGAGAGGCACAATCCAACTCCCTTTACTCTAGGCTGGCTCTTTACAGAACTGACTCTAATCACGTTTCCCTAGAAAATTCCCTAGTCTGCAGGCAGCACCAGACTCTGAGGACTTATATTATAGCTTACAATTTTAACAGTTTTCAATACAGCACACAGGTGAGACAGACTGGAGGATGCAGGTGGGGAGGAGAGAAATTGACTGAGTGTTTGACAGGGAAGAGGACTGGGTCTGAGAGCTGGAGGAGACAGGCAAACAGACTGGTGGCACAAGACAACTGGAATCCAGGGGGAATTAATTCAGCCTTCATGTATGTATGTATTAGGATATTGTCTTTAATTATATGATCACTTACTATTTTCTCCAGAGAACCCCTGCCTCATTCTGTGCATAGGATGGAGCTGCTCTAGAGATAATCAGGGTTGTGTAGTAAAGGAGGCTATTGTCTGTCGGACCCCTGCCTCTCTTGTTGCAGAATTTGGAAGGTGTGTGGTGAATCAGGCAGGGAATTACAGGAAAATAAAGGACAGTTTCATGATTAAGACAGTTGAATTCTATCCTGGAGAACTGGATTCATTCCCTGCCTCTGCCACAGAGTTCCTGAGTGATGCTGGGCATGTCACTTAAACCAAACTTTTCACAGGTGGCCATGAATTGCATGCTCCTCATTTTCTCAGTGCCTGACTTGAGACCTTGGGATCTGATTTGCAGAAGCCAAAGAGCACTCCCAGCAGCCACTGAAGTCAACAGAAGCTTTGAACATATAACATGCTACATAATGCTAAATACTCTGGAAAAAAATCAGATCCCAGTTATCTCAAATTGGGTATCCAAAATTGGGGGGGGGCGAGTTTTAATTTTAATCTCTCTGTGCCTCAGACCCTCATCTGTCCAATGGGGACAATATCCCTCCATCTCCCAGGGGTACTGTGGAGAGAAATTAATGTTTGTGAAGCAATAGGATAATCTAATGATGAGCACCATACAAAAGCCTATGAGGAATTCATAACTCTGACTTCAAAGCAGGGATTGAATAGGGTATAGTAAATAAGGGCTAGGGTCACATATTGAATAATAAGGAGAAAACAGAATATTGAATACCAGCTCACTAACTGAGCCCTGTCCATCCTGCGTAAATGAAGCAGGGGTCTTGTAGAAAAATAGTATGTGATCATGTATAAGGGGGCCAAATTAAAGTTGCACAGGAACTAATTCTGGCATTTCTTAACTTTTGATTGCTTGACTTTGCAACTGCTCTTCATGTAGTTTTTGTGTGTGTAATATATATTAGAGATCTCCTAAAGAGCACTCCTGTTAACAATTGCCGTCCACCTTGTATAGTTATTTGCACAAGTGAAAAGTTAACATAAAGTGCATATAAAATACTTCCTTCCATTCTAATTTCATAAGCTTTCACCTCCCCAATTTTCACTGGTGTGGATGCAAGGCAGTGGAGAATCAGACCATCAGCATCTGAAATTGGGAACTCGGTTTTTGGAGGTCTCCAAAATCAAGAAGTCACATCTGGAAATTTGAGTCTTAACTTCACTGTGCCCTAGTTTTGCCAGTCGTACAATAGGTACAGTAATATCTATTTTCCCAGGGGGGCTTGAGGCCTAGTTAATGTTTGTAAAAGCCTTTGACATCCCTGGATGGAAAGCATTATTGCAGCACAACTTATACTATCTCAATTCAAGTCCCCAATCTTGCAGTATTTATTCTTATTTTCTGTTCTCATTACCCTACAGGGTGCATGCAGCTACACACACACACACACACACACTATGGCAAATATAAAAGCCAAAGCATACATTAATTCTAGGCAAAATGATTAACTACTGATCTACCCCAAATTACCTACTATTGCTTTTATTAAAATGGGAAAATCCCCCTCAGATGACGACACACTCAGTCACTGACTACTGATAATTACAATCAAAGAAAGAAAGACTAAAAGAAAATGAGAAGGCCAAAGGCAGGACCGTAAGAAAGGAAAAGATAATTTAAGAGAGATTGGCAGTTAGTTATTGTATCTTTAAGACTGAATAGAACTATTCAAAAGGGTCTCAGATACAAACAAATACTCTGCTATTACCTTCTCTATGAGTCAGTCCCTTACGAGGCCACAGTTTGTATTGTGAGAGCCATAGACTGGTTATTAAACATGTAATGCTACTTACCCTGTAATGTATTTTTCAGCCTGTCTTGTTACATGCTGGGTTCACCAGACTAGACTGTCTTTGCTGTATGGGCAGGGCTCCTGGGGAGCTATCTGGGTAAATTATGGGAAGCATTTAGCTGGGAACAACATTTTAGAGATCATAGATCCAGGAGCATTTATTTTATCCAGCACAGCACTAGATTAAATGGCTGAGGCTGCAGAATATACCACCAACTCACATTGTGACTTATCACACTGCATCAAAGTCTAACCAATGCATGCATACTGGGCCAGGGTAGATCTCTCTTCCAGTCTTGACTTGACAAGGAGCCTGACAGCACAGTCTGGAGTTCCAGATTCCTGCCTCCGTTAAAGGGGCCACATCCTGTTAGGCTGCAGCATCATTCTCTATTGACTTTCAGATTTCTGGGAACCTAACCATGCTAATAGCAGAATCTTTCCAGCTGAAAGAGAGCTGTATTCTCCACAGCACAGACAGATTATGATTGCATTTTGTATTAAAGCCCGCTTCCTGCTGGCTTGAGCATGAGGCGCAATAAAAATGTAAACAGCCTGAAGTTCTACCTAGCGTGAGAAATAATTTAAATCGGCTACCAGAGAAAACTTTCCAAGGTAAAGAGTTGTGCTCCCTGCTGACCTCCAGTGGTGTCACCCTATAATTGCATTTGCTCCTTATTTGCCTTTGAGCTCCAAAAGAAAGGGGGTGGGAAAGAGATTGAGGCCAGGTCTACGCAAGAATAGATCTAAGTACAAGATCTGGATTATGAACTCCCCAATGGCTACTTTGGCCCATAATAAAGGTTGGGATTGCAAAATTAAATCAAAGATGGGCTAGGTTGTCTGCCTCCAATCTCTCCCTGAAACAAACACACACACACACACTTACTTCAGGAGTGTTCAGATTTGGTTGTTTGTTTTTTTTCAGATCCATTGATGTACTCTTAAATATGTTTTTTTTCATGTTGCAAGAGCTTAAATATTTGTGTAATTAACAAATGAAGAAAAGAATGAATGATAGTGAGTTATTGAGAAATTCTCCGCCAACTACCCCTCTGTCTAGCCATTATAGGATGGTAAATTTCCTGTGGGTGTCATGGGGGAAGTGGATCTGGAGGAATGATTTGGAGGAGGCAGGGACCACCACATTGCTGTTTGGATATAGAGATTAGAAGCCATGAAGATCTGACATTACTAAATGAAGATGGCATGTTTGAGAGTAACTGACTCATTTAAGTGACTAATAAGGAAAAGAGCCTTGGTTATTATGTTGGGGAGCAAATAGATTCATCCACTTTAATGGTAAAAGAAGGATTATTATGCTTAATTCATGCAGCTTTTAGCTCCTACTGATGAGGATTCAGGGATTACTCCAAAACATACCGCCTGAGTGAGCACTATAATGTATCTTCTCTTGTAAAACATGCCAAAGGTTGTGACAAATTACTGCAAGCACATGTTAGAATAGGAAAATGATGCATATCCAGAGTAGGCTGCATCCCACAGGGTTTGTTTTGAATAAGGAATTGACAAAGTCATAGTGATGATGTGCAGTTTACACACGTTTTCTGATACATATTGCGACCTACATTCCTTCACAAAAATTATCTTTTCCAATCTTTGGAATGATCATTTATTCAAATCCAAACTCACTGAGCTGGGGAGGTTTAAATGGTATTTTCTGGTGTAGCACATGGCATCAGACCCTGGAATAGCATTTGAAAACACCACCCAGACTCTGATAGAGGGGCCTACAAAAAAAGGGTTTTATATTCTGTGTGAACAGGGATGTAACATGGATAACTCTAAGCCCTCTTCTGGGTATACTTTATGGACATCAGTGAAGTGTCAAACTTACACCAGAGGAAGTGAAAGCAGAACCAGGACCTCCATTTCTGAGAAAGAAAACAAACTGGGAAGAATTGCCCAACACCTGGTTTTTCATATGAAACAGAGAAGTGGCAAGACATTGCTAAGAGCTAATCAGGTAAAGAACATGGTCTTTACACAGCTTCCTCCCTATGGAATATAGAACCATAAAAATATCAGCCCAACCAGCCAACTACCAAGGCAGGATGGGTCCGTATCAGATAGTCTGTTCTCCAGTACTTTGTCCAGACTAGTTTCAAATGGGACCTCCACCATTTTCCTTGGGGAGGCCGTGCCTCGGAGTCAGACAGCTCCCTGATCAGACAGTGTCTTGCTATATATTCCATCTAAGTGTACCTCCATTACACGATTCCTAGTTACCGCCCCACCCTGCTGGACTACCCGAAACAAGTCCTATTGTCTCGCAATACATGCAGAAGGTTCTCATTCCTCCACCCCCATTCCTAGCAATTATTGAGTCAAGCTACACAGGGTTTTGTTCTTTAAAATGTTTCCTTAAAAAACAAAACAGGCCTTCCAGCCCATTGCTGGCTGGCCTGTGGTACTCACATGCTCCGCTTTGAGTGCGAACAGTTTTTAGCAAGTGAAACCCGTCCAGTGAATTGGCTTGAGAACAGATGCCTTGTTTCAATAACCACCTGCTGGCCATTCCAGGTAGTGCACCCCTGCTATGCAGCTGAACAGATCAGGGACTGCCAGGAACCATAAAGCTGGCCTGACCAGCCTGCTGAGGGTTCCCCCTGTGTAGGCAAAGTGGAACTGGTGTACTCCACTCATGTCATAGACAAAGCACGTCATGCAAGAGAGCCTCTATGTGCTCCACCCACTGGGGGTGGATACCAGCCAAATGTAACTTAGAACAGCCCTGATGCTCACTTGATTGATTCCTGGGGGCAAACCAGCCCCTGGCTGGCCTAGGACTGGGGGAATACAAAGGTTGTGTAAGCCACAAATGCCCCAATCACTTCAGGTGCCAGGCCAAGTACAGCTCGTCTGGACCTGGGAACAGGGCCTGACAGTTTATTAATTCTCTATTCAGAGAGAGAACAGCCTCCTGGCTGTTGGGATGGATAAACCAGCAGCAAATGGGTTAAACCTACAAATTCTTGTCATTTGCAATTGCCAGGACCCTAACTGTTAAAAAAAGGAAGCTTGTGGAGGGGAAAACCCCTTAACAGCTTGGAAACACTGATGCATTTTGCATTCAGACTGTGCTGTGTGCAAAACATGTATCCAAATGTAAGCAGGGTCTGAATGAGCTCTCCCCTGACAGCTAGCTGGGGAAGGGAAAAGGCGTCAGGACAAGACTATATTTACATGAACACACCCACCCTGCCTAGGTATCCAGCAGGTGGAGCTGTGCTGCCAAAGTGATCAACTTCAGTTGATGTGAGGTTACAAATCACTTTAGTAGGATGGGCAAGCATACCAAACATCTTGGCATGGCCATGGGTTTTCGCATCCAGCAGACACCTGAGATACCATTGCAGAGATCCTACGGGATGTGGCCAAGATCAACTCCTCCCTATGGGCACCATGGCAGAAGTTCAATGCCTAGAACTCCTTCCTGATCCCCCATATTTCATTTGTCCTGAGGGGATCTGCTGTGGCAAAGATACGGCTCAACAAGGCGGACAACACCTTGAAAGTTAGTGAAAAAGTAGATGTTTCTTCCCTAGAAGGCCAGTAATGAACTGGTGTACATCTCACACAGTCAGGGCAGCGCCAACGTCCCTCAAATGGGTGATCCGTGTGACGTTGCAGTGATTACTCATGCCTTCCACCCTCTGACGTGCCTGGATGCCATAGTGTGGAACATCACAACGAGTGCTGTGCATGATGTCATTAGGAAGCGAATCACCAGGACCCTTCTGACCAAGATGTCGCCACCAACCTGAGCAGTTCCCTGGACAGCAAATTTGGGAGAAACAGGAGAGACTTTGATTCATTTTGGACTCGTGCCTGCAATGCTACGTGATGGTTAGAGAAGCACATCGGCTGCCACTGGATGTGCTGAGGAATGTCGGGAGCTGGGAGTCCTGGTACCACAGGTCAAGAATACGGAGCACACAATCATCACTCCGAGAGCTAGAACTATGCTGAAGAGGACCCTGAAGGATGCCATCCATTGACAGTACCTAAAGACGGACCAGGGCAAGGCCTTCAAGGTGACATGGAAGTGGGATGCCAGCAACCGCTTCCTCCCTGGAGGCAGCTTCACCCAATTTGCCAGCTGGAAGTTCATCCACAGGGTCCAGCTCAACTGCGTCCCAAAGTTTTAAACCAAACTTTGTACTTTGGGATAATTTAAGCATTATACCCAGATGTAGACTCTTTCCTTAACCTGTGCATTAGATAATTTTAACATAAGCTTGAAGAAAATTTGAATGCAGGGGTAATGAAATGTTGTTATCCTTATTGTATGAGTAAAGGGCAGCCGAACTGTGCTTAGCCTGTCCTGATTGAGGATAGTCACCCTCAACTGAACTGAATGCCAGACCCCTGTAAAAGTAGAGGGAGTGGGGACAGATCATAGACTTTAAGGTCAGAAGGGACCATTATGATCGTCTAGTCTGACCTCCTGCACAACGCAGGCCACAGAATCTCACTCACCCACTCCTGTAACAAACCCCTATGTCTGAGCTACTGAAGTCCTCAAATCGTGGTTTAAAGACTTCAAGGTGCAGAGAATCCTCCAGCAAGTGACCTGTGCCCCACGCTGCAGAGGAAGGCGAAAAATCCCCAGGGCCTCTGCCAATCTGCCCTGGAGGAAAATTCCTTCCCGACCCCAAATATGGCGATCAGCTAAACCCTGAGCATGTGGGCAAGACTCACCAGCCAGACACCCAGGAAAGAATTCTCTGTAGTAACTCAGATCCCACCCCATCTAACATCCCATCACAGGCCATTGGGCATAACTACCACTATAGTTGAAGATCAATTAATTGCCAAAATTAGGCTATCCCCTCATATCATCCCTTCCATAAACTTATCAAGCTTAGTCTTGAAACCAGATATGTCTTTTGCCCCCACTGCTTCCCTGGGAAGGCTGTTCCAGAACTTCACTCCTCTGATTCTTAGAAACCTTCATCTAATTCAGGGGTTGGCAACCTTTCAGAAGTGGTGTGCCAAGTCCTCATTTATTCACTTTAATTTAAGGTTTTGCATGCCAGTAATACATTTTAACGTTTTTTAGAAGGTCTCTCTCTATAAGTCTATATATTATATAACTAAACAATTGTCGTATGTAAAGTAAACAAGGTTTTCAAAATGTTTAAGAAGCTTCATTTAAATTAAATTAAAATGCTGATCTTACGCAGCCAGCCTGCTCAGCCCGCTGCCAGCCTGGGGTTCCATTCACCTAAGTCAGCAGCAGGCTGAGCGGGGCCTGCGGCCAGGACCCTGGCTGGCAAGGGGCAGGCAGCCAGAACCCCAGATCGGCAGTGGGCTGAGTTGGGCCGGCAGCCGGGATCCCAGACTGGCAGTGGACTGAGCGGCTCAGCCCGCTGCCACTCAGCCCGCTGCTGGTCTGGGATTCGGTCCACTGGTTCCTGCCAGCCAGGGTCTCGACTGCCGGCCCCACTCAGCCAGCCGCTGGTCTGGGATCCTGGCCCTGCCCACAAAGAGTGGGTACCTACCTTCTCCCTGGTTCTAGCCCATTCTCTTCCTCTCTCTCTGCACTGAACTGAGGGTGGGAGTGCACTGAGCACAGCGCTGGGGTGAAGGAGCAGGCTGGGGATTGGGGTGTAGGGTCTGGCCAGGAGCTAGAATGAGGGAGGGGGCTCAGGGTTGGGGTTTGGGTGTGGAGTGCTTACCTGGGCAGCTCCCATTTGGTGCAAGGGGTGCAGGTGGGAAGGTGGCGGGCGGGGTGCAGGAGCTCCCGTTTGGTGCTCAGGGTGGGGGTGGGAATTTGGGGGGGGTGCAAGAGTCAGCGCATGGAGTGTGGGGGGGCTAGGTATGTGTGGGGAGTACTGGAGTCAGGGCAGGGGTCGTGGGGGAGCAGGGATCAGGGCAGGGGCTGGGTGTGTGTGAGGGGGGTACAGGGCTCAGGGCAGGAGGTCGGGGTGTGAGGGGAGTATAGGGGTCAGGGCAGAGGGCTGGGGGTGTGGGGGTGCTCCCAGCCCCCTGCCCAGAGCAGCTCATGGCAGGGGGCTGGAGGGGATATGCCCTGATTCCACCCCCCCCTTCCCCAAGGCCCCGTCCCCACCTCTTCTCCGCCTCCTCCCCGAGCAGCAAGTGCGCTTTGGCTCCGCTTCTCCCCCTCCCCTGCAAGGGCCATCAGCTGTTCGGCGGCAGGGAGGGAGAGGAGGAGGGGCAGGAACTGAGCACGCTGGGGAAAGAGGCAGGGGAGGTGGGAGCTTGCCTGCCCTGCAGCAGCAGCCGGGGGGGGGCAGAGAAGAGCAGGCTGGGGCAGGCAGGATTTTTAATGGTACGCTGCTGCCTGCTGGGATCCTGGCCTGGGTTCGGCAACGGGCTGAGCGGGGCCGGTGACCCCTATAGGTTGCTGACCCCGATCTAATTTCAAGTCTAAACTTCCTGATGGCCAGTTTATATCCATTTGTTCTTGTGTCCACATTGGTACTGAGCTTAAATAATTCTTCTCCCTCCACAGTATTTTCCCTCTGATATATTTATAGAGACTAATCATATCTCCCCTCAACCTTCTTTTGGGTAGGCTAAACAAGCCAAGCTCTTTGAGTCTCCCTTCATAAGACAGGTTTTCCATTCCTTGGATCATCCAAGTAGCCCTTCTCTGTACCTGTTCCAGTTTGAATTCATCCTTCTTAAACATGGGAGACCAGAACTGCACACAGTATTCCAGGTGAGGTCTCACCAGTGCCTTGTATAACAGTACTAACACCTCCTTCTCTCTACTGGAAATACCTCGCCTGATGCATCCCAAGACTGCATTAGCTTTCTTCACGGCCATATCACATTGGCGGCTCATAGTCATCCTGTGATCAACCAATACTCCAAGGTCCTTCTCCTCCTCTGTTACTTCCAAGTGACGCATCCCCAGTTTATAACAAAAATTCTTGTTATTAATCCCTAAATGCATGACCTTGCACTTTTCACTATTAAATTTCATCCTATTACTATTACTCCAGTTTACAAGGTCATCCAGATCTTCCTGTATGATATCCCAGTCTCTCTCTAAATTGGCAATACTTCCCAGCTTTGTATCATCCGCAAACTTTTAGCACATTCCCACTTTTTGTGCCAAGGTCAGTAATAAAAAGATTAAATAAGATTGGTCCCAAAACTGATCCCTGAGGAGCTCCACTAGTAACCTCCTTCCAGCCTGACAGTTCACCTTTCAGTGTGACCCGCTGTAGTCTCCTCTTTAACCAGTTCCTTATCCACCTTTCAATTTTCATATTGATCCCCATCTTTTCCAATTTAACTAATAATTCCCCATGTGGAACCGTATCAAATGCCTTACTGAAATCGAGGTAAGTTGGATACACTGTGTTTCCTTTGATTAAAAAATCTGTTATCTTCTCAAAGGAGATCAGGTTGGTTTGACAGGATCTACCTTTTGTAAAACCATGTTGTATTTTAACCCAGTTACCATTGACCTCAATGTCCTGAACTACTTTCTCCTTCAAAATTTTTTCCAAGACCTTGCATACTACAGATGTCAAACTAACAGGCCTGTAGTTACCCGGATCACTTTTTTTCCTTTCTTAAAAATAGGAACTATGTTAGCAATTCTCCATTCATATGGTACAACCCCTGAGTTTACAGATTCATTAAAAAATTTTGCTAATGGGCTTACAATTTTGTGTGCCAGTTCCTTTAATATTCTTGGATGAAGATTATCTGGGCCCCCTGATTTAGTCCCATTAAACTGTTCAACTTTGGCTTCTTCCTCGGATGTGGTAATATCTACCTCCATATCCTTCTTCCCATTTGTCATCCTACCATTATCCCTAAACTCCTCATTAGCCTCATTAAAGACTGAGGCAAAGTATTTGTTTAGATATTGGGCCATGCCTAGATTATCCTTAACCTCCACTCCATCCTCAGTGTTTAGCAGTCCCACTTATTTCTTTGTTTTCTTCTTATTTATATGGCTATAGAATCTTTTACTATTGATTTTTATTCCCTTTGCAAGGTCCAACTCTACTTGACTTTTAGCCTTTCTCACTTTATCCCTACATGTTCTGACCTCAATAAGATAGCTTTCCTTGCTAATCCCTCCCATCTGCCATTCCCTATAGGCTTTCTGCTTTTTCTTAATCACCTCTCTGAGATGCTTGCTCATCCAGCTTGGTCTACAACTCCTATGAATTTTTTCCCTTTCTTGGGATGCAGGCTTCTGATAGTTTCCGTAAATTTGACTTGAAGTAATTCCAGACCTCTTCTGCCTTTAGATCCATAAATTCTTCAGTCCAATCCACTTCCCTAACTAATTTCCTTAATTTTTTAAAAAGTTAGCCCTTTTGAAATCAAAAACCCTAGTCACAGATCTGTTTGTTTATCCTTCCATTTAGTTTGAACTGAATTAGCTCATGATCACTCGAACCAAGGTTGACCCCTACAACCATTTCTTCCATGAGGTCCTCACTACTCACCAAAACCAAATCTAAAATGACATCCCTTTTATTGGTTCAGCAACTACTTGGTGAAGGAATCTGTCAGCAATTGCATCTAGGAAAATCTGAGCCCTATTATTATTACTAGCGCTTGTCCTCCAGTCTATATCTGGGAAGCTAAAATCTCTCATGATCACACAATTTCCATTAATATTCACTTCATTAAAAACATTAAAGAGGTCTCTATCCATATCCAAATCAGATCCGGGTGGTCTATAGCACACCCCAAGCACTATCCCAGGGGAGGCTCTAGTAGCTTTATTCCCCAACGTGATTTTTGCCCAGACAGACTCTGTCTTATCCATTCCATCACTTATTTCTTTACATTCTACCTCATCATTGATATACAATGCTACTCCACCACTGTTACCTTTATTTCTGTCTTTCCTAAACAGCACATACCCATCAATACCTGTAGTCCAGTCATGACTACTATTCCACCATGTTTCTGTTATCCCTATAATATCTAGTTTCACTTCCTGCACCAGTAGCTCTAGTTCCTCCATTTTGTTACCTAGGCTTCTCGCATTAGTGTACAAACATCTTAATTATTGCTGTTTGGCCTCACTCACATTCTTTACCTGGTTAGGCACAGACATTCTATGGCCAGTATCACCTATTAGACTGGTATGTACAATACCCTTCCTCCTCATGTCCATTCTCCTACCCACGGCTGTATCCTTTCTTACTTTGTTTTCTTCCCTCTCAATGTTAAAATCCGGCATGGAGATTACCTGGACATCTCCCAACCACCTTCCTCAGATTCCTAATTTAAAGCTCTCTTGATCAGTTGTGCCATCCTCCATCCTAGAAGTCTATTTCCCTCCTTATTCAGATGAAGTCCATCCCGAACTCTGTCTATGAATGCTTCCCAGTGGCCATACATCCCAAAGCCCTCCTTATAGCACCACTGCCTGAGCCATCTGTTGAGCATCATAATCTTGTCACACCTTTGTTGCCCTTCTCTAGGAACAGGCAGAATCCCACTGAAGATCACCTGAGCCTCGATTTCCTTAAGCGTCTTCCCAAGCCTGGCATAGTCTCCCTTGATACATTCCAGTGAGAATCTAGCCGTATCATTTGTTTCCACATGAAGGACAATCAGTGGATTCTTTCCGCTCCAGTTAGGATCTTCTTCAGCCTCAGGTCCACATCCCATATCTTAGCACTTGGCAGACAGCACACCCTTCTGTACTCTGGATTAGCTCTTGTTACAGACCTGTCTATTCTTCTCAGTAAGGAGTCCCCAATCACGTAGACCTGCCTTTTCCTGGTGATGCTACAATTCTCCAGTCTATCCCCTGTTCCCTCTGGCTGCAAGTCCTTTCGATTCCTATTGTCCCTTGCAATCCTCTGCAACCCATCCAGTATCTCCTGGGGCTCATATTTGGTGTTATCTCCATTGACTCTTGCCCTCTTCCTATAGGATTAGCTGCTCTTCTCTTCTTCCTTGCCCTTTCACCTTCAGTGACCACCTGCTGTGCCCTTTCTTCATTTTCCAACTCCGCAAACCTGTTCCTGAGCTCTGTTTCTCATTCACTAGCCTGTCTTTTCCTCTGCCTGGTTCTCTTAGTCACAGATGTCCCTTCAGGTAGGTGTGGGCTCTGCCTAAGAGTCCTGGACATAGTTTAACCTGTCCCTCCTCAGATAGCACTAATAAAGACTCAGTTGGGAGTCTTTTGTTTTGTTAAGTGATCACTAGAAATGAACTCACATGTTGTGGGACAGCATTTCCGCCAAGCCTACTTCAGCGGTCAAGTTCCCCCACTAAGAGCTGGAAATCACTAAGAGCTGGGTGGAACCACAAGAGACGTCTTCAGAGGTCACAGTAGCGAAGCAGATGGCAGCTGAAGGTGATGTGTGCATCAGCGAGCAGCTGGCAGGGCAGCCAGAGGCGCGGCGAGCGGCTGGCGGGGTGGCCAGAGGCGCAGCAATGCCAGAACAAGCGTTTGGATGGTGGAGTGAGCAAGTGCCTTCTCTTCCCATCAGCCCCTGTCGTGGGAGCTGAACTCACACAGATGCACCTCTGAACTCTGGGTCTTCATTGACCAAAGACAACCACTGTGAGTGGGGTGTGGTGGAGGGAGGGCGACACATTAAAAGATTTTTTGGTTGTTGAACGGCAACACGAGCAATAGCAACCAATGGAGTACCAGGGAGTGATCCAGGGATAGAGAAAGGACAGAAACTAGGAGACAAAAGGCAGCATACTGGGGAAACAACATACATAGTTTTACCCCTCTGATGTGTCCCATGTAAGTGTCCCATACTGCAGAAAAAGGCAAAAACTCTCCGCCAATCTGACCTGGGAGAAATTCCTTCCTGACCCCAAATATGGCAAATCATTTGGAACCTGAGCATGTCAGTAAGACCGACCAGCCAGATACCTGGGAAAGAATTCTCTGTAGTAACTCAGAGCCCTTCCCATCCAGTATCCCATCTCCAGCCATTGGAAATATTTGCTGCTAACAGTCACAGATTGCCTATAGTGGCATGTGGTCTGTCTCATTATGCCATCCCCTCCATAAATTTAGCAAACTGAGTCTTGAAACCAGTTAGGTTTTTTGCCCCCACTGCTCCCCTCTATCCAGAACTTCATTCCTCTGATGGTTAAAAACCTGTCTAATTTCAAGCCTAAACTTGTTGATGGCCAGTTTATATCCATTTGTCCTTGTATCAACATTGTCCCTTAAAGTAAATAACTCCTCTCCCTCTGATGTATTTATAGAGAGCAATCATATCTCCCCTCAGCCTTCTTTGGTTAGGCTAAACAAGCCAAGCTCTTCGAGTCTCCTCTCATAAGGTAGGTTTTCCATTCTTCTGATCATCCTAGTGGCCCTTCTCTACACTTGTTCTTTCTTAAAGATGGGAGACCAGAACTGCACATAGCAATCCAGATGAGGTCTCACCACGGCCCTGTATAATGGTACTAATACTTTCCTATCAGTATTGGAAATACCTCGCCTGAAGCATCCCAGGAATGCATTAGCTTTTTTTCATGGCTGCATCACACTTCTTAAAAATTGCTAATCTAGTACCTATTAGCAATTCTTCAGTCATCGAGTATGACCCCCAAGTTTACAGAGTCATTAAAAATCCTTGCTATTGGGCTTTCAATTGCATCCTTTAATGGGACTAAATTGGGTGGCCTGGATAATCTCCATCCAAGAATAATTAAACTGTTTGAGTTTGACTTCCACCTCAGCTGTGGTAATTTCTACTTCCATATCCTCATTTCCATTAGTCACCTTGACACTGCTCCTAAAGTCCTCATTACTCTTATTAAAAACTGCAGCAAAATATTCGTTCAGGTTTTGGGTTGTGCCCAAATTATCTTTAATTTCCACCCCCATCCCCAGTGTTTAGTGGTCCCACTTCTTTCCTTGTTTTTCTTTTATTTATATGGCTATAGACCCTTTTAATATTGATTTTAAATTTCCTTTGCAAGGTCTAACTCTGCTTGGCTTTTGGCAGTTCTCACTTTTCCCTACACTTTCTGACCTCCATATTTGAAATGAGTGGAGTTGTCCTTGTTTATGCCAGATCTGAATCGACCCATAGAGTCTAATCTTACCTGCCTGATTGGAAATTCTGACAGTCTTTTACAGAAATATAACCTTGCAGTGGCACTAAGCAAATCAGAGAAGTCTGTTTGAAGGAGCCAATGGTGAAAAGACAAACAAATGGAATAGTTTCGCTAGTAATTTACTGAATAAATAATGTCCCATGTCTCAGATGGAGAAATTGGTTTGAAGAAATAAAGTGCCAACTAATGAAATGCCACAAAGTCTCCTACAGAGCAAAACAGAAAAACTTGTGAAAAGAAAAGATTACTTGCTGGTTGCTGATGAAAGGAGGTGTAGAACATAGTTTAGACTATTGGGAATATGCTAAACACAGAGAAAGGCAAATATCAGAAGTGCAGTGAACTGCTAGACAAAATGAGGCAGCCAACTTTGAAAGAGCTAAACAACTCCCAGAAAGTTTCTCCAAGTACTAAAAAGTGGAAAAGCTCTGTCAGCCATGACAGCTAATGCAAGTTGTAACTCTCCAGGGAAAAAAGATAAAGCGGGGGAGAGGGGGGAAATAAACAAAAACAGAAGGTGGTAGAGAAAGTATGACTAAAACATTTTGTACAAATACATCAAGAAAAACATCTTGGATAATGAACATGGGGGAGGAAGGAGGAAAGCATGATATGAGTAAGGAAACAATCAAAATGAATTCTAAAATGGGATGGGGAGCATGTTCTGATTAGATTAATGAGATTTCAAGCCATGTAATTATATTTCAGCAACACAAAGATGGGGCTCTACGGTCTCTTCTAGAAAGCCAATCAATCCACACTCCAGAACGCCCTTTCAAGCAGCCTTCATTTTGCCTGTTGAAATACAGTAGAAGGCAGGGGAGGTTTTTGTTTTTTTTTTACCAAATAGCATCAGCTGCAGAGGGAGATGACTGGGGTAGACATTCTGGGAGGGGAGGGCCAAGGTGGGGGGCAGAGGACAGGCTTCACCATCAGATCCTGAGCCACAAAGTTGATTGGTGGGCAGGGATGGTGCTTTTCTACACTGTCCCTCCACTCCATGCTAGCGCCCCCCGGTGGCTGGGCTGGACCCTTCACGCTGGCAGACGCATGGGGTTGAGCTCACCTGGCCCCGCCTCAGGTGTTCCTAGGAGACAACAGTGCAGTTCAGGTTTCTGTGAAGGCTGCACAGTAAAAAAGGCCTGGCAGTGCCAATGCCATTCGCCAGGCCATCACAGCCCACTCCCAGGAACCAGCACCCCCAGGGTCACTCCTCAGCATCCCCCCACCCCCTCCCTCAGCCCTCCAGAGCCAGCTCCCAGTCCTCGGCATCCCCCCTGGGCAGCATGCGGGAAGTCCTGGAGAGGCAGTGCTGTCCTCACCAGCTGACAGCAGTAGCAGCCTGAGCTTCTCCGCCCCTGCTATTCTCTATGGGCAGGGGGAGAAGACCTGCCAGCTCAGCACAGCACGGCCTCAGAGGCCACAGCAGCAGCAGCGCTACCTGCCAGCAGATAAATTTTACCAGATGTGGGGAACAGCCAGGGGCTTCACCCCTGTCCGCTACGCCCTTGTGGTGCCCCTGAACACAAATAGGGATTACAAAGAAACTTGCCCTAAAATGACCTGTGCAGCAAAGCCACGCAGTTTCTTTGTACCATGGCACTAAAGTATTAAAACAAATAGTCCAAGCCAATTTTTATTACAGTATTTTGAGCAAGCACATCCTATTTTAGTCTTATCAATATCAAAGTGTTGGCTGCAACACCCACTGGGCTCCCTTGTCAGAACCAATACAGAGATCCTTAACAGGGGATACGACCATTCATCAAAGGCTGTTCATGCTGATCAGAGGCTCATTTGACTTTGTTCTCACATCTTCTGTTCTGCACATGAGACAGGTCAGGTGTGTTATCAGTCCCCAGTAACAGTCCCTTTCTCCCAGGGACTGTTTCACAGCTGTCACAATCTTCATTCTAGAGATGGAACTTTCTTTGAAAAGCCAATTTTGTGCTGCTGTTCCTTCTTTATAAGCATCTTCAAGGAACTGAATCATAATGCAGCATTGCTCATATATGCCAGGTCTTTTGAGTCTCTGCTTTGTATTGCTTCCATAGCATGAACAGTCGTGAGCAAAGATAGAGCTGCATCTTATCTCATCAAAGCTACCGTTCAGAGTCATGGGACCATAGAGCTATGGTGGGGTTTCTGCGTTTATTAATGGAGGCACTATTGCTTTAAATACCTGGAGTAAGTAAAGCAAGGATGGGGAAGTCTTATCTAGTGCAGCTCTAGACCATCTTTTAAGTTTAAAAGCATAGGGTATGTTTAGGACAAAACCCGTAGTGAGATTTTTGAAAAAAGCTTGGGTCCATGCATAGCTATTCATTTGCATTTGCACATCCATAATTGTGCACATACAAATGGGTGTTTAGACAGATTTATTGGTATGCCCAGCTGCAGTAACTTCATGTGCATTTTTTCAGTTACATTGTATATGTATTTTTTGTGCACAGACTGCAAATTTTCAAAAATATTTTCTTAAAACAATCTGTCCCAAGTTTCTATCAAACTTGTAACTTTAACAAGGGAAATAGTTTGCATTTTAACTGGGATTGCTGGTGAAGAAGGGTGAAATGAAAGATAGGCCTAAGCACAATATTTTGATACAGACTGCAAACAATTCAAAGTTTGGGCGTTTTAGGATCCAGGGATTTGGTTTGGGACCCTGTCTAGCTGACACAAAAGCAGGAAAAAGATTTGGATGAAGGAACTTTTCACAATCAAGTAAGCTCTGAAAAGATCCTTTTGAGTAATTCTAGTAAACAAGGAAATCCCTGTACAAACCATTTGGAAAGGGCTTTAAGTCTGATGACATCTGATGAAAATAAAACACGATTGTTGCTTTCCAGTTAAATATTCAGAGTTAAAGGTTTTTGGCCTGATCCAAGCTCCAATGAAACCAAAACTGGTCTTCTTGGGTAGTGTGCAGACAGATTTAACAGACCAGGAGCACCACTTCTGGGTTTGCTGAGAACCAGACCAGCAAAAGAAAAACTAGAAAGAACCAAGTGGGAAGCCAGCAGACTCTACGTGGATGGCGGTTAGGCAAGTGACATTCTGTGAGCGTTGCTTGTCATGTTTAACGGTATTGTATTGCTTCCTTGTACTCCCTCTGTTTGTTCTGTCCCCTTTGTTGTCCTCATCTTCTATTCAGAAGTTAACTGTTTTATCTAGATAGTGCACAGAAGCTGGCTGTAAGGTTACAGCACACTAGGGCGCTGTGCAAGAACTGACCATATGGACCCTACTACCATGCACTAAATATTCCCTGACTTACTACAGTTTCAAAAGCAGAGTAGATCCAAGTGCACAAGGATCTTTTAGTGTGGGTTAGCAGCGACCACATAGACAGTTCGTGCACAGCACACAAGTGCCATGTAGATTTACACCCCTGCACTAATTGTTCATCTAGACAAGCCCTTAGACTATAAGCACCTTGGGACAAGGACCCTGTTTTAGATCGGTTTTAGAGCGCCTATTCCATGAGGTACTGCTCTATGATCATGGTCCCTAGGCACTACTGCAATACAAATAATAATAAAACCACCAAAAGCCCAGACAACCATTTAAACAAAGCAGTAGATTGCTGGTGAAAACAGATCATTTCATCATGCACAGTTGCACGTAGTCCAGCCCAGGATTCTATTTAAAGGGGTGACTTCAGCCCAGTCTTGAAGTGCTGAGCACCCTCAGCTTCTATTGAAGTCCAGGGTAGTTGAGGGTGCTCAGCAACTTCCAGAAGTTGCTCAGCCCCTAGCAGGGTTGGGCCCAAATGGATTGTAATTGTACAAATCATAACGCTTCTGGGTAGAGGGTTATTTTATTATCAAGGTTCTGCATATATTGGATTATGAACATGATGGTAAACAAAAGAGAAGTCACACATTACATCATGAGGTGGTTTATATTTTACAGGAATAATTTTTGAATAGCTTGCACAGTTCCTGACTGCCCTGTTCTGAGGGCAAAGAGAAGCGTTGTCAGTCTGGCATATCTGAAAGTTAGTTTGCCAAAAACTGGGGTTGAGCAGGTGGAGGAAGGGTGGGGAGGAGAATACCCAACCATCTGTTTTTTTGTCCTCTTAAAAGGACATACTGACTTTCCATTCCTGTATTCTTACATGCTTCCCCATCTCTCTGCAGCTTTCCTCTTCCTTGGTCGGAAGCATGCAGAAGTTTGAAAAACATTTGGCACATGCTATAAACTTCCTGCTCACACAAACACTGACACACATGTGCTTGAATTAGATGTGGCCAAGGAGAGCACCTGGTATGATAGGGATAGCAAGACCCTGAAACTTTTGATTAAAATTGAAAGAGGAGTTGACAAGCTCCATGAAGCTTCAGAGCTGTCTGAAGTGATGACTTTGCACCCTGTTAGAAAGCACTGACTATGCCATTCTCAACACTATTTCTAGTGGCTTTCAGGAAAACAAATGCCAAAGCCAAGAGAAAGATTGATTGTTAGGTCTGATCAAGCTGAACTGCTATGAAAGGGGCTTCTGTGGGAGAACGCTAGCCTGAAATGAAATATTCACAATATGGCCAGGAAAAAAGTAGGTTGATAATTAACACTTTATTCCATCTGGTTGTGAAGGCATTTTCCAACCTAGCAGTGAAATCATGGCCCCACTGACGTCAACAAAGAAACTCCCATTGATGTCAATAGGATTTCACCCTAGAATTTAACAGATGGTAAATAAATAAACCTGGCTCAGCTTAAACTCAGAGCCATCCTCTGCCCTCACTCATGCACATGCAGTGCTGCTGATCTCCTGCCAGTCGGCTTGTATAGGTATAACCCAGGGAAGAATTTGTCCCATTGACTGTCAGTGGATTGGATCAATCTCAATTAGATTCAAATGTGTTGCACTTGAAGCGGGACAGTGTCATAGTATCTCTACAATGCCACCAGGTGGCAGTGCTTCAAAACGTTACTGTTATTACTGAACACAGCCGTTGTTAATTTAATAAATTATTACTTTTTGCAGCATCAGAGGTAAAGAGGCACAGTCAACTTAAAAAGCACATGTTGAAAATAAACATATTCCTTAACCCATCTTAAACACCACTTCAGATTATTAAAAGTACAATAATTTAAAAAATCCCAGTTCACTTGTCACTATTTACAGGTTCAGAGTAGCAGCCGTTTTAGTCTGTATTCGCAAAAAGAAAAGGAGTACTTGTGGCACCTTAGAGACTAGCAAATTTATTTGAGCATAAGCTTTCATGAGCTACAGCTCACTTCATCGGATGCATGCATCCGATGAAGTGAGCTGTAGTTCATGAAAGCTAATGCTCAAATAAATCTGTTAGTCTCTAAGGTGCCACAGGTACTCCTTTTTTTTTTTTTTGTCACTATTTAGACACTCCCATATGATGCTGATGGCAGGCATATAAATATATAGGTAGACTTCGCTTTGCTCTTCTCTTAGGCAATGGAAAATCAGTTGTCAGTTTCACTTATGTTTATAGTCTATTTCATTTGCAGATTCTCAGTATTGCAAAGGTTGGGTTTCAAAACACTGAAGTGGAGAGTTCATTTAAGAAAACAGTTTTTGCTGTATTTTTAAATTGTGGAAACATTTCTATTCTCACTGTCCCTTTAAATCTAAAAGGATATTGCCCCTTTAAAAGGTCAGAAGAAATGATGTACTGTAAAAGAAATGTTCCCATCAAAGACATTAGGAGTAAAAAATTTTCAGTGGTCACAGTCTAAGCACATAGCCCCTTTAAGAGAAAACTTTATATTAAGATGGCTGGAGTAAGAGGTGCATCAAATCAGTAGAAGGTCTAGAGCTGGCAGCCAGACCACGCTAACTCTGTAGGGGTCTGCTGCTGTATAACATCTGAGGCATCCCTGAACTCCCGAACTTTATGAGGGGTAAAACCCCTATATGAACGTTGTTTGACTTAGTCTTCTTGCACCTTTGTAAAGGTTATGCTTGAACCTCAGGAAAATGTATGACTGCTGTGTCCAAAGCACGCAGTAAATGGTGAGCCCATGGTTAGAGAGGAAGGTTGATCCAAAAGTTAAGGCACTAGCTAGGATTTGGGCTCAATTCTATGCTCTGCCACAGACTCTCCATGTGACCATGAGCAGGTCATTTAGTGTCTCTGTGCCTCAGTTCCTCAACTGTGAAATGGGCATATCACTTTCCTACCTCACGGTGGAAGGATAATTAATTACATTAAAGATTGTGAGGTGCTCAGATCTTATAGTGATGGGGGCCACATGGGTGCCTAAGACGGACAGTCTGCAGACCGGCTATCACAAAGGGATTCAGCCCATTTGTCACAAGTAAAGGCTTATTCGTCCCTGTGCCAAGGGTGAGCACAAGGCCCATAGGCATGAGTTAAGTCCCCTTTGAGGGTTTAAATGGTGCATAAGCCTTGAGTTGTCTCTATTCACATGAATGCATGTCACCCTCTAGTAGCTGCCCATGGTCAGTTGGTGAGATAGCCCCCATAACACTGGCAGCACTGAGTGTGGTGTAACAAAAGATAACTGTGAGGATGAATGACGGCAGTGTGGTTGACCCCATCACTATCATCCTACCACCAGCAAGGCCTCTGAGGGCTTGACCTCTCAGCGTTTACCTGGCAGCTCTCAGTCTCAAGATGGTTGCAGATTCATTGGAGAAAACCTTTTGTCACCCCTCTATTATCTCTGCAGAAAGTCCAGAGAATATTCTATGCAGAGATGTAAAGAGAAGCGACATCTAACCTCACCATAGCATTCTTGTTCTGGTTTCACCTAGAACCATGACCAAATTGCCTGGTAATCTGTGTAACAGCCTCCACTAGGGTCCGTAGATACCAGCCTTTGCCATGTAAGAGGGGCATAACCTTTTGTAATGGGAATGGGAAAATAAAGACCCGTCACCTACAACACTCTGGTGTGTCACACCCTCATTGCAGGCTGTACCTTACTGTGCGTCCTGCAGTTCAGAGAGAGAACAAGCTCTTACTCAGATCTTCCGCTGAAGAAAATGGTTTGATGTTGCCATAGGGAAAGGCTGTTCACATAGCACCAGCCAAGAGAAAAAACAACATTAGGGAGTGTCTCTCAATTGGCCCTAATGGACAACTGTGCCCATAATTACAGAGATGCCTGAAATCCATCCCTGGCCACTTGTGGCTTGGGGGAATTGAAAGCCTCAATAACCTGGATGAGTGGCTATAAAAAGGGAGTTACTGTGAAGAACTGGCAGCACACCAAAGTGTTATGCAATTGTTTAAGGGGGGAGGGAAGACATTAAATCCAGCCATTGTCTTACTGGAGCAGAGCCCATTCTGTAGCTACTCATTGCTTGTTTAAACTTTTAAATTAAAGTTAACACATTCACATGTTTCTGGAGATGCATCTGTCTAGTTTTGTATAACATGCAGCATAAATATCACAACTTCCTACTAAAAAGAGACACCTGGTTAGGTTTCTAATATTTTTGCCAAGACATTATCCTCTGCCTTTCCCAAAAGAACTTGGTCCATCAGTGCACCCTCTTCCTGAGCATCATCAGAGATTTCAGAGCTTAAGTTGCTGAACAGTGGGCAAGTTCCGGTCCCCCCAAACGTTTTCTAAGCACTGGATTTCCTGAGCAAAAAGGTTTACGATGAAAATTAGCAAATGGTAAAACTCCTCGCACTTGCACTGCTACTGTCCAAGGACTGTTTGTGGCCTGTATGGGTCTCTTTAGAAAAGCAGCAAATCTGCAAAATTTTGGCATTTGTGCATTTTGCTAACTTGTCTAAAGAGATGCAAATTTGATTCACCCTGTCAGTGTGTGGGTTTAAAGCATCTGCTTGGGGTGCCTGTCTCTTTAAGAGACTGCACCCTCTGTAACCTCCTGGGCCTGCCTCTGCAAACAATCCAGGCAGTTCCATCTGGGCAGCACAAACGAGATGGGGAGCTTCTCTTCTGGGAGTGTTTAACCTGGATAAGCATGTCCCTGTTGACATCCAAGCAGAATCTGTTTGGTGTGTTCCCCAGCTGATGCAGAGTGAGACCCTGCACTGGTGGAGAGGTTTCTAAACTGAATGACCCCCTTCTCACTCACAAAATCCCTGTATCTGTCTGCCCAAAATCCACGCAACCCCTGGATCACTAAGAGAAGTGAGTCTGGAATCTTACTAAGCAGCATACGATTTACAGCAGATCCACAGGTGAAATCTGCAGAGACAGCCCTCTGTGCAGTCACAGTGCAACGCAGGGAGGGAAAGAGAGGGGAGCCAGGGTAAGAAATGCAACTGATTGTGCTGTACTGCTGTGGCTGGAGGGGTAGCTGGCTACATGGCCCTGTAGACAGGGAGTCCCTCATTGCAGCTGGGCAAGGGTTGGGAACCAGTATCAGTGGGGATCCCTAGTCCCACTCCTTTTTCCAAACTTCTATTTCATACCCACCAATCCTTCTGGCCAGGAGGATGGAGGAGAATGTGTGGAGCTGTTGGATTTTTCCATTACTTTGTTCCTTCAGGACAGGAGTGGATCATACATGCCTCTAACTGTAAGAGGGTGGAAGGCAGAAAGAACTACTGTTTATTTAGGTCTGCAATAGTATCGGCAATTCCTGGGCCAGCCCAAACTAGCCGTAGAATACAAATGCTATTCCCAGTACTGCATGAACATTCTCACGCATGTACACAGTGATCCCAGCTCCACTGGAAGTAGCAGGGCTTGCCAAATAAACTGGTTGATAAACTTGGACTGGAGTCTTCCTCCTTTGGGATCAGTGGGAGTTTTGCCATCCATGTTAGTGTGAGAAGACTGGAGCATGGCAGTGAGAGAGCAGTAAAACAAACCCAAACTAAGGACTCTTTTTCCAAGAGTATTGTGATTAAAGATGAATTCCCATGTTGTTTAGTCTGAGGTTGACCTGTTGCCACATTATATCAGACACATCATTTGAAATTTATATTTCAAATTTATATTTGGAGGGATGGGAAAAAAACCAAGAGCGAAACCCTGAGGGCCTCATTCAGATTCTAAAATACAAGATCTATGAAACTATAATATTTTGCACTTCTGTCGCATCTTCCATCTGAGGATCTCAAGCGATACAGAATGAGAACTCATAACCCCCTTGGCCAGAAAAGCCTGGCTATCCATCATTTTACAAATGTGCACAACCAAGGCACAGAGAGGTCCTGTGACTTTAGGCCATGCAAGTAGTGTTGAGAATAGAATGCAGATCTTCACCCAACCCTGTGCTTTCAAGTCCCAAGAGCATCTGTGACAGTCACTACAGTTTTGTTGTCTATAAAGAGATTTGGGAGTCTGGCTAAAAATCTGATCTTGGCATATGTTTCCCTTAGGGAGGTTTGTACTGTATGGATGGGATAGATTCTCTGGGGGTCCAGAAAGACTATTGTTGACTCTCTCATGGGACCCAAGTGGGAGACCCAGGGGTAGGACTAAAAGTGAGCTATGGGAATTGGCTTTAAAAAGTCAAATAGGAAAACTCTGGCTAGAGAGAGCTTTCAGGGATGCTCAATATTCAGCTAGGGAGAGAGTTATCTGAGAAACCAAGATGGATCAGCTATTAAGAGTTCTCAGTAGTAGTCCAAGATTTTGGGATATCTATTATCTGCTTGTATCTCTTTTGCCAAAATCCATATTTATATACATTCTTGCTAAGCCTGTTTACATCATGTTTTTGTAAGTTTCTCTGCTGCGGGCTTGTATTAAAGTTCTGTTTCTGTTAAGCTCTGTGCTGAACAAGAGTCAATAGGGTAGCTTGAACTGAAGCCAAGCCTCTTTCTACTACAATGCATTATTGTATTGTATGAGCACATTTCTTGCCTGTGAGCGTATGTCTCGCTCAAGCTGGAACTTAGGCTCCGAGTCCCTCCTCGCTCGCAGAATTCAGAGCCCGAGCTCCAGCCTAAGCAGGACCATTCTACACTGCTGTTTTCCATAGCACAAGCTCAATTCAGTTGATCTGGGCTATGAGACTTGCAGCTGAGAGATTTGGGAGGGTTTGTTATTTATTTTTACTATGTAGACATACTCTTAGTGCCCATGGCTCAAGCAGAATATTTGTTAACTTGTTACCACCAGTAAAGATATCTATGCATTATACATTTTCATTGTAGAAAGGCTGAACAAAAAAACATGAAAGTCTGAAATCCTCATGTTTCAGAGTAGCAGCCGTGTTAGTCTATATTCGCAAAAAGAAAAGGAGTACTTGTGGCACCTTAGAGACTAACAAATTTATTAGAGCATAAGCTTTCGTGAGCTACAGCTCACTTCATCGGATGCATTGAAATCCTCATGTTAGTTACATATAATTTGCCATTGCTTGTAAAAGCACCACCTTCTCTCTCCATTCTGATTATTTCTAGCATTACAGTATCTCATAAAGGCCCAAGCTAACATAGGGGACCCATTGTGCTAGGATTTGTATGTTCACATACGAAGATGGATCTTGCCCCAAAGAGCTTACGATCTCCTTAGATAGGACCAAGGCAGTGTTACTAGCCTCATTTTATTGATGGTGACCTAAGGCATAAGAAATTACGTGGCTCGCCTCAGGTCACATGGGAAGTCTGTGGCAAAGCCAGATCTTGAATCCAGATCTTCTGACCCCCATTCAGTGACCACCCTTCCTCTCAACAGTAATCTGTGATCTGGAGTAAGTGTGGTCTGGGTGTGCAACATTGCACTTGTTCATTACTTTTACCTCCCTCATTTATACTAAAAAAGGAGAATCATTGGGAGTGGGGGCTTTTCATTATGTTTGTAGCACTTGTTTCACAAAACTGTTTTCTTATTGCCTATGAGTGTTCCAGACTTGAATCGATGTGTTGTCTGTATTAATCTTTAACTAGCCTACACACCAAAATGGACTGATCAGAGAGCTTTGAGAGGAAAGAGGAGAGAAAATACAGCCATAAGGCAAAAAAAGCATTAAGGAGTTTAGTTTACAAAGCAGTCAAGCAGATCCATGGGCTATAAATCAAGATTAAGTTAACATGCCTTGGTTTAGAAGGACCCAAGCATTAAATAAAATAAAATTAAGTCCTTTATGATTTGAGCATAATAAAAGAAATCTGCTGGCTGGTGTGACAGCAGAACATTGCTGGGAGGGTTATTTGTTAGATCTGTTTTGTTAAGGACCCAGTGGTTTGATTCTTAACATCTCTGAGTAAGCAATGTTCACACCAGGAAGCTGTTTGATCTCAAATCCTTTTAGCTTTTAGGAAACATCTGAAGTTGAGTCCTTTGCCATCAGGTTTCTGAAGCAATCAGCTGGGTTTTGATTTGGACTGTGGGGAGGATGCGTGACCCCTGAGAGTTCTGGGCTGCAGTGACCAGACTCCATGAGTAGCTGGGGACACACTGGTTTGGCATTAATGGTGATCTTCAGAAACCGAGGGAAAGTGCCATGTGGTGTTTCTTAAGCATAGGGATGAGAGCACATCATTTGGGGCTGATTCTGCCCAAATAGAACGATGGCCTCGCTACACTGTCAACCAACAACAAATAGATTTCTGCTGCCTATAAAATGGAGTAGAATTTCAGATGTTTAGATATGTTGGCCAGTTGTAACTGGACTGAGGATTTCCTCTTGTTTTTTTCCTCCTTGGTGCCATAGTAATGTTTTGTAGCAGGTTCTTTGTTCATGTACAGTGTGACATTGCACCCCATAAGGCTTTATGAAAATATGCTTATGAATGTATATATGACATAACTGGAATATGTTTTATGCTACATATGCCATGTAACATATCTTTGTAAAGGTTATGATCTACTGAATCTATTCCTCCTATTTGTATGCATGTATCATTTCTGTGTTCTAAGTTATTAATATCGGCTGTGTACTTGCTTGATTTCTAAGTAGCATTAGGTCAGCGAGAAAGGAATGTGCAAGTTAAGTGCCCAATCAAGAAACACTTAAAGAACAATGGATCTTGGAATGCTCCAATCAACATAAGAAATCTACTTGAGGACATTCAAGGCAGCATGTGACTCATGGCTGCTATCTGTAAGTTTTGAGTCATGCACAGAGGTGAAAGTAAGCTGGTACAGCCCAGAAGGGACCATTATGATCATCTAGTCTCACCTTCTGCACAACGCAGGCCACAGAATCTCACCCACCCACTCCTGTGAAAAACCTCACCTATGTCTGAGCTATTGAAGTCCTCAAATTGTGGTTTCAAGATTTTAAGGAGCAGAGAATCCTCCAGCAAGTGACCCGTGCCCCATGCTACAGAGGAAGGTGAAAAACCTCCAGGACCTCTTCCAATCTGCCCTGGAGGAAAATTCCTTCCCAACCCCAAATATGGCGATCAGCTAAACCCTGAGCATATGGGCAAGATTCATCAGCCAGATACTACAGAAAATTCTTTCCTGGGTAACTCAGATCCCATCCATCTAACATCCCATCAAAGACCATTAGGCCTATTTACCATGAATATTTAAAGATTAATTAATTACCAAAATCATGTTATCCCATCATACCATCTCCTCCATAAACTTATCGAGTTTAATCTTAAAGCCAGATAGATCTTTTGCCCCCACTGCTTCCCTTGGAAGGCTATTCCAAAACTTCACTCTTCTGATGGTTAGAAACCTTCGTCTAATTTCAAGTATAAACTTCCTGGTGGCCAGTTTATATCCATTTGTTCTTGTGTCTACATTGGCACTGAGCTTAAATAATTCCTCTCCCTCTCCGGTATTTATCCCTCTGATATATTTATAGAGAGCAATCATATCTCCCCTCAACCTTCTTTTAGTTAGGCTAAACAAGCCAAGCTCCTTGAGTATCCTTTCATAAGACAAGTTTTCCATTCCTCAGATCATCCTAGTAGCCCTTCTCTGTACCTGTTCCAGTTTGAACTAATCTTTCTTAAACATGGGAGACCAGAATTGCACACAGTATTCCAGGTGAGGTCTCACCAGTGCCTTGTATAACAGTACTAAAACCTCCTTATCCCTACTGGAAATACCTCTCCTGATGCATCCCAAGACCTCATTAGCTTTTTTCACGGCCATGTCACATTGGCAGCTCATAGTCATCTTTTGATCAACCAATACTCCAAGGTCCTTCTCGTCCTCCGTTACTTCTAATTGATGTGTCCCCAGCTTATAACTAAAATTCTTGTTATTAATCCCTAAATGCATAACCTTACACTTCTCACTATTAAATTTCATCCTATTATTATTACTCCAGTTTACAAGGTCATCCAGATCCTCCTGTATGATATCCCGGTCCTTCTCTAAATTGGCAATACCTCCCAGCTTTGTATCATCTGCAAACTTTATTAGAACATTTCTACTTTTTGTGCCAAGGTCAGTAATAAAAAGATTAAATAAGATTGGTCCCAAAACTGATCCTTGAGGAACTCCACTGGTAACCTCCAGCCTGACAGTTCACCTTTCAGTAGGACCCGTTGTAGTCTCCCCTTTAACCAATTCCTTATCCACCTTTCAATGTTCATATTGATCCCCATCTTTTCCAATTTAACTAATAATTCCCCATGTGGCACAGTATCAAACACCTTACTGAAATCTAGGTAAATTAGATCCACTGCGTTTCCTTTGTCTAAAAAATCTGTTACTTTCTCAAAGAAAGAGATCAGGTTGGTTTGGCACGATCTACCTTTTGAAAAACCATATTGTATTTTAACCCAGTTACCATTGACTTCAATGTCCTTAACTACTTTCTTCTTCAAAATTTTTTCCAAGACCTTGTATACTACAGATGTCAAACTAACAGGCCTGTAGTTATCCGGATCACGTTTTTTCCCTTTTTAAAAATAGGAACTATGTTAGCAATTCTCCAATCATATGGTACAACCCCTGAGTTTACAGATTCATTAAAAATTCTTGCTAATGGGCTTGCAATTTTGGGTGCCAACTCCTTTAATATTCTTAGATGAAGATTATCTGGGCCCCCCGATTTAGTCCCATTAAACTGCTTGAGTGTTGCTTCTACCTGAGATATGGTAATATCTGCCTCCATATCCTCCTTCCCATTTGTCATCCTACCATTATCCCTAAGATCGTCTTTAGCCTTATTAAAGGCTGAGGCAAAGTATTTGTTTAGATATTGGGCCATGCCTAGATTATCCTTAACCTCCACTCCATCCTCAGTGTTTAGTGGTCCGACTTCTTCTTTCTTTGTTTTCTTCTTATTTATATGGCTATAGAACCTTTTACTTTTGGTTTTAATTTCCTTTGCAAGGTCCAACTCGACTTTTAGCCTGTCTCACTTTATCCCTACATGTTCTGACCTCAATAAGGTAGCTTCCCTTGCTGATCCCTCCCATCTTCCACTCCCTGTATGCTTTCTTGCTTTTTCTTAATCACCTCTCTGAGATGCTTGCTCATCCAGCTTGGTCTACAACTCCTATGAATTTTTTTCTCTTTCTCGGGATGCAGGCTTCCGATAGTTTCTGCAGCTTTGATTTAAAGTAATCCCAGGCCTCCTCTACCTTTAGATCCATAAGTTCTTCAGTCCAATCCACTTCCCTAACTAATTTCCTTAATTTTTGAAAGTCAGCTCTTTTGAAATCAAAAACCCTAGTTGCAGATTTATTTTTGTTAATCGTTCCATTCAGTTTGAACTGAATTAGCTCATGAGCACTTGAACCAAGATTATCCCCTACAACCAATTCTTCTATGAGGTCCTCACTACTCACCAAAACCAAATCTAAAATGGCATCCCCTCTAGTCGATTCAGCAACTACTTGATGAAGGAATCCATCAGCTATCGCATCTAGGAAAATCTGAGCCCTATTATTATTACTAGCACTCGTCCTCCAGTCTATATCTGGGAAGTTAAAGTCTCCCATGATCACGCAGTTTCCATTAGTATTTACTTTATTAAAAACATTAAAAAGGGCTCTATCCACCTTTACCTTTATTTCTGTCTTTCCTAAACAGCACATACCCTTCAATACCTGTCTTCCAGTCATGACTACTATTCCACCATGTTTCTGTTATCCCTATAATATCTGGTTTCACTTCCTGCACCAGTAGCTCTAGTTCCTCCATTTTGTTACCTAGGCTCCTCACGTCGGTGTACAAACATCTTAATTTTTGCTGTTTGGTCTCGCTCACATTCTGTACCCTATTAGGCATGGTCATTCTACAGCCAGTATAACCTATTAGACTGGTATCCACACTGCCCTTCCTCCTTATATACATTCTCCTACCCACGGCTGTACCCTTTCTTACTTTGTTTTCTTCCCTCTCAATGCTAAAATCCAGCGTGGAGATTACCTGGACATCTCCCAACCATCTCCCCCAGATTCCTAGTTTAAAGCTCTCTTAATCAGTTGTGCCAGCCTCCATCCTAGAAGTCTATTTCCTTCCCTATTCAGATGAAGTCCATCCTGAGAGAACTCTCCTCTGTCCGTGAATGCCTCCCAGTGGCCAGACATCCCAAAGCCCTCCTTATAGCACCACTGCCTAAGCCATCTGTTGTTAGTCATAATCTTGTCACACCTTTGTTGCCCTTTTCTAGGAACAGGCACAATCCCACTAAAGATTACCTGAGCCTCGATTTCCTTAAGCATCTTCCCCAGCCTAGCATAGTCTCCCTTAATACTTTTCAGCGAGAATCTAGCCGTATCATTTGTTCCCACATGAAGGATAATTAGGGGACTCTCTCTTGCTTCCTTTAGGATCCTTTTCAACCTCAGGTCTACATCCCGTATCTTAGCACCTGGAAGACAGCACACCCTTCTATTCTCTGGATCAGCTCTAGTTACAGGCCTGTCTATTCTTCTCAATAAAGAGTCCCCAATCACATAGACCTGCCTTTTCCTGGTGATGGTGCTATTCTCCAGTCTATCCCCTGTTCCCTCTGGCTGCAAGTTCTTTCCATTCCTATTATCCCTTGTAATCCTCTTCAACCCTGTATCCTCCTGGGGCTCATATTTGGTGTAGTCTCCATTGACTCTTCCCCTTTTCCTATAGGACTAGCTGCTCTTCTCTTTTTCCTTGCCCTTCCACCTTCAGCGACTACCTGCTAAGCCCCTTCTTCATCTTCTGCAAACCTGGGATGTGAGTGATTGCTGGACCAAGACTAGATGGAGACTAGTCTGTAAAAGGAAGCTTATTGGAACACCTCTGAGGGTAAGGTTTCATCTTTATTCAGTTTTCTTACTGTATTAGGCATAGACTTGCGTGTTCTATTTTATTTTGCTTGGCAATTCACTTTGTTCCATCTGTTACTACTTGGAACCACTTAAATCCTACTTTCTGTATTTAATAAAATCACTTTTTACTTATTATTTAACCCAGAGTATGTATTAATACTGGGGGGGGGGGCAAACAACTGTACATATCTCTATCAGTGTTATAGAGGGTAAACAATTTATGAGTTTACCCTGTATACGTTTTATACAGGGTAAAACAGATTTATTTGGGGTTTGGACCCCATTGGGAGTTGGGCATCTGAGTGTTAAGGATAGGAACACTTCTTAAGCTGCTTTCAGTTAAGCTTGCAGTTTGTGGGACACGGTTCAGACCTGGGTCTGTGTTTGTGGCCGGCAAGTATGTCTTGCACAACCAGGCAGGGCACAACCAGGCTGTGGGTGCTGAGCACTTGAAGATCGGGCCCCATATGTTCAGTGTCTTTCAAGATTTAAAACATTTTCTTAAATAAAAACAAAACTGCCTAATTGTTTTTGCCCTCCAATGTTTAAAAGTGCACTAAGAATACTACTGCAGTAAGAACCTTAAATTCTGCATTGTAAATTGCAGGGTTTTTGCAACAGTGTAAGTAAGGGTAATTTTAAGGCAGCTGTAGTCATGACTGATTAGCACAGGTGAATTGCGTAGAAGGAGAGGACATTGCATAAACTGAAGTGAGCACAATTTTCTAGGCCATTCCCTGAAAAGTAGCATTGTGGGGTTTATTACAACAAATACATGGGTAATAGTTTGTGTATTGTCCACTATCTAGATGTTCTTCCCATAGCCAGGGAGGCCACTTTATGAAGTGGTCCCTCTTTCCATAACACACTACAGGCTTTTTCTATCTCCAGGAAGGTTATCATCATGAATTCTTTGGTTCTCATGTTTTGTGCTTCTGTCTCTATCCTTACAACATTGTCAGTCGCACTCCTACCTCTTCTGAGCCCACTTTGAGTTCCATCTATGAACTTGTTTCTTTCTAGGTATGCTACTAATCCCTCTGCTACCATTCTTTCTATGGTTTTACCTAAACCTGCTGTGAGGACAATTGATCTGTATGCCTCAGGTCTTGAGTGCAACTTACCCAGTTCCTCACTGGAACAATTATTGCATGTTTACAGGCCTTAGGTATTTCACCTTTTCTCCATATATGTTATTATATAATTTTAGTGTCACCCTCCAGCTTCCCTCACTTCAGTGTTTAAGCATTTCAAAGATTATTTCATCCTTGCCTGGTTCACTCCTTTTGCTCACCACCACTTTTTGGAGTTCTCGCATACTAAAATTTTCATTTAAAATAACCTCCACATTCTCCCCCCACCTATACATCATGTCATAATTATCCTTAATGAATCTTCATTTCCTCTCCTTAATTTCTATACTCTCATCCTCATCACTACTGGCTTTTTTATATATAGTGGCCAGAATTTTCGCTTATTACTCCTATGCCCTGCAACTACAAGGCTTGTATGATGTGGCTGTTATGAGGAAAATGAATGGAATAGAGTATGTTTATATACCTCTGCTGTACTGGTATCTTTAACTTTCCCACAATATATTCTCCAGCTGTCTTTGTGTCATTTTATAGCCCTTTGTGCAACTTCCTTAAATAGTGAGGACTTATGAAATATTAAAAATAAGTAAGGACTTTTTTTGCTGTCTTGGGTGCCTTATTCCTCTCCTTAATTACCTTTTCACAGTCCTTGCTCCACCATTGACCACTTTTCCTATATAAGTAGGATCGGTATCCTAGGAATAGCTAGACTGACTGTCTTTATGATTCCCTTAGTAACATTACTATAGGATTCCTCAATATATACATTGCTTCACTTTTGTTTCTAAAAGCGTTTCCAATTTGGGTTTTTTGTTTGTTTAAAGATTTCAGGTGGAGATATTGTCCTTGCCTTTGGAATTTCCTTCTCCTTGATATGTACTTAATATCAGGAAGTACTAACTATCTACTCCCTCCTCTCTGTAAATTTCCCAGATGTGTTTACTTGCTATGGTGCTAGAAGCAAATTTCCAGATCCAGGCATGAGAAGCTTCCATCAGCTGTACTGAGCCTGGTAGGTGCTCCATCATTTAATATTGATCAATTATTCTTTTTAAAGACTTGCTCTAAACATTTTCCTTTGTTCCCCACTGTCTGTTGTGACTATTCAGATTACCACAGACAATGAATGAGCATGTGACATCTGCAATTCTTTCAGGTCCACAGTCTCTTGTTTCCTGCCTGGATTATAAACACAACAAGCTCTTAAAGACATAGGATTGTTTTATATTGGTATCAATAACATTATCCTTGATATTTAGCTTTTTAACATCTACTTCAAGGTAGTTCAGTTTCTTTTTAATGAAGGTGCAGACAGAGGAATAGGAAAGCGTGGGGCTATCATGTCTATATATGCCATATCCCACGATTTTATAGCTTAGTTTTTCCTCTTAGCCAAGTCTCTTGCATATCATATCAGGCTTTGTTTACACATCACTAATATTTCTTTAATTCCTGCCCATGTGATATTAGGCTCTGGGCAGTCCAGCCAAAAATAGTCACCATCATTCTTTCAAACCCTCAATATTTCCTTCACTCAGGAAATTTTGAAGGTATTCCACTAATAGGTTGCTAGCCTTTACGGCAGCTATAATTATATATTTCTCATTTTCTGTTTTCATCGCAAATAAGCAAGAATTACTTCAATCATATGTTTAATCAGTCTCTGTTTCTGTAAGTAGTATGTCATCTCCTTTTACCACAGTGTCACTTCCTTCCCATTAGTTTGTGGCTGGCTGATCCCTTTCCCCATATCAGGTTTACCTTTTTAAAAACAAACAAACAAACAAAAACACACACCACACAGAGGGGAAAGTATCTCCGAGCAGCTTCTGCATACGAGAAATTAGTAATTTTGTTAGATATCTATCTCTATCCTCTGGCTTGCTTTGCCTCAATGCCTGCTCCACATGCTGAGCTGTGTTTTTCTCCACAGTCGTAACATTTTTGTTCTATCTTTTCCTCACAAGGATTGTATGAACATTCACCTCTACAATTACTGCACTGTGTTTTTCCTTCACCATTATTTACTATGTGACAAAATCTTTGGGACCCATAGCCTGCTTTCCTTCTCCTGTGAGATGCTGTCAGATATCCTGAAGTCACTCTGTCTGGTAACATTCTTCCCTGAAATGTGTCCAGCACAGCTGTGGAGGACTTGCTAACACCTCTTCTGCTAATTAGCCTCTTAGCAGTTTTATCTTCATCTATTGCTTGCTTTATTTCCTCCTCTGCCATTTCAGTTAGCACACCATGTACTATCCCTCTTGTTTCTGTGAGGAATTTGGGTAGCTGACAAGTTATTTTTATTTTATCTAGCACCCTTGTCTGAAGGAGCTTCCCTACTTGCTCTTCATTTTTACAATCTACTAGCAAGTCTCCACCAGGTCGTTTCTTAGCTCTTAATAAGAAAAGGAGTACTTGTGGCACCTTAGAGACTAACAAATTTATTTGTTAGTCTCTAAGGTGCCACAAGTACTCCTTTTCTTTTTGCGAATACAGACTAACACGGCTGCTACTCTGAAACTTGTCATTAGCTCTTAATGTATCTCTAGCCTTTTTTTCCCCTCGGATCCACTCTGCAATCCTCAGGGGTTTAGATGCCCTGTCTTCTTGTCCCTACCTAGCAATTTTACTATCACGTAAGTTTTCACCATTTTCCTTTCCTGCTCTCCTATTTGCTGCTCTTTTTTCTGGTTCCAGAGAATCTACCCTTTTCTTTTTCCCTGTTTGCATCTAGTCTTCCTCAGTGTTTTCCCTATCCTCATTGCCGAGTCTGGTTTCAGTATCATTTGTTATTTCTTCCATCTCACTCAACTTAGCCTGTCAGCCAAAGCCTTAGCCAGCCAGCTTGCCCTTGCCCTTGCCCTTGCCCTTCTCTCACCACATCCATCTTCTGCTCCAGACTTCCTTGCTTTATAGTCATCACCCAACTCCCTCCTTCATCCTTAACTTAGTCTGGCCCATCCTTCAGGTGCAGCCAGTTGGGTTAATTGACGTCTGAGACCCACATGAACCCTTTCAGAGCCAGGATGGGTTACAAACCCCATCACAATTGTATATTCAATGTTGTTTCAGTTTTGAAAGGATAAATAAACTCCCTCCATGCTTTGGTTGAAACTTTGACTTTGCTGTATATCTGATGCTCCAAAAATGCAAGGAGCTAAAAGGACTTTGGAGGAATGGAACTTAGTTTGCTGACATCGTCAGCTTAGCTACCACATTTCATGCAGCTCAATGCACTACATTTTATGCAAGTTATTTTGAGTTAATTTGCATAGTTTACATATCATTTGCATTTGACCACAAACTTCAGCTTCTTGACGATATACCCTTCCTCAAGCAATGGCAGAGACATGGAGCTGCACAAAACTTGTCATCTCTGAGTATCTAGGGGTGCCGGGATAGGCGGGAGGAGCTCTAGGTCAATGGGCGCTGGATGTGCTGATTGCTGCTTTGTCTGGGATAACTGAGGGGTTGGGTGAGGTCAGGGGGTGACAGGGGTAGGTGCACAGCTGCTACGGTGTCTGTGCTGGGAGGTAGGTCTGGGATCAGGGTGCTCTTGGGACAGGGTGAGTGCTGGAATAGGTGGGTAGGTGTTGTCTGGGAGGGAAAGGGATCTGGCTGGGGTTGTAGGCTATGGCTGGGTTACTGAGAGCAGGGATCGGGGTTTTTCTGGAGGAGCAAGGAGTCTAGCTGGGGCAGAGATTGTGAGCTCCTGAGGAACACCCCACCACCACCACCACCACTTCTTGCAGCTGCTACCTGCGCCCTGCTTGGATCTAGCAGAGGGAGTGGCCATAGTGGGGGAGACACAGGCACATAATCTGGCTATCTGTAGACAGGCTGCACAATGACTTTTAGTGGCATCAGAGAAAGATACAGGTGAGATTCAGGCTGTGTGGCAAACACGTGTGACAGTGCTGCCAAATGTGTGATACGCAGGAGACTTGTCAGTGTGGCATCACTATCCCAGGGTCCCTGCTGAGACTGCTCTTGCTGGCTTTAGTTTCCCAGGTCCCCAGGAGAGGGGGAGAGACGACCCTGGGCTGGGTCCTCTCTCCCCCTTGCTGCAGGGCTTGCTGAAGCTGCTTCTGCTCCTGCCATCTTGAGTTTCTCTGCACTTGGGGAGAAATTTCCAAACAGGAAAGCTACTGGCTCTGGGGGCAGGGCATCTGTAGTGCCCCGGGGGGGCGGGGTGGAGACAAGCCCTAGAATCCTGGAGGGATGGAGGGGAAAATAGGGGACCAGGCATTCTGATGAAGGTACACAGGACAGAAAAGAACCCTTCTCCCAGTGCTACGCAGGTTCTGCAGGGCTCGGAGGAGCACATAGGAGTTGTCATACTGGGTCAGAGCCATGGTCCAGCTAGTCCTGTACCCTCTCTGTGTCAGGGGCTGGCACCAGCTGCTTTAGCGGAAGGTGCAAGAAACCCTGCTGAGGGCAGTGAGGGGATAACCAGCCATCACAACCAACCCCAAATAGTTAACGGGTGGTTTAAGCCCTCAGGGAAGTAGTAAAATCTTACTTTTTTCCACTAAGGTCAGCAGATACGAGCCTGACCACTCACAGGGATTAAGGAAGTGCCTTTGTGACAGTTGCTTTTCAGTGCAGAATTGCCCTTTTCCTAAGCAAAAACAAACAGCAACCCTAATATTCTGCATAGTTCTGGGCCAAGCCGAGCCATTATTGGCAGCAAATGTGCTCTCATTGCATAAAGGGCCCATGATTATGTGGTTTAATGATTTCTGTCAAGGGCCGCTACAATTAAACCATTCATGGAAAATTAAATTGAATAATTGTTTCAAAACACGATATGTTTCACTGTCACTTTCAGAAGGGAAACTAAGGTCTTTATGGGGGCATAGGTCTTACAGCTCTTAAAACAGGGACACTGTTGTTTATTTTGAGTGTTTCCTTTTAACAAATGTGCCTCCCATTTTATAATTTATACTCAATCACTATGGAGCAGAGATTCAGAAGTGCTCAGAGCCACGTTTCCAAGTGCTCAGCACCTACTGTCAGGGCCAGATTTTCCAAAGATCTCAACTCCCATTTAGGCACTTAAATAAGAGCCAGATTCCAGAATAGCTCAGCCCTCAGCAGCTCCCATTGCAACATTTATGGCGTCCAAGGCCAGGTCTACACTAGAAACTTGACAGCGCAGCAATGTCGGTTCGGGTGGGATTTTTTGAACTTAATTTCTACACCAGCAAAAGGCCCAGTGTAATTGCAGTTATACCATCAAAAAAGCCCTTTTGCCAGTATAGCTTATTTCGATCAGGGAACCAGTCTAAGTAATACTGACGAAAGCACGCTTACCATTATAAGCTACGTCTCCACTAGGAGGTGTGTAGCTATACCAGAAAACCCTTTCCAACATAGAGTAGGCCTTCTTTTGATGCCTAAGTAGGAGCTGGGCAGTTTTGAAAATCTAGCCTAAAACAGCTTTGGAGACAGTGGATCAAGTTTACTGTTTAAAGTTCAAAGGTAAGAGTGAGTCACTAAGAGGACAAATGAGTTGGAGAATTAAGCTGGGAGAGTCGGTGGGGCACAATGCCACAAGTGTATTCCCTCTGCATGCTTGGGAGCTCTGGAAGGGATTGTGCTTCTGCGAGGTGCGGTGCTTCTGTATTGTAAGCTCCCGAATCCATGTCTATGGTCCCAATTGATAAGTGAGCATTAAGGACCTAATCTAAAACTCTTTGAAATCAAGGGAGTCGTTCCATTTGTGACACAGAGGCCCACTGGTGGTTCACTGGTCTGTGTCAGAAACTCTTGCCAGGCCTGACATACTCACCACAGGTCACACACGGGTGTCATGAAAGTTATTTAAAAGGTGACGTGTGCTATACAGTTTGAAATCTGATAACACACTGGTCTTTTATGTCACTATGGCATGTTGGTAACATCTCTGTCAGTGACGTGATGGATACCCTCTGATATTATGGTGTGACGTTATTGACTTGAACTAGGACCATATAGAACATTGTTGCAACCAAGGTCTTGTATAAAGGGGGCACCAAATCTTGTATAAAGAGGGTCAAATAAGGTGTCTAAGACAAGGTTATGGTTTGCTGGTTATGATTATGCTCTCTATATGCATGTATAATTTTTGTATTTAAAATTATAAGTATTAGCTCTATACTGTCTGTAGTTCAAACTTGTGCTATGCTTCTGGGTAACACCCCAGACAAGTTGGTGTCAGCTCTGCCTAGCATGCTTGATGGCCCATTAAGGACCATCAGCTATACAATTGACTCATTGAGAGAAGGCAAACACGCCTTGTGAGTCAGCAAGGTATGCAGGGACACGCCTATGGACAGAACTCTGAGGTTTTTCCAGGCCATGTGATGGACAGCTTGTCTTTGGGACAAAGAAAGAAAGACCACATGGCAAGAGAATATAAAAAGCTGTTGCAGCTCCTCCATCTTGTCTTCAATCCTGCTTCATACCTCTGGAGGAACTTTGCTATACTGAAGCTTTGAACCAAGGACTGAAAGACCCATCCCAGCTGTGGATGTTTGTACTCCAGAGACTTGATTTGAACCTGCAGTTTGTTCTATCACTGCTGCAAGCCTGAACCAAGAACTTTGCCATTATTGTATGTAATTGATTCCATTTAACCAACTCTAGCTCTCATCTATATCTTCTTTTATTAATAAACCTTTAGATTTTAGCAACTAAAGGATTGGTAACAGCGTGATTTGTGGGTAAGATCTGATTTGTATATTGATCTGGGTCTGGGGCTTGGTCCTTTGGGATCGGGAGAACCTTTTTGTCTTTTACTGGGGTATTGGTTTTTATAACCATTTGTCCCCATAAAGAGTGGTACTGGTGGTGATACTGGGAAACAGGAGTGTCTAAGGGAATTGCTTGTGTGACTTGTGGTTAGCCAGTCCTCTCTGTCTGGCTGGTTTGGTTTGCCTTCATGTGCACAGAAATCCCAGCCTTGGGCTGTAACTGCCCTGTTTTAAGCAATTTGTCCTGAATTAGCACTCTCATTTGGATCCCACCAGAACCAGCATCGTTACATATGACCTGGAGACTGTAAACAGACAAAGGTGACAAAACAAGTTTATTCTGTATAAATGGAAGGAAAATATCATGGCAGATGCCCAGTCCTGGAAAGAGGGCTTGGACCTGCTGCCTCTGGGTCAGCCAGTGGCTAACCCTCCAGGCGCTTTGTAAGGGGGGAGGTGTGACCCTAAGAGAATTTGAGTGCCATAGGGCCAGAGGTTCACTACTGTCAGGTAATGAGTTGCAACTGGCCTGAGCAATTCAGTGGACCCCAACTCATTGTGGTTATAATCTGTATCTAAAAAGGTATCATCATGTAATATGGCTCTGGAAAACAAATAATTTACTGATCATTAACATTCTTGCATGATGTATGTATGGGGTGTATATTGAGAGTTATAGATACATGTCAGAATTATGACTAAAATGTGTTTAAACCAGGAATGGTAGGGGGAGTTGGTAAACAGGTTGCCCTAGCCAAAGGAATGTGTATTTGCTTCTCTAACCAGCCCGCTTATCAGGCAGAGACAGTGAAGGTACATTTACATGTCAGGCAAACAAAGCTCTCAAATTAACAAGTGGGGTAGGAGACAGCATGGCAGGTAAACCCCAGAAGGAGAGAGAAGCTTAGTCTCGGTTTTACCTTTCGAAAAATACATTGCAAAGGTTTACTGGTCTATAAAGATGGGGATGTGGTAGGGGCAAACCTCAAGTGATAAGTAATTGAATCAACTGATTGTATACAATATCACTGTATTATAGAAGTGTATAGAGTGAGGTCTTTTCTGAAAGACATACTAGTGATTAATGTCATTGTGAAATGTATGTATTAGCACTATATGAAGAAATCTAGATAATTAAGTATCTTATGCTTTAAAATTTGTGACCAAACAGGTTTCCTCCCAGACAGGAGAGAAGGCAGCTATCTACCTATCTTCAGTGAGATTAAGCAAGGTGTGACCAAAACCAGTGGAAGCCCCATTTACATAAAAATCAGCAAAGGGAAGGGAAGTCTACAGGCAGGGAAGAATAGCATGATGTCATCCTGCCTCTTGAAACATGATCATTGAACTTTGGAAGTTACAAGCAAAAAGAGAAGCCATCTTTGGCATCCATCACTAGACAGACAAGAGACCAGAGCTTTTGCAATCTGAGAAAAGATGGGTCCTTCAACAAACAGGGAGGGGGCAAAGTTTCTGGAAACTGAATATACATGAGAAACCTGCTTAGGCAAAGATCTTTCACATAGGAAGATAAGAAAAGCCAGCACTTTGTACTTCTGTGGAAAGTCCTGACAAGGGAAAGTCAGCTATAGCTGGAAAGAAGACGACTGGTGAGAGAAACCACCTTGAACAAAACCTGTACCTTGCTAGATTAAGTTTTAGAGGTTTAGGTGTGTGTTTTCACTTTTATTTGCTTGTAACCATCTCTACTTTTTTATTCCTTTTACTTGGCATCACTTAACGAAAGGGGGTTGGATTAGATGACCTCCTGAGGTACCTTCCAACCCTGATATTCTATGATTAACCCAGGGCCTATTGTTAATAAATTTGTTTTATTTTTTCTATAAACCAGCTCAGTGCTGTGTTTGCAGGGAAGGGTATATTTACCCTGGTTAAGTTCATCAGCTGTGATGTGCTTTTGTCTCTTTAAAAGGAACAAACAAACCTTAAGAGGGCTGGACACTGCAAAGCATATGGTTGGAAGACCATTCAGGTCTGGGAGTGTGTTGGGGTCACCTTGCTGGTTGTAACCCAAGCTGGTGGAAGCCAGGATGGGGCTGTAGACAGGCTGTTGGGATTGGTGATGCTGAACCAGAGCTGGCTGCATAGCACATGGACACTCAGGGTGTGACCTGCATGCCTGTCTTCAGGTTGCTGCCATTGAGGTTATGAGCCACAACAATAGGGAACATCAGGCACACAGGTTTACAGAGCAGGGAGGGTGACAACCCCTCATTGGTCTGAATTGCACCCCACACCCCATAGACTGATGTTTTTTGGATCAAACTCTAAATGGGGTACAGGAGGGATGGAAAGCCTTGAGAGATATTAACTTATTTCTAGTCCCGATTGAAAACAACCCCAGTCCAAAGGAGAGAACAGAATATAGTGAAGCCCATTGTAAGCCATCACTGAAGGAACTGACAAATCAACTGCATCACACCCACCCAAGGGACTCCCCGCTGGTTCCATTCTTACCTTGCTGAGCACTGCAAGGCTGATGTTGGGTTAAGTGCTCCTCCTGCCTGAGGGTACTCTCTGGTGGGGTTCCATCCTGCCTCCCCTCTTGTTAAAGATGTCCATGAGGCAGTGGCAGGGTGGGTGGGGTTAGGGAGGAAGCAGGGGTAGCAGTCCCTTCCTCAATGTGCTGATGACACATAGCTTTATATCTCCATCTCTGCTGCCCTGGCAGGAGTGGATGATTGCAACACTCAGTGTCTGAAGGATTGGGTCATGAATGAGGATACACTAGCCAGGACTCAAGCCAGACCTGACTGAGGTGATGCTGCTTGGAGAAAGCAATTGGAGAGATGGAGGGGATAATTTCTACCTCGTTAATTGTGGGGATGCCTTTCGCTGACTAGCTTTGCTATTGGGTGATCTGGTTACTAGCCTGTTACTAAATTAGGTAACAGTGATGTCAGCCATAGTACTTTAGGAGGTTGCACCTCTTTCTTTCAAATGCAGGCTTTGCAAATGTCATCCCTAATCTATTCTACATAGGTTCTTACATCATGCTCATCACCATAGTATCTGAGCAGCTATCTAATACCTGGCTCTTACAGAGCGCTTTTTATCAGCAGATCTCAAGTCGCTTTACGAAGGAGGGCAGTATCATTATCCCCATTTTCCAGATAGGAAATTGAGGCACAGAAAGGGTGAAGTGATTTGGCCAAGGTCACCCAGCAGGCCGGTGGCCAAGCCAGGAATAAAACCCCCAGTTTCCCGAGTCCCAGTCTAGTGCTCTATCCACGAGACCACACTGCCTCCCAGTGCACCCTTGAACTTCTGCCTTTGCAACCTCAAATTTAGATGACTGCAATGTGCTCACATGGGGCTATACTTCTATCCATCTGGACACTACAGCTGGTTCAGAATCCGGTGGCCTGTTTGATCTGTAATTGTTGTTTTTTTTCCCCATGAGCAAATTAGATCTGTGCTCTTCCACCTGCACTGGCTGCATCTTGGTTTCTGGACTGAGCAGCTATTTTGATCCATAAAGCCCTAAATGGCCTGGGAGCTACCTGTCTGAGAGACTGCCTCTCTCCTTGTGACATCCTGCCTTGGTTGCAATCAGCAGAGGCGCTTCAGCCCCAGTTTCTTTGGAATGAGAAATGGAAATGGGGAGTGGGCCAGCCTTCACTAGGACCTCTGGAACGCTCTTAACCCTTTGGTCTGTAGCAGCCTGTGTTTGTTAGCCTGGAGGGTGCACCACAAGGACTACAATATTCATCTTTTCTCCTTTGCCCATACAGAAATTAGTAAGGCTGGATCATACTGGAGTGGGACTCTGGCGGGGATTTGTTCTATATATGTTATTGCAGGGTTCCCAGATTTGATAGCCGGATAATTTCCAGGTTGGTTTGTTTACACGTGTTCATAAAAGATTGTCAAGGGACTCCAGAGTATGGGATAGGCACTCTTATTGCAGAGCAATAAAAATCTAAGTACATAACTGAGGTGGCCTTCTAGTAAAGCTGGAGCTGTATTGTACCCTGCACGTTTGGGGCTACATCGGGAAAGTCTGAAGACAGGCGGTTGCCTAATAACAGTGGTCTCTTGCACTGTAGTCAAAGGCACCCACCAGTTTAGATAAATGTAGGTTTAATGTAGACAAAAACTAATTTATATACAATTAGTGTCTAGAGGGGGAAGATACCTAGAACAGGAAAGTTTGTCAAAGGGCCGGATTCACCTCTCACTCATTTTACATTGGTGTAACTCACATCAGTTTCTAAGGGGTTACCCCCGATTATTGCCCACCTACATGAGAGTAGAATCAGGCCCAAGAACAACTCAGTTATTGCAAACTCTGCTGACCTAAGAGAAGGGTTTTTTTTCCCCTTTCAAATATATCCAGGGAGTAAGAGGCACAAAGGATAAAAGTAGCAGATCTGAGGATTAGCAACAGCAGAGGATTGAAAATGCCTGAACACCTGAATAAATCCTGCTTCTTGGTTTTGAGTATAGAGGAAACCAAAGCGGAGCAGGAGGAGAGAGTGAAATGGGAGCCAAGTTCATGAGAGAGAGGGACGATACAGAACTAGACTGCCAGGGAGTGATAGTGTAGGTATACGATAGTACAGATTTAAGATTATTTCATGAATACAAATCTCCTCCAAATCTTGGCAGGATGATGCCTGGCTGGATTCCTAAGGAGCTGGATGAGCAGAGGTGACAGAATCACTCAGGATGGTTGCAATATAAACTGTTTCTGGCAGCACTTGTAATGCTGTGTCCATGCTCTAGTCTAGCATTTGCTTTATAGTAGACTTCAAATTATTTGGTATTACAATAGCATCTAGAGTCCCCAGAGAACATCAGCACCCCACAGTGCTAGGTGCTGTACAAACAGTACATCACAAAACAATCCTTGCCCCAAATTGCTTACAATCCATAAAGACAAAGTTTTGGAGAAAGGAAGTGTAAACCTCAATTTACAAAAGAAACTGAGGCACAGAGAGAAGGTGACTTGCCCAATGTCACAAAGGCAGCCTGTGGCAGAGCCAGGAACTGGCCCCAGCTCTCCAGGTTCCCCATTCAGCCCCTTAACTACAAGCCTAGCCTCCCTTCATAACTCAAGCTTCAAAACCAGCCAGGTCAGTTTGCTCATGCTGTTGGAACCTTAACTTCTGCATTATCCAACTTTGAGTGAGTTTTAATTTGAGCCTCATCTTAGCCTGGCCTTCTAGTATGTGCCCACAATATGTAACAAACTTCACTTTGAGGTTCAGGCAAAGATTTGTGCTGCTGCTTATTTTAGCCTGGCCAGTGCTACCATCTCTAATCAAAACTCTGCTTTCCCCCCTGTCTAAGGCTAAAAACGCAATCTGAGAAGCAGCTGCCACTCCTGCTGGGTGAGAGCCTATCCTGATATGAACATCAATGCTGCTATCTTAGGGCCCAATGCAATGCCCAGTGGGAGTCTTCCCATCAGCATTAGTGGGCACTGGACTGCACAAAGCTAGGTACAGTAATGACAGGGCCCCTCGGAGTTTTGCCATTGATTTCAATGAAGCAAACTTTCCCCCATATATATTTGGGGACACAGCCACAGATAAATGGATGAGCAAGTTCAGCATGAAAGATACTGTTCTGAGGAAAGGATTTAGACTGGGGATGAGAAGCTAGCAGAAATAGAGCTGTGAATTATTGATCTTCCGTCCCTGGGCTGCCCACTGGAGATTTCATTGCCTGTTACTGCAAGCTGCTCTTGGTTTTGAAAAAATTGAAATGTTTAAAGAGGTTGTGTTACTTCGAAGATTCACTGTTTATAATTAAAGAGGAGGCATTGTAAGTTTTCAGGACTAGTTTGCTGTTAGACCACCTCATTCCAGGTGGTTTCACTGTATAATCAGATCCAGCCTGAGCACTTGGGGCAGGCTTGCAAAATTATAATTGCTCCCCCATCCTGTCCTAAAACTTAACCAGTCCCTGCCCACAGTGATCCCACCATGCTACAGGAGAGTCCTAAGGGTCTGGAGACTCATTACTAAGGTGGTGCTAGGTTGGGATACATCCCAGTGTTAACCATCTCATTGTACATAACAACTGTATGTTGATGGAGAAGATCTTTATGTACCCAGCAACCTCCTGCTGCAGAAATGGAGCCCAGCTGCTTATTCCTTTCAGCCCTAGTCATCACCTCACAATTTCTCTTTTCGAGGATACCTTTACAAGGGCTTGAAACTCACTATTTAAAAAGTGAAAGCTGTGATATCCACAAACTAGGGAAGATGATGGCTGCAGATTTCAGGAGGGGGCAAAGGCCACCTCTGGTAAAGTGAAAGAGAGCTGAATATAATAATTATTGATTGTGTTGATTATAGTACTGCCATAACATCCCAGTCAGGATCGAGCTAGTTGCTGTGGAAACGTAAGAGGCCATGACAATTTACAGTCCACAATCTTTTTTTGACTGAGAACAGATTTAAATATTGTGATGTATGGAATAAAAAAAAAAAAAACACCCCAAAATAATCACACAACTTTAGAGCCAAATTTTGCTCTTACCTACACTAGTGTAAATTCAGAGGAATTCTACTGAGATTAACGGAGGCACTCTGGATTTCCAGCATATAACAGAGACTGGAATTTAACTCTTATCTTTGCTATCAAATTCTATGAGGGACTAGGGGAAAAGTGGTTTCCTAGCAACACCAGCTAGATGGGCATGCCCACAGGCCTCTCTACTATGGTCAAACAATCTGAATTATTCATATGCAATGTTACTTCAACTTCCATTTTCCTTGAGTAGACTTTGTGATGCAATAGGTTGACCAAAAACACCCTCAGCAAGTTGAAGACCAATGCTGGTGCTCTAATGGGGCCTTTGTCATCAGTACACTGGGCTAAAACAATCCGTTACCATGACTTGCTGACTCTCATTTGTCATGGCAAACTGAGGCTGAGGAGCACAATTACTACAAGACTGAGCGCGAAACATCTTCCCCCTTGCTCTAAGCCAGGCCCAGTTCACTGAGAGCCTGCTGCAGCAACGTGCCCAGGACTAAGAGCAGAGGGTGCTCGGCACCTCATAGGATTAAACCCTGACAGAGCAAGACTGAGTGTGGCAATATCCATGAGCGGCTCCCCATTCGCTAATCCCCATTCTCCAGTTAGCAGAGAAGTCTCTCACTGTTACAAGTCACTAGTACCAGGAGTTCAATGCCTGAGAAGAAATCAGACAAGGGCAAATTAAATGAAAATACACTCGGCAAACTTCCTACAAGGGCCAAGGCCTTTGTACTTCACAGCAAGTGTGCTACAAGGCCCTGATTCAGCAAGGTACTTAAGCGTGTGTATGACCTTCAGCATGTGTATAGTCCTCATTAACTTAAGTTATGATTCACAGCGTTTAAGACAATAAGGGATGTTAGATCATCTAGTTCAACCTTCTGGATACATCACAGGCCCTTAAATTTCACCCAGTTACCCCTCTATTACACATGGCCTTTCGTACTTCACTGAATCAGGGCAGGAAAGTGGAGCTTTATGTAATGGCCTTGGAAGGTAAAATCCATCAGCCTTCTCAGGGATGGAATTTATGGAACGTGTCTGGTCCTTTATGGCACGTATACCCTCTCACAGCTACAAAGAGGAGGACAGATCCACATCATCTTCTCTGGGATATGGGGCCTGCGGTGGAGCATGGGAACAGAGAGGGAAGATAAACTGGCAAGCTAAGCTGCAGAGACCAAGCTCCCCAGGGGATAAGCCAGAGAAGGGGCAAAGTTAAAGTTGCACAGGAGAGGCCTGTCCTTTAAGCTTTGCATTGCATCCTTATGGGTATGTCTACACTGCAATTAGATCTACATCCATGCCAGCTGACTTGTGCTCGTGTGGCTCGCGCTAAGGGGCTGTTTAATTGCAGCGTACATGTTCCAGTTCAGACTGCAGCCCAAATTCTGGGACCCTCCCACCTCACTGGGTCCTAGAGCCCGGGCTCCTGTCCGAGCCTGAACATCTACACTGCAATTACAGTGTAGCCCAAGCCCTGCAAGCCTGAGTCAACTAGCACAGGCCAGCCGCACATGTCTAATTGCGGTGTATAAACACCCTTAGTGTTTGTTCACTGTGGTTGTTTGGGATCAGTGGGTGATGACCCCAGTATAGCGATGGAGCTCATCTGCTTTGTAGATATGGCTAATTCATCGTTGCAGACATACCTTATCCTTCAGGCTCAGAAGAATAATCCCAGGGAGGAAATATTTGCCTTTAGATGACTCAGCTTGCATTAAGTGTCAGGTATTTAAAATAAATTTGAGGAAAGTTATCCCTCAAATTCCCCCAGAAGTACTTCACCTGATTCCCATGTTCTGCAGGTGTCTTTACAGTCTGCATTCTCAGGGGCTGATTCTCCAGTGTTCTCACCTTGCAAAGTCATGCACACCAGTGCAAAGCAGGGGTAAAAATGCTAAATGTTCTGAAGTGCAAACATTTTACACCCACTTTGAACTGGTCTAAATGACCGCACAAGGTAAAGGGCACCAGAGAATCTTATTCTCAGAATACTTTCAAGAACAGAACGGAAACATCACTAGCAAGGACAGTCTATGTCCACATTTCTTTTGAATTATACCACTAAAAACACAACTGCCCTTTGCCTACGCTTTCAAATGTTCTCCCCCCTGCACTGGTTTCTATCCAACCTCACTGCAGTCTCCTGGAAGAGCAGTCAAAACATGAGACAAGATGTGGTTCAAAGCAGAAGTGCCAGTCTGTGCTATAAATAATGTATGGTAATCTTTCTGTGGTGGCTAATTTTGTTTCTGAGTTGTAAACAGTGTTATCTTTTTCATTCCTGGCTTTTATTGTGCTTTCTCTGCCCTGCCCCCGCCCCAACCCCCATTGAATTAAAATTATGTAAACTGTAGGTTTCGAGTGTACTTTTCTCCAAATTCAGCTACTAGCTGAGTATTATCTACATATAGTAATTGACTTCACCCAATTTAACATCACTAACAATGTAAAACTCTACATGGTGCCTTAGGTACTTGATACGGTACAGTTGTATTATGCTGGGAGTTGGGTGAAGCCTTACTGGTGGGAGAGCAGCCCTTCATTCATGAAAAAGAGCAATTAAGCTCTTATCTGGAATAGATAGCTGAAACAATAGGAACCACTGCCCCAAACACAGGCCACCTCCCAAGCTAGAGCAGGAACTGAGTTTGAGGTCTGAGGTGTTTTCCCTGGGGTTTGAATGCAAATTCAGGGGTCTGAGTATTGTTTGATGGAGCTGTGCGTGTGAGAGGGAAGGAGCAGAATGCAAAAACATCACAAAAGCACACAAGAGAAAGCTGCAAGGGACCCCCAGAGAGTCAGAGAAGGACTTTTGGTACATCCCTGGGAAAAAGTCAAGAGAAAGCTTTTGGGCAGAGAGCTAGCTGGAAAGAGGCATCGAACTGTGAGCAAAGAAATTGCCTCCTGTTTAATAGGACTTTGTAAATAAACATGATTGCATCAAAGACATACGTGACTCTCTCCAATTTTTCCTCCTAAAAAACAACCAACCTGCAAAACCCTGACTATTGGCTAAACACTTGAGTCAAAAAGGTAACAGTATGAATTCCATCAGAAATCAGACCAGAGTGTTATTTTTAAATACTGCAGATCTAGCAGCCCATGATTGAAAACATACAAATGACAAATAAGAAATGGGGCAGTTGTGCATGAATAATTGGCTAAGATACATGTTTATGCAGGTCTGCTCTTTAAAACAAACAGCAAAGGTGGAAGATTTGTAAAGTTAAGAGCCACCATCAGCCCATTAATCTGTTTGCATTGCTAACAGAGGCAGAGAGCCTGCTGAAATGAGATTCCAGACAGACAAAAAGTGATTACTTCAGGAGTTCAGACGTGCAGCTGAATATCGCAGTTTCATGTATAAAAGATCCCCAGAGTGAAAGGAGTAAACAGCTCATCATAAAATCTAAATTGTGGCTCAGTGCATTAATAATTGTATCAAGCGTGCTAAGAGTTCTGAAGCAGAGACTAAGTGCTTGAGAAAGCAGCAGAGCCTTTTGCAGAAAAACAGATACTAAAAGCCTGGCAGATAATAGGTCTAAAAATAAAATCTAACAAGACTACACCAAGTGAATTGTATTTATTTGTACACAGATTGTTTGCAGATCCCATGGCATGCAATGGATCTCCTGTCTCCCACCTCATCCCATTCTCTTACCTTGCCTTAAACGCTTGCTTCAGCTCCAAGATTCAGCACTGCCAGGTGGGGAAGTCTAACAACCCTTTTTCTGTTGATTGTCCACAGTGGTCAGTGTTGAGCAACAGGAACTCCTTTTTGCTCTTCCTCCCTGTGCTGACTCACTACCATCCCTTGCCATAGCAGACACTGAACTAGCAGGATGTCAACTGAAGTCAAGGTTCCCATCTACAAGAATGTGGGTGGGTGAACAGTGGTACATGGATCCACCAAAGTGCCAGGGTTGCTGTGCTGGATTACCCTGGAAGGCAACCACAAAAGGGGTGTGAACACGGCCAAAATGAGTCTCTTTACAAAGCCTACTGATCTTTGGTGAATCATTTTTTGGTGTATACACACAGCTCTGCTCAGAAAGCCATATATGCAATGCTTGGTGTAAACTGTGTGTATGCCTGTTCCTTGCTAAAGTTTTCCAACTCCATTCCCTACACTACATTGCAGCTTCTCCATTACCATTTAGCACATTCAGGAATTTAGCTGCCTCCTAACTGAAGACGCTATATGTGAAATTAGACAGTTTTAAAGGGCCCTTGACTCCACACACAACCTCTTCCACCAATCACAGCCCAAATCCTCCTATAACTGCCTCCCAAAATGAAATGCTGAATGATTCTAAGCATTTTAGAAGGAGTCAGTATTTAAGACTTGAAATGTCAGCTGCCTATTGGATAACAAAGGGTATGTCTACACTACGAAATTAGGTTGATTTTCCTAGAGGTCGATTTTTAGAAATCAATTTTATACCGTTGATTGCGTATGTCCCCACTATCCGCATTAAGTCAGCGGAGTGCATCGTCACTACCGTGGCTAGCATCAACTTACGGAGCAGTGCACTGTGGAAAACTATCCCACAGTTCCCACAGTCTCTGCCACCCATTGGAATTCTGGGTTAAGCTCCCAATGCCTAATGGGGCAAAAAACATTGTTGCGGGTGATTTTGGGTACATGTGGTCAGTCGCCCTTCCCTCTGTGAAAGCAACGGCAGACAATCATTTCACGCCTTTTTTCAGTGCAGATGCCATACCATGCCAAGCATGGAGCCCGCTCAGCTCAGGTCACTATCACACTGCTGTTGTGTCCTGGGTGCTGCCATCAGCAGACGGTGCAGTAGGACTGCTAACCATCATCCACCACTGCAACTCTGCTCTCCTGGTGCTATGAATCTACCTCGCATGTCCTCTCGTCATTCTGTATAAATATCTATTCTCGTGGCATCTGTCGTCATCCACCACTTCCGCTGCAACTCTGCTCTCCTGCAGACACCATACCACGGCAAGCATGGAACCCGCTCAGCTCACGACTGCTGTTGTGAGCATTGTAAACACCTCAGGCATTATCCTGCAGTATGTGTAGAACCTGCAAAAGCAGGTGAAGAGGCAATGACAGCACTATCACGATAGCGATGAGGACATGACACGGACACAGACTTCTCTCAAAGCACGGGCCCTGGCAATTTGGACATCAGGGTGGTAATGGGGCAGGTTCCTGCCGTGGAACGCTGATTCTGGACCCCGGGAAACAAGCACAGATTGGTGGGACCGCATAGTGTTGCGGGTCTGGGATGAGTCCCAGTGGCTGCGAAACTGTCGCATGCGTAAGGGTACTTTCATGGAACTTTGTGACTTGATTTCCCCTGCCCTGAAGCACAAGAATACTAAGATGAGAGCAGCCCTCACAGTTGAGAAGCGAGTGGACAAGAGAAGACTAAGAGGGTCCATGATAACAGTTTTCAACCTCATAAAAGGTTTTTACAAGGAGGAGGAAGAAAAATTGTTCTCCTTAACCTCTGAAGATAGGACAAGAAGCAATGGGCTTAAATTGCAGCAAGGGAGGTTTAGGCTGGACATTAGGAAAAACTTCCTAACTGTCAGGGTGGTTCACCACTGGACTAAATTGCCCTGGGAGATTGTGGAATCTCCATCATTGGAGATTTTTAAGAGCAGGTTAGACATATACCTGTCAGGGATGGTCTAGACCAGTGGTTCCCAAACTTGTTCCTCCACTTGTGCGGGAAAAGCCCCTGCTGGGCTGGGCCAGTTTGTTTACCTGCCTTGTCCACAGGTTCGGCCGATCGCGGCTCCCAGTGGCTGTCATTCGCTGCTCCAGGCCAATGGGAGCTGCGGGAAGCGGCGTGGGCCATACTGGCTTTCCCTGCACGGGCGGCGGAACAAGTTTGGGAACCACTGATCTAGATAATACTTAATCCTGCCATGAGTGCAGGGGACTGGACTAGATAACCTCGAGGTCCCTTCCAGTGCTACGATTCTATGATTGTATAACATGAAACAACAATAATAATAAATTAAGGGTACTTAGCACCTCACTGGCTTGGGTCCCAGATATCCCATTGCTGTTCTCTTACTGTTCTGTAAGAACATCAGATAGACAGAATCCCTCTCAACACATCCACAGCCTATAGCAGACAACTTCAATTGATATTTTGTGTGTCTCCACATATGCCTCTTTGATGAGAGGTTCTCCTTACCACTCATCCCAGATACAGGCCGATTTTAGGGTGCAGTTTTACAGCACGTTTTTCCAATGAAGTTTCCATTTCTGTTAACTGGATCATTAATCATCATTTACACAGATTCCCAAAGGGACATGGTCAACATGAAAAAGCCCATTTCTGTCTGAAAACCTTGCACCTGCCAACCTTACAAACAATACCTAGGATTTCTCTATTTTTCCAGTTTAATTTTGTGCATTTGTCAGCAATTTATGCAGAATCAGTGTCACTGCTTTGTTGATTGTCATGTGCCTTTCTAATTCAATACCCTACCATAATCATGGCAGCAATTTTATCAGGAAAAAATTATCAGAAATTTTATTTCTTTGAACTTAAGACAAAATTTAAAACAACCCAAGATGCCAGCATCTTTTTAATGCCATCAACCATCATCATAATATATAGCCATCCATTTCCAGGGTGATTTACAGATGTGACATGTAGTGAGGCAACGACTCACCGGTATGGCACCTCCTGCTAGTTGTCTTGGGAATTAGCTCTTCCAGCCCAGCACACCCTGTGGAGGCCAGTGTCTCGCCTGCCGCTGGCTCTGGTGTCCCTTCCAGACCCCAGTGCCCCTTTACCTTGGGGTGCTGCCCCCTGGCAGTGCCCCTACACTCTGGGTCTCCCCAACTAGGGGAACCCCCAACCCTCTATCCCCACCTTGCCTCAGTGTCTATTGCCAGTCATCATCCAGCCCCCTTTCCCTGGGGCAGACTGCAGCCTGTAATGGCCACTCATCGCTGGCAAGGGGGTAGGACCAGCTGCCTCTGCAGCCCCAGTACCTTTCTGGGCCTTTACCAAGGCCTGCAGTCTGGGGGTTTACCAGGCTTGAGCTCCCCAGCTCCCTTTACCCTTCCCCAGTACTGTTCTGCTCTAGGTACCTTGCTCCCAGACAACTAGCCTGTTCCACTCCAGCCTCTTATAAGGGCCAGCTGTGGCCTGATTGAGGCGTGGCCCCAGCTGTGGCTGCTTCCCCCAATCAGCCTAGCTGTTCCCAGCCACAGCCCTCTCCAGGGCTGCTTTAACCCCTTCAGGGTGACGACCCCACTACATGACAATTTTAACAACAAATGCAAAAATAAACAAACATAACTGGAAATGTGCTGATGTTTATTGACAGGAAAATACAAAGGAGGAGGACAAGGAGGAGATGGAGGACTAAGAAACAGAAACCTAAGGGGAAAAGACTACATAGACTGATAGGAGAGAGAAAGGTGGATAAGAGGTTTGTCGCCCACTTCCCATTCATGGGAACTGGGTGTCCTCTTAGGGGCTTTGAAAATCCCACCCTAACCATATTATCAGACAAACATAGAGGGAAATGGCAAACTAAGTGAGAGTAACAAATGAGGGAAACACAATAATTATCAGGGATGTACAGCAAACAGTAAAGATATTAGCCCTGAAGTGCAGACATGTGGGAGGCAGTGCGCCCACAGGGACAGTAAAAAGAAAAGGAGGACTTGTGGCACCTTAGAGACTAACAAATTTATTTGCGCATAAGCTTTCATGAGCTACAGCTCACTTCATCGGATGCATTCAGTGGAAAATACATAAATACATAAATAGGGACAGTGAAAGACATAAATACATGTGATGCTGAGTGCCGGATCCTCAGAACCATATAGTGCCTAACTCCCTTTGATTTAAATAGGACTTAGTTACCTAAATACCTTTGATGAGCTGGGCCTGACACACTAATGCAAACCCTCACAGTAACAAAGCCACAGAGAACTGGGAAGCAGCAGCGTTTTCCTACGTGCCTACATAACAGAACAATTCACATGCAACCAAAAAGTGACCCCATGATGCTGCTCCTATTAAAGTCAATAAGGAACTCCCACTAAATTCAGTGGGAAGAGTAGGCTCCTTAAAAGCAATACATAAGACCATACAGCAGAGGGAGTAAGAAAACCCCATAGAGCTGTCTCAGGACAAAATATGCCTAAATAGAGTACAGCAAAAGGGCAAAACGCATTTTAATAGGGCTATAAGCTTCATGCTTCAAACCATAAGACAGCCACTGACTGAGGAGCTTTGGAAGAAACTTCTCTCATAAGTATGTTATTCTACAATTGATCATTACTGGCATCCTTACCCCTTCCTTGGAGACAAGCTACAGGACTAGATGGCCCTCTGGTTTGATCTGTTATGGCAATTCCTATATTCCACTGGGCTGAAGACCATGTTGTTACAGGCATTGCTATGGTGATTCTATAGGGTTCTGCCTCCTGCTCTAATAATACTTAGAATTTCTATACTGTCTTCCATCTGAGTGTGTCAAAATATTACATAAACTTCCCTGTGAGATAGAGAAGTATTACCATCTCCATTTTATAGCGAGGGAAACCAAGGCACAGAGCGGGCAAGTGAGTTGCCAAAGGTCACACAGCAAGTCTGTGGCAGAGCCAGGAAGAGAAGCTAAATCCTCTGAGTTCCAGTCTCCTATGTCACGTGAATCACTAGTAAATGTTGTCTCCAAGTCTACTTAGGTAGTTCCTTTCCATAGCCATGATTTTTCATGGATCATTGTAGGGACAAGCAATGAGTACTGTCTTGTAACAGCCAGACTGTGACTCAATCTGCAAGCCCATGCAAGGGGGAGACCCATATTACACCATCCAGCATGCCATCCAGATGCTGGGTCACTCTTCACCTGATTATCTGGGAGCAGGAGGGCAGGGAGGGGAATGGGTGGAATCCTGCTACTTGCTGGCCAGCACAGCTGAGCTTCTGTGGCGGGTGTAATTTATGGCTAGTCTAGGCCAGCAGCAGATTACTGCTGCCCTGGAGCAATGAGGAAGCTATGACCCTGAGGGGGGTCTCTGAGTCACAGCACCACCTGGTGGGGCTGCTTTTGCATCACGCCTTACTCAGGGCTGTGTCTAAAGACAGTCTAGCCCTAATCACTGAAGTTGGTTGATGGGGTCCCAAACTGTGGTGCTATAAAAAACAAAACCAATCAAATTCAAAAGTGGGACCAACCGGACATACCCAAGGATGAAAGGAGAAACACAAGCTGGACCCTGTTAGTTTAAATTACCCCTTTACCACTATTACAAATACAAGATGTGTAGGATATTGCTAAATAAAGGCATAAAAACAGCTGCTTTCCAGTCATTGACTCCATGGGGGAAAATGCTATATTGGGGAAAGGAATACACTGCATTTAGTACATGCACCCTGGCTGTCCTTCTCTGGTTTGGCTTCTATGTTCCTTTTGTATTTTGGCTCTTTCAGAACTGCTACAGAGCAGTCACCGTGCTGCACGCTGACAAGCTGCATTCAGTTCTGGCACTATAGAGCCAGTAGAACAGCATTCTTGTTTTCTCTCAGTGGTGGTTTTTTCCCCCACAGAGTCACCTTTGAAAACCCAGAGCGACAGGCATATGGTTCAAGAAGTAGCTTCAAATAACAAAGTAACAAAACTAGATTTAAAAATCAGTTCTTTTTCCTGACCTCGGGTGTCATCCTGCACACACTGAAGTCCATAGCAAAGCTCCCCTCAATTTCGACAATGTCCGTTGGCCTCTCAGTGCAACAGTATCTTCACTCATTTCTTCAAATTCCATCATGGAATCAGTTCCTAGCCTTATGTTTGCCTTTTTTTTTTTTAATGACCATATTAAGTATTGGTTGCCAACATTGTTCATTTAGGTAGCTGTTGTCCCGCTGGGACTGCCCAAACTGAGGAAGGATGATCCAGTGTTTAGGGTGCTCACCCCAGACTTGTAAGACCCAGATTCAACTCCCTATTTATCCACAGGCTTCTGTGTGACCCTGGGCAAGTCATTTTCTCTGGGTCTCAGTTCCCCATCTTTAAATAGTAATAGTACTTCCCTAACTTGAGGAAGTTGTGAGGTGTTCATGACTACATCAATGGAGGACACCTAAGTACCCAAGATAGATAGATAGATATATCAGCAATTTGATGGAGTAGACCTTGCCGTTGTCTTTAAATGGTAAAACGTTGCCGGAAGATCAACTCCATACTCTTTTTAATCCTTTTTTAAAATGCCCCAAATGATTGTTCTTCAAATGTTGTTTACAAAAATAAAATGTGGATTCTTTGCACGGCACCTTTCCAACCAGCAGATCTTTTTCAGCAATTACAAACACATGGGTTTATAATGGAAACACCGCCAATGCCTGAATAACAGCAATGCTATAATTAAAAGCAGAACTCAGCTAGTGATCAATACAGCAAGCTGCTGAGCACTCTGGGCCTGAGTCAGCAAAGCACCTAAGGGTGGGCTTCTTTCTAAGCAGAGGGGAGAGCCCAACTACCTTGCAAGATTTATTGCTAAAACCCCAAATGTGCATATGAATTTTTGGACCATGCATATCATTTAAATGGTTGGCTGTAGATAATCTCTGTCTGTAACGTTGTGTCTGGGTTATTGTGGTTCCATGTTTTAGCTAATCTGTCTAACGTCTTACAATGATAACCATCGGCATATTGTCTGGGTGCCGGGCCTTGATCTCAGATTAGCTCTTCAGTCCTAAGCAAAACGTGTTGGGAGTATAGGGCTTAAAGTGCGTCAGTTAAACTGATTCTGAGATCACCACCAGAATCGAGAAAGCTCCGGAACGTGACAAGCTACCTGCATAGGCAGGGACTGCTTTTGCTTTCTCAGCCACAGCAGGTGACCCCACAATTGCTCGCAGGCCTGTGTCAGAACTAAGTGAATCTAACTCTGAGGAAGTCTCCTGGCTTGACCCGTTAGGCCAAATTCGTCCCTGATGTTACTCCATGGATGTCAATGGCATTACATGGTGCCTAGGTACTGCAGAGGTCGCAGGTCAGCACATGATTTTTCATGTACCGTAATAACTCTTGCTATGCTCCAACCACTTGGCAACCCTTCTCTTACTAGTTAGGGGAGGCAATGAGGCCTAGGGTATGCAGTAGTGTCTCCAGTGGATAGGGCACTAGAATTGGAGTCAGGAGACTTTGTTTCTATGCCTGGCTCTGTTACTGACTTCCTGTGTGACCTTGGGCAAGTCACTTCACCTCTGTTCCCTCTCCTACCCTTTGTCTTTCTTGTCTATGTACACAGTAAACTCTTTGGGGCAGGGACTGTCTCTCACAGTGTGTTTGTATAATGCCTAACATAATGGGGCCCCATTTCAGTTGGGGCTTATAGTGGATACTGTAATACAAATGAATAAATATAATAGTAGTACATAAATACCTTTTCACCTCATGCTGTAAATATTCCGCTGTGATGAATGTAGTAAGGTGGAATCCTCCATTGCTTTTAATCAATAGCTTCCATCTCTTCTGGACTGGGGTGGGAAGAAATGTTGACTAGCAACCATCTTCCAGGATCCTTTTATTATGGGGGGAAAGGAGGTATCTTTCTCTACCAACATACTGATGAGGATACTGTGTTACCCTGGTAAATACGCTGATTAATATGAGCAACAAGATTAAAGAAATAATAACAAAAATCCCCTGCATAAATAGTGAATGGTGTAAACTGTCCCCCGTTTACAGAACCAAGGGCAGGTTGGCTGCCAGTCCTCTCAGCTTCTCTAGTTCCAGTGAAATGTAATAATGTTCAGGGGCACAAATACCATGAAACCTCATTCCTTAAAAGCAGCCATTTTCCAGACTGTCAGTCAAAAGCATGCTTAGATGAGACAGCTGAATGTGCATAGTGGTTGTTTTCAATGGGTTAAAAGCATTGCATACTACAAGAGCATATGTATACTACATTTTTAATAACTTAGAATGGGTTCTGACCTGAATGAACTCCTTGTGTTGCTTGCAAGGGCAAAGAGCTATAATCAGGGAAAGAATTATTCTGACTTCTCATGTAAACTTTGCTTGATCATTGTGCTTCTCTGAACATTTCAATCCTGAAAGTACACATATTGCATGTTAAAAGCACAGATCTAGGTTTGTTCCCCTCCTTTGGGTATCTTTTTTAGTCTCTTGCTTTTGTAGAATCCAATTTTGCTGGACAAGAGGATTTTTTTTTAAATTAAAGATATGTGGTATCCAAACAACAACAAATACATTAATATGGTTTTAGTTTCCAGATAGTGTACCTTGACATATTCCTCTGAATTAGAGCATCAGTAACATCTATTTTACCTTACAGTACTTTGTTCTTTATTCAATACATAACCAAATCCACAGCCTGTATTTTTCTGGGGAGAGATACAAACTTCCTCCTATGCAGGGCTAGATATAATATCTCTCTCTTCCTACGCTGCATGGGAGACAATTCAGGAAGCCCTCTTGTGCACAATGAAATTTCTGAAGATTGCAAATGGACACAGTCTAATTTAGGTCCCTTGCTGCTTGGGATTTTTCTCCATATGTTCTTGAGTCCACATTATTTACACACATTCCCAGCCATTAACTACCTGTCTCTTTTTTTCTAACTTACATTTATCCTTCTCTTCAGTGCTCATTTTTCTGCAAGCGGGGCATGACCCAAAACCTGTTAAAGTTATTGAGAGTCTTTTCATTGACTTCTTCAATGGGCTTTGAATCAGGCCCTCTGTAAGCTTTTTCTAGTATAAATTAATCCCAATTCCCCTCACAATGCTTCTCTGGAGGGTGTGCTTTGGTAATGGCTGGAGTGGAGCTAATTATTTGCAAGAAATAATGTGTTTATATTAATTTATTTGATAGCTTTTTCCTGTTTTGGTTGCACAATGTCCCTAAACAGGCTGCAATTTTCTTCATACTTATTCAACACAATCAATTTTTTGTGTGTGTCTTATTTGCTCTAGGATTTGCAATTCTGGGTGTGCCATTTAGTTGTGATTGGTCACATAAATCACATGGTATGGTGTCTGGTCCCTGATTCGATGATTAGAACCTTAGCCTCAGGTTTCTGGTCTGAATCACCCCAGAAAGCAAAAAGCAATCTGAAAACTTGCTGTTGTGTCCATTTGTGGTACTGACATTTAACCACGTGAATGTTCAAACATGAAAGGAACATGGAGACAACTGAGGCAAATTCATTTAAATATTCAAACCAATATTTCAAGAAAAGATTTTTCATTATTCACGCACTATAAAAATCAGTCATTTCATAAAACTACTGAAATGCATTATAATATTTTCTACTTTACATCTTCAATGCACTGTACAAACATTAGCTAAGCAGCCTCTACAGCATTCCCCTTCAAAAAGAAGCATTATAGCATTCTAGAGTCAAAAGACTCCACCTTACAATAGTGATAAATCTGTGCTTTAGGCAATTACTCTGGTATTTCTTTCTACAAAGATACTTATTCCCACTTAACAGATGGAGCAAGTGAGACACAGAGCCATAATCATCTACTACGTGATGTTCCATCAGGGATGAATTTGGCCCAGAGATGTTAAAGCCAATATTTTCAAACTTAGATGTCTAAAGCTAGGCACCTAGAGCCCATTGAAGTCAGTGGAAATACTCCTATTGATTTGACTAAGCTTTGCATCAGGTCCCTAATTACTCCCTTAGACACACAAATAAATGTCCTAATTTAGGAGGTGCTGAGCGCTTGCAGCTCCTGTTGAATATCCTTTAGGCGTAGGCCACAGAGTATGAGGGGCGTTAGAACTCAAGAGTTCCTGGAGCCCAGACCATTGGTCAGTCCTCTAACCACTCTGCCTCACTACAGTAGAGTTTTTATTTGTGCTACACTGTACCCCATTAAACCCTGGCCTGTACAACTCCCTCCTATGTCTGACCAGTGAGGTACAGGAGTACTATTTAAAGTAATTAAAAAGAAAAGGAAATCTCACAGAAGACAGGTTTGTTATAACACAGATGTTGCTTTGCATATAATGTAGATCTGTAGTGACACCTCACTTTCTTCACTTTTTTATACAGCATGAATTCCTTACTAACACTCTAGAGCAATTCTACCCTCTTGAGAAAAGTTAGAATTATCAACATCCTGTTCCCATCTATAATACATGGCATAGTAAAAGCATGTTGCAGTATCAGTGGGCAGAAGACTGGTCATATTCAGCAACATGTGCTGTAGACAGCATCTATCTTTAGTGCCAGAGTGCTTTTAAGATGATGAAAGACCTTCCTTTCTGCTCAGAAAAGACGAGACTTCTATTTATTATTTCACATATATAGCACGCACTTACACAACAGATTGGACTGAAATCCTGGAGCCAACTCAACTATAGTGAGAAATACTAAGTAAATTGTAACGTGTTATGGGGATTTGGAATCCAAATACTTCAGCTCTGCACTTCACATTTTAGAATTCTAGGAACAGGATGCAACGGCTTGATTTTCAAAATGGTGTCCCCTGCCAATCCTTTTAAAATTAAATGAGGCCACCTTACAAAATCCAAGCTGTAGTTTTATACACACACACACACACGGGCAGGTGAGGGTAGAATTTGGGCAACTGGGTTCAAAAATTGAGCAGATACTGATACTGATTGCAGCATGAACAGAAACACATATTCATGGTATTCAAGCTATTTGAACATGCCAGACTTAGTATTCAGAAGTGTCTAACTCCCAGCCCCACACTCAATTCACTAGACAAAACATCCTTGCTAATTATAAGAAACTTGCATTTTATCCTTTCAGGATGCAGAAGTTCCCTCAAAGACATAAAATGACTCACAGTAATTTCAATTTTAAACGAGAGTGAACGAATTATGTTTTATACATATGCAACAATAGCGTGTATTTAAATACAGTGCCTAGTATAAGACTCTTAACTCCACCGCAGATTTTTTTCTTATTTAACAGACAGTATTTTATTTTTGCATATGTATGCAATTTTCCAAAGCAATAAAAAGGGCACATTAAGCGCTGTAATACAGCTCATCTTTTATTGTTATAGACATTGAGGAGTACATACAACATAATGGCTACCGTCATAGCTGGGAACTTGCAATGAATTCTACATGGCAAACATCCACCTATTTTTCACTCTGCTTCAAACTCATGATACGATGTGTGTGTGAAAATTCAAATGCTATAGACCACTTTCTAAATGCAATGCATGACATACCAAACAATATTATTTGCTTGTACGACTTTTCAGACTCTTTAAGTTATTGCGACAGTAATAAGCATGCAAACTATTGATAGAAAGCCATAGATACTATATTTACCCCCACTCCCCAAAGGGTGAGGCTGTGCTAGAAAATCCACAGGTTCAATGATGCATACAGGGTGAAATTTACTCCTTGTGCAGAGGTCAGCACAAGACCACTTAAGTCCAAGTGGGAGTTAAGTGGTGCATTGACCTTGTGCTGTCTCTCTGCAAAGGGGTGGGGTTCACCCAATGTGTTCTGCCTGTAGAAAAATACGTGATCTGTAGCAGAGACATCTACAGCTACCCACTAGCCATGGTGAACTACTTTAGAGTCCAGTGCAATGAGACTAGAAATAGTTTTCTATTTTGTAACCTGGTCCTGCAGCCCTTATTACACACAAAACTCTTCCTGACTTCTCTGCAGGGGGGATCTGCACCTCAGGCTCAGTAAATATTGGTCCCTGATGATCTGCACAAGTGGCTTCTCTTGCAAAGTGCAAGGCATGATGCACACCTGTAATGAAGAGTGAGAGGAGGTTTAAGCTTTCCTTTCCCTAGAGAATGTGGGGTCCAATCCTAAAGTCTTTTCTCAGGCAAAACTCCCATTGAAGTCACAGGGTGAAATTCACCCCATGCAGAAAGCCAGCTCAAGGTTGATGCATTTAAATCCCACCTGAGCCCCACATCTTAAGGAGGATTTAAATGATGCACAGATCTACAGCTGGCTCTCCCCACGGGGCTGAATTTCATCCAAACTGACAAAGGACTGCAGGATCAGGCCCAAGAGAGCTGCAGCACGTAAGGTCCTCCTCAACTGACAATGAATTCAGATACTGTGAGTCATTTCTGTTTACTGGTTGTTGTAAATGACAAATGAACATCTGGAGATGTTCAACAGGATGTTGGTGTTTGGCAGCAGGATCTTGGATGAGTCAGGTATATCACCCTGGAAGCCGTTTACAGGATGCCTCCTGCAAGCTGTCAGGCTTGTGGAAGCCGTTTACAGGATGCCTCCTGCAAGCTGTCAGGCTTGAGCCCCAGCATGGTTTTATAATTACAGCCCTGTGGGTGTTGTGCTTAGAACGCCCCATTCTCCAGTTTTGCCAAAATGTTTAGCAATTCGGACACTGCTTGTAACCCAAGGGATGCTGGTAACCCCAAAGCGAATCTTGGCGTTCTTCCCCATATCTCAGTTTGTATGTAATTTATAGTTATGTAATTATGATAATAAATGTTTCAAAGCTAATTGTTTCATTAAGGAAAAAAAGTAGAAGCCCCACCATTCCTGAGCAACCCGACAGTAACCAGTCAGTCACTTCTGGAAAGGTGCTATTGAATTCAATAGGAATTAAACAATGAGAATGAATAGATATTACTCTGAAAACCTAGGTCATTTCACACAGAGAATACTGTTTCTATAGAACTTGTAAACCAGCCTATAGCATTCTATAGCCAAGATATAATTCTCTATTAATTCTACAAGACGGTTTAAGAACCCTGGAGAAAGTTTGTTATTTTCTATAAGACTTTTCCACAAGCTGTTTGCCAAAATGGAGGTGAAAGACTTGAAAAGGGATCATATTTCACTTGCAAGGTTTAAAGGAGTAACATGGCTAGCTACTGCAGACTGCTGCGTGTCTCCTGAGAGGTCCTGAGCACCCTCATTTTCCACTAACGGCAGTGGGGAGCTGAAGGCACTTAGCAGGATCACCAGACAGGAAACAATCAACAGCTTGCTGCAGCAGGACCGTAGGGTGAAATTCATGCCCATTCAGAAGGCCCACTCAAAGGCTATGCACAATTTAAGTGCCACTTAATTCCGCAAAATAGGACTTACCGGGGACTTAAGTGAGGTATAGGCATTGTGTAAAGCCTCTGCCAAAACCATCTGAAGAAGGTCAGCTGAATGGTTCAATCCAATACGTGGTTTGCTTAATAAAGGACATTTCTTCAGAAAGTTTTGGCAGGTACATCCTGTTAAGCTGCCAGGCAGCATTCATGTGATTGCTAATGTTGCTGATTACTTTCCCTTCCCACGCTCCCCAGCCAAGTTAACCCTTTCTCTCCCTTCCTCCCCCCAAAAAACCAACCAAACCCCAAGATCAGATCTACTGTATGGCTCTGAAGACATTAGTGGTGTGAGATACAAATAACGGTGTATAACATACTAGATACTGATACAACTGGTATATTAATATGATAGATAACTGCTTTATTCACACTGCAAAGCAGTAAATGTTAACCATTATTTTCTATATAAAACTGACTTTTTGTGGATAACTCTTTAGCTGAACATCATTGTAGAATAAGCTGCTTTTGTAGGGTCATATTTTGACATTGGATACACCCATCATCAGTCATCAGTAAAGCCAATGGAAACCCCTTGTGGCCTCATCCCCAGTTGGTATGAACTGGTATAGTTCTTTAGTGGACCTATACTAATTTACATCTGTGGAAGACCTGGCCTGAACATCCAAGGGCAAAACTTGACTTGAAATTTCAGAATAATGTAAATCTATTGTTACATAAATCGTAGAAGTGCAACTTTGGCGCTGTTTCTTCTTTGACATTTCAGCATGTGTGACAAGAGATACGGTAATGATCAACTATGTCAAAGCAAAAAAGGTCTAACTCAGTTGAATTTGTACAGATGAAAACAATGTTTTCCTTACATTGTGACATATGCTCACAACCTGTACTCAATAAATCTGTCCGTAGTTTATTCAATAGCATTTTTAAAATGAATAATGTCCATTGGCCATGTCCCAGTGCTCATTTCAGTGCATTGCAGGAAAGCAATCACATAGGCCTCTCTTTTCTGCTCTCAGGAGTAGGGTTTCTGTCTGCAAAAGAACATTAAATCATGGAATTTAATATATCACTTTAAAGGAATATATAATTGATTAGATCTAATCCCTCAGCACTGCAATTGTCAGGGTGCCTTGTGGAATGAGAAATCATGGTTATTATAGCTGGTTTATATGGTGACTTACCTGGCAAACTGGTACATAATAAGCATGTTCAGAACTGAGGAATACAGACTAAACTGCATGGAAAATATTTGGTGGTTTTAATGTTTTCACTTTCACAGTTAACCTCAAGGGGCAGATTGTCAGAATTTATTGAAGTGTCTTTTATAAATGCTGGGAAAAACTCCACTCAGTCACACTCTTAATTCCTTCCACTTAACAGGAAGACATCAGCTATTGATGTGCCCAGAACTGTATAATTTAATAGTACCAGTTACTGTGCTAAGGATCCGATTCCGCTCTCAGCTACACACATGTAAATCCAGCACAACTCCAATGAATTCTTTGGGGCTGTCAATTTAACTTCCCTGCCCCAACTTTTCTGAATCTGGACCTTTTCAAGGTAGGTCTTGGCTCGAGCTTGTGGTCCTGTTTTAACTCGAGTTAATTTATGTTACAGTTACATACTGTTACAATACTGCCAAACCCAAGTGCTCAGAAATCATGAGTCAGACTCTCAAAACCCAGGAGACTAGCTCAAAAATTCAAGATTAAAACAAACAAATAAATAAATGTCTTTATTTGTCTTTTTGGTTTGGTGCTGTAACCATGAGGGTTAGAAACTTACTTTTAAAAAAATGAAAGCTGAAATTCCCACCTACTCCCATCACTACAGAAGCTGGGGCTTTCAGACCAAATAGCACAGGACTCACGATAAAAACATGACTGTTGGCACTAACTCAACAGTGTCTGGACGCTTCACAAACATTTGTTGCTGGATGTAACTAAACTTTCATGGTTTACCCTAGGCTAAATCCAATCCCAGATCAGGAAGAGTGAAATTTACCCTGACATAGACAGCCGGCATGAAGCCTGTCCAGATTGGTTATGGTAAACCACAAACATTTGTGTTTTGGCATTTTCAATAAGGTGTTCATTAATTTGAGTAGATAACCTGAATGAACTAACAGGACCTTTAACCAGCCAACTCTCCTTTGCCATGATGCCTACAAAAAGAACTTTGACATTAGGTAGGCAGCTGTTGTGCTAAAACCGCTGCCTATCAGGCTGACCAGAACTGCCTCATTGTTCTTTTGTGTTCCCCTTGTCTGTCTGTTTCCACCTGTAGTCTCTTTTGTCTTATACTTAGATTGTGTGCGCTTTGGGGCAGGGACTGTCTTTTTATTCTGTATTTGTACAGTGCCTAGCACAACAGGGTCTCATAGGCACTGTGGTAATATAAATAATAATAATAATAATGGACCACAGACTCCAGTTCAGACATATTTTAGGGTGAAATTCAGCCAGCTCACGTTCTAACTCTAACTGAAGCCCTGTTTTGTAAGCTTAAATAGCACATTGGCTTTGTGCTAACTCTCTGTACAGGGCAAATTTCACTATTTCTGATTTGTGATTCGACAGCTTTCCCCTCCTCCCTATGTTCCCCAGACCCCTTTTTCTTTTAAACGCAAAAGCTTTGCCTTTCACCTTGACATTAGAATGGAAGGCTTGCTCATTTTTCCTTTCAATTATTGGCTTCATGCTGCAGTGTGTGTCATTAAACAACGCTCTTTGTGTGATTCAGAGCTGTGCGAGGCGAACATTCTTGTTGTCATAAGCCTAGCAGACAACATAAGATTATTTTAGCACCATAGCAGCTTTTTGGATTTGAATACTTGTGTAGGACCAACGCACTGGCATTCCCACCACATGCTTTCTGTGTGAGTCTCACAGTCCTTATACAAGCTGGAAGAGATGATCTGGAAGTGTTCAAAAATAATCTCAGAAGCTAATGAATGCAAAAAGATCCCTATCAATGCTACCATTGGTCCCAGGAGTCCCCTAAAAGAACATTTCTCTGCAGGCTGTGCTCTTGTAAAAGGTATTCTGAATATTTAGAGTTATTACATTAAATTAATTTGCCGTAAAACTTCATAAAAAGATGAGATGGGTCAAACTCTGACTTGGAACAAGGATAATTGAGGGTGAAATTTTCATAAGGCCGGAAGTGACAGTTGGGTCATCTAGTCTGATCTCCTGTATAGTCATCTAGTCTGATCTCCTGATCTCCACAGGCCATGGAATTTCACCTAGTTATCTCCTGTGCTGATTCCACTAAGTTGTAAATGACTAAGCGACAACTTAGAGAAAGGTAGCCAGTCTTCATCTGAAGACTTCAAGAGATGGAGAGCCCACCACTTCCCTGGGTAGTTTGTTCCCATTATCAGTCACCATTTGACTCCTAGAATGCAAGATAGAATCATAGGAAGGTAGAAGGCACCTTGAAAGGTCATGTAGTCTGTCCCCCTGCACTGAAACAAGACTAGATACACTTAAACCATCCCTGACAGGTGTTTGTCCAACCTGTCCTGAGAAACCTCCAGTGATGGGGATTCCACAACCTCCATTGGTAACTTATTCCTGTGCTTAACTATCCTTACAGTTAGAAAGATTTTCCTAATATCTAACCTAAATCTCCCTTGTGGCAGATTAAGCCCTTTACTTCTTGTGTCCTACCATCAGCAGACATGGAGAACACTGGTCACTTATGCTTTCAAGGACACAGTCTAATCAGACCCACTAGTAGGGACATCCTGTGGAGGATTTCAGCTAGTATTTTTAGATCTTCCTCGCTTAGAGGGACCGATCCTGATTCACTGTAAATCAAAGGCAAAAGTTCTCGTTAACTTCAATGGTGAAAGATCAGACACAAGAAGAGAGTCAGTAAGACTCATCCATATCTTTGGCAGCCTTTCTTTTTTCCTGGTAATGGTGTTATCCTCCTTTCTTTCCGCGCATAGAGTGGTAAAACTGCACTGCTGAAAGTCTCATTGTGCATGGTAAGCAAGAGCTCTATCCTGTTGAGATTTATCTTGTCAAAATTCAATGGGAATTTGTCAGTTGTAACTTAGATAGCGCTTGGTTATCTCTTCCTAGTCTTCCCCATAAGGCCCTGTCTGCGTTAAGGCAATTTGCGCTGGTGTCACTACATCATTGCAGTGGAAACCCCTAATGTAGGCATACTGCATCAGTGCAAAGCAGTGCAGCCTCATCCCAAGTAAAATACATATCAGCCACACCTCCCAAAGTAAGCGCCTCTGCATAAGCTCCACAGGAGCACACCTGCCCTAGGGGTTTGCACTGGAATAACCATATTCATTGTTACCTTGCCACTTCCTAGTGGTGTATTATTATTTTAGTGCCTATATTGGAGTTGAAAAGTAGCCCTTAATGTATGGAGAATCCAGACTTGATCAGTTTGCTGATCAATGGGAGCTGAGGGCCGTCAGGACTTTCCAGGCTGCAACCAGTACCTCACCGATTTGGGCATTCTGTGACTGCACAAGGTCACAGAAAGCAGCGGCAGAGCAAGGCAACAGTTTTGTTTGATATGTTTACAGTTCTTCAGATTAACCAGCTGTGAATGATGATTTCAGCAGACCATGACCTTAAAGAGACAGGTGGCAATAATCTCTAATTGGCTAAAGGCACCGCAATGATCAAAAGTACTGAATAGCTTTGGACAGTGGAAGCTGTATAAAACTCATGCTTGGCTGTGGCTATTGAGCTCATAGGTAAAAAGAAGAAATTTCAGATAATGCACACAGAGAGGTGCTTTATTACATAATAATGATTTTTCCCTTCTGACAGCATATACAGAGTGTAGTGCATTTTAAATTCATAAATTCCATCTTGTTCAGATGTGTCCATTCATACTTCTGGATTAATATCCATATTCATTGTTAACAATGGTAAATGGATCATGCATTGATTTTCTGTATTCTAGAGCTTTGTATTCTGGTTCTGCAGGAACCCAAATCAAGCCCAATTCCCTGGCATTGGGCTCTATGTTTATATTTTGAATAGCGCTGTTTTGTTTTTGTTGTTTGCCTCATGGAGCCATTTATAATGACAAAATAACATGAGTTTGGGTCTCCTTGCCAACCAAGACATGAAACACTACGCGAAGGATATATCTCATGTTATTATTTTATCCCCATAATTGGCTCCCAGAAATTTTAAAAAGACTGAAATAAAACAAACACTAATTCTGGTCCACATTAGAAAACCTGCACCAGTTCAGCTAGATCAGTTTTAAATAGATCTAGTTAAACTGGTGCAAACCCCAAAGGTACACAGACATACTTAAAATAGTTTAACCCTTGTTTAAATCAATTTAGATTAATTTGACACAGGCTAGACCAGTTTAGCAGTTAATACAATCTAAGGCCTTGTCTACACAGGAAAGTGGCACCAATTTAATTTAAATCAGTTTTTATACCAATATTGTTATACCCAGTGCAAACTCCTGTATAGATGCTCTTAGTTCAGATTAATGTAAACCTGTTCCCAAACAACTTAAGCTAAACCAACAAGACCACTCTGATGCTGAAAAAAGAGCATCCGCACAGGGAGTTGCTATGGTTTTATGATATCTGTTTAAATTCATGCCTTAGGTTATATCAGTGCACAGTTCCCTAAGTGCATCTATGTTTGGGTTTTGCACCAAGTTTAACTAAACTGATTGTGTTAAACCCGTTCAAAGTTCTAATGTGAACCAGCCCAAACACAAAAACCCATGTATGTCATATACTGTACCTGATCATGCTATCAGCAAAGCAACCAGAATGCTTGGGCACCCATGTGAGCTGTTTAAGCTGGTTTATTATGAGCTGGCACCAATGATGGGTGTAAATGTGACACCACATAAGATTTTCCTCCTCCTTTGTGCTCCCATTCTCTTTTGTCAGTGCTGCTCTACTGTCTCTCTCCACTTTCCACCTTCTGCTGCTGTCCTGTTAACAGCCATTGCTGAGTGGTGACTGAAAATCAAAAAGGAATCCTACAAAAAATTGCTAAGTAGGAGGACAAAAGAATAACACAAGCATGTAGGGACAAAATCAGAAAGGCTGAGGCACAAAATAAGTTACCCCTAGCAAGGGACATAAAAGGCAACAAGGAAAAGTTCTATAAATATGTTAGGAAGAAGAGATAGATGAAGGGAAGTGTAGGTCCTCTGCTTAGAAGGGAAGGAGAGCTAATAATGGGTGACATTAAGAAGGCTAAGATGTTCAGTGCCTGTTTTGTTTCAGTCTTCACTAAAAAGGTTAATTATAACAAGGGAAGGCAAACCAAACTAGGGAAAGAATAGGTTACATAATAGTTAGATTTCAGAGTAGCAGCTGTTTTAGTCTGTATCTGCAAAAAGAAATGGAGTACTTGTGGCACCTTAGAGACTAACAAATTTATTACAGCATAAGTTTTCATGAGCTACAGCCAATGAAGTGAGCTGTAGCTCATGAAAGCTTATGCTCTAATAAATATAATAGTTAGATGTTTTCAAGTCAGCAGGGCCTGTTGAAATTCTTTCTAGGTACTTAAGGAACTAGCTGAAGCAATCTCAGAACCGTTAGAAATTATCTTTGAAAACTCACAGTGGAATGGTGAGGTCCCAGAGGACTGGAAAATGGCAAACAAAGAACCTAGTTTTAAAGAGGGGAATGGTGAGGATGCAGGGAATTTTTGATAGGTCAGTCTAACTTCAATACCTGGACAGATACTGGACCAAATGATTAAGCAATCAGTTTGTAAACACCTATAGGATAAAAGGGTGATAAGTAACAGCCAACATGAATTTGACAACAAATCATATCAAACCAACCTAATTTCCTCTTTGACAGGGTTCTTGCTCTAATAGATGGGGGAAGCTGCAGTTGTGATACATCTTGATTTTAGTAAGGCTTTTGACACAATCCTGCATGACATTCTCAAACAACAAGCTAGGAAATCGTGGTCTGGATTAAATTATTATAAGGGGGCATAAAACTAGTTGAAAGACCATCCTCAATGAGTAGTTATCAATGGGTCCTCCAATTGGGAGGACGTATCTACTGGGGTCCCGCAGGAATCTGTCCTGGCTCCAGTACTACTCAATATTTGTATTAATGACTTGGATAACAGAGTGGAGAGTACACTTATAAAATCTGCAAATGACACCAAGCTGGGAGGGGTTGCTAGCACTTTGGAGGACAGGATTAGAATTCAAACAACCTTGACAAATTAGTCCAAAATCAACAAGATGAAATTCAATAAAGACAAGTGCAAAATACTTCATCTAGGAAGGAAATATCAAATGCACAACTGCAAAATGGGGAATAACTGGCTAGGTGATTGTACTGCTGAACAGGATCTGGGGATTATAGTCGATCATAAATTGAATATGAGCCAACAGTGTGAGGCAGATACACATTCTGGGGTGTATTAACAGGAGTCCGTATGTAAGATATGGGAGGTAATTGTATCCCTCTACTTGGCATTGGTGAGGCCTCAACTGGAGCACTGTGTCCAATTCCGGACATCACAATTTAACAAAAATGAGGACAAATTGTGGTGAGTAGAGAGGAGAGCAACAGAAAAGATTAGAAAACCAGACCTATGAGGAAAAGTTTAAAAAAACCCAGGTTAGACAAACACCGCTCAGCAATTTTCTAGGTCAGGGGAAGCCAAACCGTGGCTCACGAGCCGCATGCGGCTCTTTTATAGTTGAAAGTGCGGCTTGTGGAGCCTCGCCCGCCCCCCCGGTCTCCCCATTATCCACCTACCAGATGTGGGGGGCAAGCTCAAGGTTTCTACCTTGCAGTGGGGTGGTGGGGTTAGGGGCTTCAGCCAGAGATGACTGGTACCGGCTGAGTGTTGGGGGGCACAATTTAAAGTTTTGGCCCTGCAATAGCTTAAGTCATGCCCCCCAGACATGCCCCCCCTCTTACCTCAGTGGCCCCTCCCTGCAGCTTCCAGATGTTAGCTCTAGGTGGAGAGGCAGTGGCTGAGAGCTGCAGGGAGGGGCTGCTGCTTTAGTTCCAAGGAAGAGGCATCAGCAAAAGCAGCAGCTCTTCCTGCAGCTCCCAGCTGTTTGCCGCTGCCTCTCCCCCTGGCCGCAGCCCCCAGCTTGCTGGCTCCAGCAACTGCCATGCATGGAGGGGCCCAGTGGAACCATGTGACTGAGCAGGGCCAGCAAACCTGGGTGGGGCCACCTGACCCAACCTTTCTCCCCCATGTGTTGACAGTGGGGAGTGGAGTCTTGGGGCTTTAGCTCCGTGGGGCACACCTGCCAGGGCTTAGGGCTTCAGCAGAAGCAGGGCTGAAGCCCCGAGCCCCAGCAGGCACCTCCCGTGGGGTTGAAGCCCGAGCCCGTCAGGCGCACCCCGGCTCTCAAATGTCTGAAGAGTGTCATATGTGGCTCGGATTAAGTTTGGCCACCGTTGGTCTAGGTATACTTGGTCCTGCCTCACCACAGGGGGATGGCCTCTCAAGGTTCCTTGTAGCCCTACATTTCTATGATTGTGATGGGAAAGGTAAGTCACCCTTCTTACTCTTCTCCTCTCCTCTTTTCCTTCTCCCTATGTGGGCTAGATGCAGGAACCAGTTGCTGCAGTTCTCTAGCCTGTGTAATGCAGAAAATCAGACTAGATGGTCACAATGGTCCCTTCTGGCCTTAAAATCTACTAATCTCTGCTTGTCCCCAAAACATCTGCATAGTACAGTCCTATTTGTTTGGAAATGAAAATGAGTCAGCAAAAGATGTTATGTCAGCTTTACTCAGTCAAAGCGAATTGGTGCATTCAGCCTAAGTATCATTTCTAAGGTAACACCTACCCGTGTGTCTAGATTGTATGCCGTCTTCTTTAAATCCTGCAGGGCCCTCTGCATGAATTCAAATGCATGGCAGTCAACACAGGGGCGACCTGGGAAAGGGTGCAGTAGAAAGACGTCACTGAAATCGCATGGAATTGACATCATGGCAATGCCAAGAGAAAATATGATTTTGTATTTCCGAGAAAAGTGCATTTAACAACGTGAATGCACCTGGGTTGCACACACAAAACGCCCAGTGTGCATGCACAGAATGAGGCTGCATGTACACAAAAGTATCTGCCTGTATGTGCAAATCACATGTTCACGTGTCATTGCAAAAATACATGAACGTTTTTGCACACCTGCTTTTGAAAAGCTGGACCAAAGCTGCTGAAGAACCTGACTCTGGAAGGTGTTGCATGCCTTCAACTCCCATTCACTTCCCTGGAGTGGAAGCACTCAGACCCTCACATGAATGGGTCAGCTCCCTGCAGGATAAGACACTATGGAGACATTTTCAGTGGTTCCAGAAATGATACAGACAAGTTATTTGTTCAGAATCCCTCATGCATGTCTTGGCGAGGGAACATGCCAAATCTGGGTTTTTCTCCTTTCAGCTGCTGCCATATTGGGGGAGAGAGGGAAATATTCCTGCTTAGGGCCCCCAATGGACTACCACCGACACTGCCCACCCAACACTGGTCTAGATCTCAGTCTCCTGCATTTGACTAATGAATTAAGAAAGCCTGCCCTCTGAAGGGAAATACATCATATAAAACTGCAACCTCTGGATAAACAGGAAATAAGGAGATTGTGATGTACAATGATAACAGAGCATCCACTCCCAGAGATAGGGAACCAGATCCTGGCCCATCTACAGCCCCTTTGTGCTGTTCTGACAATGCAAAGTGGTCAGAAAGCTGCCTTAGCCATACAGCTGACGAGAACCTCAGTGTGGGGGAGTCCCTGGTGTAGGGAGTGTATTAAAAGAGGAATGAGGAGAGGGATGTAGTCAAAGCACTTCTGTGCTCCGTCAATCCACAGCAGGCATAACAACCCTTTGGGGGCCATTATCCACCAGGAAAAGTTCCGACAGCCCTGAGGCTCCTCTAAGTTGCAGCAGAAGCCAAACGAGTGCCTTGGTTGTGTGGATGAGGTGAGCAAGCATCTCTCACATTGTTACACACTGATCTTCGTGTGGCTGAGCTTTGAACTGGAGAGACTCAGATAGCTGGAAACTGCCTTTACCCCATCCCCATTCTGGAACCAGCAAGACACTTTTATGATAATTTTGTAAGAGTGACTTAATCCTTTTTTTTTTTCCTTCCCTCTTCCACCTAATCAGGAAGGATATCACTGTGTCTCAGGCATTTCTGATAGGTGAATATCTTCTGTAGTGTTCAAAAGCTTTAGTGATAGCCTTTCTTTAACATCTTGGCAATTTATAACTAACTATCTATGCAATATGAATATTTTTCTAAGTTAACATTTTATTGTCTGTAGTTTATAATTGTATTCTCATTGATTAATGTGGATGATTGTGATGAGAATGAACTGTTTGCTTTATAGCACATCTGTACATATGTGGACATCAGTCCAGAGCGAAACTAAGGCAAGACATCAACAGTCCACATTCTTTTAACCTTTCCTCAGAGATCCCGTTTTTCTGAACCTCCATTGTTGCTGTCCTATGATATGAACTCAAATTTCTAACTCTTCTCCATTTTTCTTGATCCTTGCCAGGCATGGACATTACTGCATTAAGAGGCATTCCCCTATAAATGACAAGTGTGGTTTCATCAGCAAAGGCATTGTTCTCCAGGGCTGGCTTGAGTGGTGGAGAGGGGCTGGCTATGAGCCAACCTTTAAAGTAACACAGATTTGGAATGGTTTAAACAAAAGGGGATTTTTTTAAAGGTTTCTGGTTTAATCATTTTAACTGCTGAGCACCTAATGAGAACTAGCGGAAAGAAGACTGGCTTTTTCCTTCTTTTATCAGTGAACATATCATTAGCTTGGCATCGCAGCCTACTTTCTTAAATTACTGCATGTCTTTTGTGAGAGAATCTTGCGATGACTCGGTACGGTAAGGAGCTGCCCACACTGAAGTTGTGGTCACTAAAACATTTACGACATCAGAACTTGGTGGTGCAAAAATGAAAGTAAGAAATGCTCATCTCAAGATGAGACACCTGTCTCTGTCTGCATAAGGAAGCGACACTGCAATCTGCAGTCAAACGCTGACTACGCCCCTCACAAAAACCATCAGCGAGCAGGGCAGAAACTGATGGGCATTAGTTTTCAGAACCTCACACTGATGACTGGGGACAGTGAAGATTCCCCAAGGATGTGTGCTAGAGTGAGGCTGAAATTTACCTCTGAAGAGGGTCATCTCAAGGTCTATGTGCCACTTAACCCCAGTTACACCCTGAATGTGGAGCCTCAGCCTTGTGCTGTCCCTTGGCAAATTTCACCCTAAGCAAACAAACAAGGGCAGGGCTGTTTTAATTGTGTGTAATGATTTATAGGATGCACCTACGATTACTGTAGTATATTTTGCCACAATGATGACCTCGAGAGCTCAGTACAACATTCTGAATCTGCTATTCAATCTTTTCTGAGGAGTGGGGACCAGCTGGCATTTTGTGGGGGACGATTTAACAGGTCTGTGCAAAATGAGAACACTCAAGATTCTAGTATAATTAAATTTAAATGGATTCTGTCTACATGGAAATTGAAAAATGCTTTGCTTGTGTTTCTACGGTCCTCCTAGTAAACAACTGAAACTGAAATAATTTCAGAAGACTAATTTACTTTCCGTCATGTGTGCAATTTATTTACTCTTTGCATTTTGTGCAGCTTGGACTGTGAAACTAGACTGGCTGGTTCCCATTTTCAAGCTCTCCTGCACCAGCATAAGGTCATCGTGTTCGGGTTATAAACACAACAGGGTTTTCATTGAAATTTAAAGAAAACTATTCTAAAAATGCTGATATTGTTTAATGTTTGCACAGTCCTTTGCAGATGTTAAGCACTAAGTACAAGGTACTGATTATTCATTGCTAATTACTATTCATAATCAGCTAGGTCCTGCTCTCTGCTTCACTTGTGAGCAAAGTGGGAAACGGGACCGGGCATCTGAAGCCTCCTTCCACCCCAAACAGCAGGGCAAGGTATAGCAAGACAAGGTCAAGAGAACTCTAGCAGGCAGGACCAGTAAATTCATCAGCCCATACACCACTTGCCCAAGAGGGTGTAGTCTGCCAGCTAGGGAGTGCCTGGTACTCGCCCGAGCACTCTTATGTGTACTGCAGTCAGCAGCACACAGTAGCTGGAAGCTACATGGTGTTCCTGCTCATAGCAATAGCAAAGTGCACTTCATCATGCATCTCCCAGGCCTGCCCTGAAGCATGCAGTCTTGGCTGGCAGGATTCCCACACTGCAGAAACTATCTGCCAGTGTCCTTGTTCTCACTTGCAGCAGCAAGGAGTGCAAATGCTCTCCTGCACTGGGTTTATTAGGTTTGGTAAGCCTCCCTCCCCCACCCCACACTTGTTAAGTTCTTTGACAAAACTTAAATGTAGGGCCCATACTAATTTAACACCTCCACCATGACACCCCACACTTGTGGGGTTCCTCAAGAGTCAAGGACTCTCTCCAGGCCTAGTCAACATCTACATGCAGCCACCAGGTGAACCGGTCAGATGACATGCACTTAGGTGCTAACAATACACAGGTGGGACATGGCTCTACCTATCCTTCATCCCATACAGCCTTGCCACTACTGTCAAGATAGGGCAAGCTCAGCTCACAGATGTAGAACAGCTGGTTGAAGATGAACCCAAGCAAGACAGAACTTAAGGAAGTGGGCAGAAGAAAGCACTTTGAGTAGTCTGTTGCCACAAGCAGTCTCCTTTGGTTAAAGATACTCACCAACAATTCACTCAGGGATGCCCCTGGATTCCTCACTGGCCTTAAGTTCTCACATTGCAGCATCGCAAGCAAAGCATTCTACCTTTTATAGCTGTCCCGACAGACAATGACCTGCCCTCCGTTATACACACCTTTCTCACTTCCCAGTTGGACTGGGGCAAGCAATGCTGTCTACCTGGGCAAAATGTCGCGGGCCCTCAGGAAATGCCACCTAGAACCTATATAGCAGCACCAACTACAGGAGTACATCATACCTGTCTTCCATTCACTGCACTGGCTTCTTCCCGTACCATATTATGTCAAAGGCAAAGCCTTGTTCTGAATCTTCAAGGTGCTCAACAGCCTGAGCCGAGGGTATCTAAAAGCTCAGGGTTGAAGAGCATGGTTGACAGTGCTGTTCAATAGAACTCTCTACCACACAGAGGGAGATCGTCTATGAAGGAGTCAGGAGCCCACGACTGGGGAATGAACTGCCATGAACAAAGAACCATCATAATGCTTCACTAACCTTCCATTTAATGTGCAAAGCACACTTGTTTGCCTCACCTTTGCTAATATTAACACATAGCACAGGGCACATATATTAATGCACCACTGGAAGGTGCTCGGATGCTACCGTGATGAGGGCAATAGAAGAGTTTCAATAGAACAAGAAAAATAGAATTTAACACTGTCTCTCTAATAAAGAGGAGACTAGAACAGAAAAGAACAGAACAGGGATTTTAGCCTCTAGTCCCGTGTGGGTACCAAGGGTTCATCTGAAAAGCAGCTATGTTATCCCAGGAAAGTAAAATGCAGTGACCAAATCAACTTTTGAATTAAAAGCTTTGGTGGCAGGAGAATCAATGGAGATGGCTGTGATAAAATCTAACACTGATTTACATTTAGGGACCAGTTTTATTTATGCAGTCACCTTCCACACTTTTTAAAACTCTCAGTGAGAGCAGCCTGATATTTTTATCGCTCTAGGGAGTGGCCATTCTGCGCTTCTGGAGCACTTTTCATTGTCAGATCACTTTACAACACTATCTTCTCAAAACATCCTCACATCATCTCTGTTACTATTATCCTCCTCTTTTCACTGGGTGAAACTGAATCAGTGACTGGTCCAAGGCCACAACGGCAGTCAGTGCTAAAGCTGGGATTAGAACTTGGGAGTTCCTGGCTCCCAGACCTGTGCTCAGACGGCTAACTCACATTTTAATATTTTGCTCTGATGTACAGCAGTGCAATTCCAGAATTCCACATCCATTTCAGGGATAAACTCTGTGAGTCAAATTCCTTTGTCTAAAAATCCACTGGGCTTACGCCAAAGATGAATCCAGCCCAATATGCCTTGTTCCAGTCAAATAACAAAAGACATAAAAAACATCCTGCGACACCCTAGCACAACTAAGCAACAGTTTGCCTGTAACAGTATCCAGACTAGTAAGGATTTCATGTGTACAATTGCACACCTAGAGTATCTTCTTGCAGACTTCTGGAAGAAAACAAAAATGACCTAAGACTATACAGGTTTAAGATAACATCAAAATATATTTAGTAGTTACTTTGTTTTCAAGTAAGTGCTAATGAAAAATAATAATAATGCACACATTTAATTGACTTTCCTAGTGTGTTAAAAAACAATTTGCACTTCCCAACAAAATTCAGAAGGGCAGCCTACACATGGAGCTCATGAAATTTGTGCATTCACTGAATGAAGTAAGGGACATAAACAATGCAGAAATTCTGCTTCTGAATCTGAGCCATCATAGTGTGGCAGGAGTACATACTTTCTGCTGGAATGACACTCCCAGATTCTTGACTGGCCCCGACCAGCTTCACACTCAATAGGCCAACCACTGAAATTAACGGGATTGCCATCCACATCGCTCTCCAGACAGAAGGAGACGCCATTATTATCATCAAGAATTAAAGCTTCCTTCCCAGCCTGAAACAAGAAGAAATAGGAAAGATCAATTGTTTGCTCCCAGCACATTCAGCCTAATGAAGCAGATGTGAAATGACAGCCGTAGGTACACATGCACACACACACAGACCCCAATGCAGCCACGGGCCATGCACTTGGACATGAAACTCACCCAAACTACTAATTTGCTAAGTGCCTGATCTTCCTCTGTCTTTTGTGACAGACCCTTGGAAATGGCAGTAACAAGCAGCTAAGGGAACCACTGCAGCCACACTGAGCATGCGTCCCCTACATTCCCCCTCTCACTGATTAGGGTCATTGCCATGGAGATTCACTATAGCAACATATAAGAACTGAGCTTCAAGGAGAGGAGAAGATTTAAAGGGGCAGCGACAGGACCTATGGTAGCTGCTTTGTTTATTAATTGTCTCTGTTCTTGGATGGTCACTTACTCTCATGGGCATACATTGGCATACTTCAGTGACTGCTGCAACCATGTAATATAACAAAGATATTTATGAATTTTTGGATAGTTGCCTTTATTCCAAAATGTGGCTATGCTGAAATGTACAGCTCCTAACCCTTCCTTAGCTGCGAGACATTTACAGCAGGATTTCAGCTGGAGCGGAATCAGGCACCAGGTGTCCAACTCTTGCTCTTTCTGGCAAAGACTCTGTTCTGTGTCTACTACTAGGCAGGGCATGACATCCGTGCTTAACAAGCAACACTAGTTATATACCCACCCCTTAAGGCCAATAGAAGTGAATGTGAGCCAACCAGATGAGTCATGCCTTCAACCAGTTTCCGGGAGTCAGACATAGAATCACAGAAGGTCACATGGATGGCCCCAAGCCAATATCCCAGAGATAAACACCCTGAGTTTTGGGGGAGTTCATAATCCAAAGCCAACTCTGGATCTGAGTTTCTCTTAATGGCCTGTACAAGGTGAACAACCATCAACAGTGCTGCTTTGTGGTCAGGCAGTGGTTAGCAGGATGTCTCCCCCTTGAAGTATAGTCCAGTGCTGTCCTGTCCTTCAGCACCTCCCCCCCAAGGATTTCCAGTCCTCCCCTTTAGCACAGGGGCTTTGGGGGCTGGGCCCATGAATAATCACAGTCTTTTCCAGCTGGTCTCTCACCAGAGGTGAAGGCTATTGTTGTAGTATTGTCCTCTTGGAGTGAGTAGGGGAGGCTAGGCCCACCCTCTCCTCTGGGCTCCAGGCCAGGGCCCAAAGGTGGACAGCTACATCCGACATCTTGTTGTGCTAAGCCACCCTGGACGACTTCCTACCCCTGTCTCCTTCAGCTTCCCAGAGTAAATCACTCCAATCAAGTCTCTCTCACCCACATACTCTGACCCTTGCTTCTCCTTTGTGCGTTTGCACAGGTTTCGCTCTCGGTACTCCTGGGCAGTAATTTCCCCTCAGAGCAGCTGTCTGCTCCCTCCCACTGCCCGTCTCTGAACGGCTCTACCCCGCTTTTTACAGCCCTGCCTCCAGCTTGGGCAGGTTTTGGGGCTGCCTTTGCCCAGAGCTGTTCCTTAACCCCTTGCTCTCCAGTGTGGGGTTTGTACACCCCATCAGAGGGCCTATCCTTAGAATGACCCAAACATAGAACCCAGATCTGAACTCCCCTGAACTCAGGAGTGCTTGAGATCCTGACCCAGAGCTGGCTGAAGCTAAACCTTAGCAAGATAGAAGTAATGCTTGTTGGTAGTGGAAACACTTTGAAAAGCAGGTAGCCAGAATGCAGGTGCCACTGGCTAAGGACACAAACCCACAACTCATCACTTCAGTCTGAATGTTAAGAGTTCTTCTAGACTGACACCCAGCATGCACCGTGACTGAGGAAAGTATTCTGCCACCTCCAGCTGGCGAGGAAACTGCATCCACCTGGACTACAGCAATGTAGTGGACTTGGGTTTGAAAGCACCCGCCCTGAGAAAATGGCAGTTGGGAAAGCAACACCGACTGCCACATACACCTGCACTCTCCTCCCTCCACTGGCTTCCTCCAGAATTCCAAGCTCAGCATCTGCTCTCACAGTCTGGGGCTAGGACACCTTAAAGACCACCTCACACTCCATCTGGGACCTTGACTGCCAGTCACAGTCCTAATGCCCTGGCAAAATGGAAATGTCTATTGGAAGGATGAAGCATACCCGTGCAGAAAGACAGGGCTTTTCGGAGCCAACCAAAAGCTGTGGAACTCATTCCTGTAGAAAGAAAAGGAGTACTTGTGGCATCTTAGAGACTAACAAATTTGTTTGAGCATAAGCTTTCGAGAGCCACAGCTCACGAAAGCTTATGCTCAAATAAATTTGTTAGTCTCTAAGGTGCCACAAGTACTCCTTTTCTTTTTGCGAATACAGACTAACACGGCTGCTACTCTGAAACCTGTCATTCCTGTAGGAGCCACATGCCACACCACTTTTTGGTCGAAATGCAAAGTCTATTCCTTAGCCCTTGCCTTAAATATACCCACTGCACGTGAGCACATCAACTGAAATACCACCCCTCCCCCCACAACCACAGAGCAACTCACATCCAATTTTCTCCCTGAGGCGGGGATCAGAAAGGGGTCTACATTGGACAGATTCTACTCATTTTTCTTTTGAAAGGTACTCAGATACCAGATACAGTTACGGGTGTGGTGTAGCAACCTGGAAAAAACAGTAACATTTTGCAGTTTGTGCCCATCTTCACTCTGGTTATCTAGTCCATCCCACGGTGCAGGAATATTCCCTGTGGGGCATTTGTGAGTGCTTTGTCCAGTCTAGTTTTAAATAACTCCAAATGGAAATTCTGGCACAAAATCAGAACTTCACATGCCCATTCTCCCTGGCATTCAGCTATGTTCTTGACACACAGAACATTGGTGCTCTTATACCATCCTTGGGGCCATACTGTTTCTTTCATTAATATATTAGGTTATAGCAGAGTTCACCAGAAAGTTATGTTGAGATAGAGTCTGATAGTTTTTGGAAGGATAGAAGGTGGTGTCCATTTTAATCCTTTTTCCAGAGATCAATGCAAACGGTTCTGAGCCAGTAAGACATTTGCCAGTTTCCCCTTTATAATTGCTTGATCTTAGCACTTTGCAGTAGGCAGGTAGGGACAGGAGCACAACAATAATAATTTCTGGGTCTCTAGGGCTAGAAACAGAAATTTAGTTCCTGTGGTACTCACTTAGGTGCTCCAACTTGTTTAAGGGAACAGAAAGAATAATCTGTCTCCTGTCAGCATCTTGGGATGGCCTCCGAGTTGTCTGCAGTCCAGAGGTAAGTGATTTAGCAGGTGTCAGAGATGAAGAATAAGGCAAACAGCTGGAGAGGCAAAAAAGAAATAGAAGATATGAAGCAAACCATTACAACTAGCTGACAGTCTTGTGACAGAGCTGTACGGGGCAAACCCATCCCAGGCATGTCACTGGGGAGTAATGGGGAGGAAAGGAGTAACACCTCTCCAAGACTGCAGACTGGCAGATGCTGCTTAATGGATAGAATAGCCACCTTGCCATCTCTGTCCATAGGAGAGAAGGGCACAGGGATCCATTCAGTGGTGGAGCCTCTGGACCCACTCCCAAGCACCTTGTGTGCATGGCTTCAGAAGGTACACCTGCAGAGTTGGAGCCTTGCCATGCACGGAGTGCACCTGTCCTGTGTAACTCCCACCCCATCCTGCTGCCAACTTGTATAGTAGAATGGCGGCCAGGGGCCCTCCACACTTGCCAAGGTGGGACCAGGGCTTGCCCCTTATTAATGAAAATCTAAACCAGATTTCAACAGAGCTGAATTCAGCCAAGTTTCCTGAGCATTCACATGGCTGGAAGCGCTGCTGCTGGATGCATACCAATGGCAAAGTTTTATCTGGAAACAAAATTTTTAAGCTTTTTAAATTAAAAAAAAAATCAGCATTTTGCAGCCCTTCTGTAACTGTGTGGCGTTACTTACCGTACTGCCGAAATATGACACTGGCAAGATGTGAGCTCACTGGACAAGATGGTAGAGTAATTTCTGTCCAGTTTTAATCATGCTGACAATCAGAAGCCTCATCCTGTATTCTTCGCCCTCCCAGAGCTCCCACTGAGGCAGCTTAGGGGGTGTAAGTCATGCAGGATCAGGTCCAAGAAGCAGAAATAAAGAGCCAAATTCAGAGCTGCTGTAAGCAGCAGGTCTGTTACACTCCACTGAGGTCAACAGGGTGGCTCTTGCTTACATCAGGTCAGAATTTGGTCAATAATGTTTAAACATTATACAGCTGCGATTTCAATTGAATTCAATATTTTCCTCTTCTTGCTTAAATGATTGTGTCATGTCACTGTGCAGTATTAAACTGCTACCCCTTTTACACCATCAGTAGAGGATCAAGTCTTTCCTGCAAGTAGCAAGGAAAGCACTTTGAACTACAATCTGGAGCCCTTACTCAGACTGTGTAGCCCTTTAGTCCTAATGTAGTCACAATAACACTTGTGGAGTAAAGCATTATTCAGCATGGATACAGGTATCAGATTTTGGCCTTTTAGGATCCTCGCGATGAAAGCCATTATATGTGTATATTAGATATTATGAATGAGTCTGTTTAAATTATACAAGAATATTTCTTTTCTAACTGCTGGTTGCTAAAATTAATTATAATACTTTGCAATTTTCATTTGAGGACCCCAAAGCACTTTGCAAAGGTGGTGCTGTATCATTATTCCCATTTTACAGATGGATAAAGTGAAACACTGAGGTTAAGCATCTTGCCTAGTGTAGCAGAGTAAACCAAATCTTTCTAATTCCCAGGGACAATAAGTGCACATATGCCTTAGTTTGTTATTATGTGTATTATAGATTCGCGTTCTTGCTGTGTCCAAGGATAAAGGTGTCATCTGTCTACTTACCATCAAGGATGGTCAAATTCCAAGCCATGCACTAGAGTCCACATAGTGTCTAACAAAAAAAGTAATAAAATCCCAAATGGCTGTCCAATCAGGTTTGCAAGGAGTTTAATCTTCCCTTTCTATAGAGATGGAAGAAGTTTCTATACTTAGTAGAAATCTGATCACGAAAGACCAGAGAACATTCAGCCAGCCAAAAAAATTAAAGGCAGCTAACGACTTTCTGGGAAGACATTTAGTGAGGATGTTTAGTGCGGAGAGACCTCTGGGAGTACTGTAAAATATACTATTGATCTCTTAATATCACAGGTGATGACAGAATTATGGAAAGTAGCGCAGATTTGTCGGTGCAGAAAATGAATAAAAAAAATTATACAGCTACTTCAAAAATCACTAACATTAAGGGCATAAGTTAAATACACACAGAGAATATTCAGAGGGAAGGCTGGGTGCTCCAGTTATAATGTACGCCCCTGAATATAAACGCTGTTATCATGATCATGGATATACATGGTTTTAGAGAGAACAGGTTTTGGTTAAATAGGTACATTAGCAGGTTATCTTGTCCCTCTATAACTTGATAAATCAGTAGCCCTGGACATGTTGTACCCTGCCTCCCTGTCACATTGTGCCTAACTCCTGCTATAGCTGTGGGTTAAGCACAGCCACCTCAGGAAGATATCTGCCTGATGCTGGCCGGAGCCTGGCCTCTGGGATTAAATCAACACCAACTCTTTATTCTTCTTCCTTGCAAAATGCAAAGTCAGTGCCCTGCTTGTTTTAATCAAGTGGAGGCTGCTGGCAGGGCATTCTCAGCAAGTGGTCCTTGTCTAGGGAACTCAGAGTCCTCTCACTATACCCCACCTGGATTCACTTGCTGACAGGGCAGCTTCAAGGTGTCTCTGCTTCCCCAGTTTCTTTCTGAGTAACAGAGGGTTTTGGAGGTTGTAGCTGGGAAGTGATCTGTTCACATTGTTCATGCCAGCTTATTAACTCTCACTTATATTATTGTTTTTTAATTTTGCAGCTGGGTTATGAGATGACTGGTTAGTGCATTATATTCATAGAATCATAGAAATGTAGTGCTGGGCCTGGAAGGGACCTTGGGAGGTCATTTAGTCCAGCCTCCTGGGCTGAGACAGAGCCAAAAATACCTAGACCATCCCTGACAGGTATTTGTCTAATCTGTTCTTAAAAACTCTGATCACATAGATTCTATAACCTGCCTTGGAATCCTATTCCAGAGCTTAACTACCCTTATAGGTCAAAATATTTTCCCTAACTAATCCAAATCTCTCTTGTTGCATATTGAGCACATTACTTCTTGTCCTACCTTCAGTGGACATGGAGAACAATTGATCACCACCCTCTTTATAACAGCCCTTTACATAGATCATAGAATATAGAATAGAATATCAGGGTTGGAAGGGACCTCAGGAGGTCATCTAGTCCAACCCCCTACTCAAAGTAGGACCAATCCCCAATTTTTGGCCCAGATCCCTAAATGGCCCCCTCAAGGATTGAACTCAAAATCTGGGGTTTAGTGGGCCAATGCTCAAACCACTGAGCTATCCCTCCCCCCAGGCCTGCATGCAGGGTTCCCACTGAGAACTGGCCCCTAGGGACCTGAAAGCAAGATCCCTCAGCTGTGCTTTTCCTTTTCCACTGATGATTCCCAGTTTGTAGAGTTTTGCTGGGAAACTTCCCCAGCCAGGCTGAGTTAGCCCTCCAGCTCCCTAGGTGAGATCAGTCACCACATGGTCAGCTCTGCTCTGTCTGCTAGTTCAGGGCTGCTGCCTGCTGTGAGTGTGTCTGGATGCTGGGCTAGGAGACTACAGTTTGGATTTTAGTACAGTTGTGTAATCTGCACCTTGAGCCCTGCACCCCTTTGTGTTGAGGGGAAATCCTGGGACTGAAGCAGCCTGATTCCTGCCTGAAGAGGATCCCTGCCAGCAGAGATCAGCCCCTCTGTAGTAACTGAGGAGTCCAGAGTCATCTCTGGACCTGAGGATCATTCATGGAGTTTGTGAGTGCACCACCTGTCAGTCAGTCAGTCAGTCAGTGAGTCAGTCAGTCAGGGAATTCGTTTTGGGGACCCCCTACTCCCTGAACTGTGTCCTCAAGCCAGGGAATAAGGGTTTGGGGATTTTATAACACGCTGCATATTAAACCTGTGGAGGGATTTACCACCTTCTCCCACTTGTGAGTCCTTTGGACTCTACTGAACCCAGTCAGTCACACTGATACACCACTGTAGAGAAGAATTTTGGGGTCATAGGTCATCAAGGGCCCCAACAAAGTACGCATACCAACGGGACACTAATCTTTTATTTGCTACATCAAGTCATGTGACTGGGGAAAGTCACAGGTATTAGTGGCGTGGGCACCAGGTGACCCTAAAAATAGTATTTTACCCTGTTTTACACTACCATCATGGTCCTTTTCACAGTATGTGTCAATTTATGAAGCACAGCCCACTGAGCAAAAGGATAAAATCTGTAATCACTTCTGCAGTCAGCGCTGTTCCAAAGATGTTTCTCCTTGTAATTTAATTGACTTTATTCTACATATCATGAACAGTGACATCTAAATCTAAAAGTGGGTGTGCCATACTGACACAAAGGAATGCTCAGAGTCAATTTACTGCACTGGGTAAAGATCTTCCCGTGTGTGACACAAAACAGGTCATGTAGGATGCTGAGAAGCAGAACAATGCAAAAGAAACACTTTAAAATGTTAGATGGGATGAAAACAAACTGCATGTTAGGGGTGCTATGCATTTCCTGGGAGGGGAAATGCTGTCAAGAGAGCTGAGAGCATCACACAAAATCAGACTTTAACTTTAGCACTAAACTGTTAAATGCTTTCTTTGCTCCATCTCTTAAGATAATGGCCCATGGAATAAAGCAAACTAAATTACAAGGAAAGCTGCTTTAGAGACCGTTAAATAATCTGAAGACTGTTACCAGGTCCCCTTCAGTCTTCTGTTCTCGAGACTAAACATGCCCAGGTTTTTTAACCTTTCGTCTTAGGTCAGGTTTTCTAAACCTTTTATCATTTGTGTTGCTTTCCACTGGACTCCTTCCAATTTGTCCACATCTTTCTTAAAACGCGGTGCCTAGATCTGGCACAGTACTCCAACTGAGTCCTCACCGTGCCCACAGAGCGGGACAATTACCATCCATGTCCATAGGTGCTGGGGATGCTGCTGCACCCCCGGCTTGAAGTGGTTTCCATCATATACGGTTTGGTTCAATGGCTCTTAGCACCCCCACTACACAAATTGTTCCAGCAGCCCTGCCCGTGTCTGACATACGACTATTCCTGTTAACACACTCCAGAACAACATTCATCTTTTTCACAACTGCATCTTGTTGTTGGGTCATATTCAATTTGTGATCCACTCTAACCCCCCAGATCCTTTTCAGCACTACTATCACCTACCCAGTTATTCTCTATTTTGTAGTGTGTATTTGATTTTTCCTTCCTAAGTGTAGTACTTTGCACTTCTCTTTATTGAATTTCATCTTGTTGATTTCAGGTCAATTCTCTAGATTATCAAGGCTGTTTTGAATTCTAATCCTATCCTCCAAAGTGTTTGCATTCCCTCCCAGCCTGTTGTCATCTTCAAATTTAATAAGTATACTCTCCAATCCACTATCCAAGTCATTAATGAAAGTATTGAGTAGTACAGGATCAGGACAGATGCCTGCAGGACCCCACGAGATATGTTTATTTACATCTCAGTAAATAAATACTGCAGGCCACTTTGCTTCCTCTGAGAGCCAGGGGTCCAGTGAGTCCAGGAGAAGGGCCAAAAGTAAAGTATCCCGGTGTTGTCTTGTTCCTCTGTCCCACCAGATACTGGTTCAACCTTGCTCTGTGCCTAGGAAACGATTCAGTGTCTTCTTCAAACATGAAGTCACAGGCTTGGTGAGGAAAAGAATCCCCTGTCATGACTGCAACATGGAATGAACTCCTCCTCATTGGCAGTATGACACTCAGAACCTTCCCCCTTAGAGTTCCATGAAAGACAGCACAAGAATCGAAACCACAGGGATACTACAAAACCTTTCTGACCCTCAGGGACTTGGGAGGTTGATACTGTCAGTAGGAGTGAGTTTTAAATACCTCAGTGAAACACAGGAAAAATGAGGTGTTGATACAGAAGTGGGTACAATAGTAACAAAACGAAGAGAAAGTTTCCCCTTCTAGAGGAACTGATTAACTACAAATTATACCTTGCATCATTGTGTATGATGGAGGAAAAGATCAAGTCAGAAAAACACTTTTGCAGTTCATGGAAGAAGTGGTTCTTAACCTATTTACCATTGTGGGCCATATGGGCATCTCTCTATGTGTTATGTGGACCGCATCCACACAATATATATATTATATGTATGGCTCTGAGGATGTCACATGAGCTGTAAGTGGCCAGCTGCCAGTGGGTTGAGAACCACTGATCTAGATACAACAGTAACAGGCATATTAGAAATGCATATGTTCTTAATAGTTTATAGTTTTCTCTTTTCTGTTGCATGAGAAAGATCACTGTAAAATTACTGTGAAATGAAGCTCTGTTTTAGGTTCTAGGTTTCAAGCAAGGATAAGATCCACCAGGGCAAATTGTGGCTTTCCTAGTATACACTTTGGGCTTGCTCTGGACTTCTGTAGCTACAGCAGAGGCTAGCCACTGCTTGCTGGAAACTGGACAAATTCCCACTGTAGACAAGGCTTTTGTATTGTCCGTGTGCATGCTGATTCTTCTGAAAAGCCAGGGCTAGCAGCAGCTGGAAGCAGTATCAAAGCTTGGACCTGCTGCTGCCAGTCTTAAATTACATTCACTGCTGACAATTTTTCAAAGTGAATTTTTAGTCGTTAGCACCATTGGGGTCTTTGTCTGGGAAGACTCAAGCAAGCAATATTTGCTTGTTTTTTTTTTCTTTGACCAGTGGGAATCTGCCTGTAAAATCTCTTCTGACTTGTTTATTTGGCACAAGAAAAGTTAGAAATTCTTGTGTTCTGAGAACATTTTTTTTTCCATACAAACTTCTTTTGTTAGTTTGGATTTTTAAGAAGGGGAAGCGTTGCCAGCTTATCCATTCTGCAGCCAGCAACAAACTATCAGGAGCTCGAGACGAGGAAGATGCAGCAGTTTTCCTTCACAGGGGCTCATTCTAACATTTTTTTTTCAGCTTCAATTCACCTGAGTTCATATCTTCTGAGCTTTGCTTGGAAAAGTTACCATGATGCAGCATATGGTTGCAAATCAAAATGGTCAAAATAGTGTTTGGTCTTACATTACAGATAAGACTACCATGTTTTAACAGCATCATGCTACAGTCACTGAGAAAACATGGAACTGAACAATGTTTTGACTATCTACAGTGCAAGACGGAATTGTTCATTAGCTGCGTATTGTGCTACCATGTTGGATGCTGCCGCTTGGAAACTTTTCACAAGGTATGCAGGCCCTTATAGCCAAGGATGAGTATACCATGGTTACTTTTATCTTTGGGTAGGCAAGAAATCATGCCTTTCAGACTTACTACATGGATAACTTGAGGGCTTGTCATTTAATTGAGGGGGGAAAATATCAAATCTCAAAACTTAAGAGTTGTGAAAAATTAGCTTTTATCAGTCAGGACTGATCCCAACTAAGCCTTGTGTCTGAACACTCATGCTTTGAGACATTTTGAATCTGGGTCCATATTTTGTGGATGTCTCCAGATCTCTATAATGGACCAAAGTCTTATATTTAAATAACCCTGAATTTTGGAGAAGTTTGGCTTAGGGTCTGGATCCAAAATATATAGTTTAGGCCTGTCTCTATCTGTTATCATCTTATTGCTGTGGTCAATCAATGGACAACATTTGCTCAATAAGCTTGTCCGATTTCATTAAAAACTTGAAAATCAGCAAAGGTTTACTCAAAGCAAAATGACAAGTTTCCCCCAGCTTTGTGCAGAAACCTCATGGAATTATAAACTTCATCTGATTTTTTTGCACAGCCATCAATCAACACTGGTTCACTCAAAACTTGGTACAGATTTGATCAAAAATTTCACGAACCTTAGCAAATTTTTCAGTGAACATGGACAAGACACACAGTCTTGACGCATAAATGCACTCCAACACTTCCTGCTAAATTTTTGTATCAGCTCCTTATACGTATAACTTTCAGTACCTCAAATTAATACATACTACTTTAGTCTTGTAGCTAAAATGGAAGCTGTGTTTTCTGTGATCCTTCTAGCTAACAATCAAAATAAAGGCCATATTCCTGTGATGCAACAACTGGCACTTTATGAATATGGGAGAGAAAAAACAGCAGGTTACCACTTCACAGTCACTGTATGATTCCAGTGGCCCAGAAGGTATAACACATGGCCAAACATTTTGTGGAGTTGAGGAATAAAGCGCAGGATGAAGTACAAAAATAATGTTCCAGTCTCAAAACCAGCTACTGTATTCAATTTTACAGGTTGAAGTTATTATATTAAAAATAACATGAACTATAATGCTTAGACATCAAATGATCATTAATAGAGTATAGCCCCTAGCTTCAATAGTCTTTGCCAGTGCAGAGACAATCAGTGTAATGTACAGGCAAGAATACACACACACACACACACACACACACACACATACACACAACATTCAGGTCCTTCAAAGAAAATAACTTTAATGCAGGCCCGCTAACCCTATGCAACAGCAAAAGTCAGCACTCCGGCAAGCTGATTTTGTAACTCAAAAAAGAGCAGCTGTATAAACTGTGAGTTTTCAGCACAGTTCCATTTTCAGACTTTATTGACAAAGCAATAAGAATGTAACATGTTTTAACCACTGACTGGCTACTTAAGTGAGACTCAGAGGGTAGTATCGTGTGCCTTGATTCAAAGAGCAGCTTGTACTCAATGCTCATGCAGACATACTGACGTGGTGGAAGTCAGCAAGTTCATTGTTCACTGCAGAAATCAGAGAGTGACATCAGGAGATATTGGACCAGTTGCAGGAATCAGTCCTTTGCCTGGGTGTTTATTACATACATTTACTATAGTCCCTGCTCCACAGTTCAGAATGAATAATAGTTTTAAAATAACATTTTTATTGTGGGATGTTTCCTTACCCCACTATGGCTGCATGTCTTTGACCACTAGTAAATACTAGCAAAGGGGGACTGATTACATAAAGAAGTGAAGTGTTTTCAGATCTTGGTGTCTTTTTTCTCCTTCATGGCCCCCAACATTTGGAATTCCTCTGACCTGGTCTGATATGCCTCCACCCTCATCTCTGTCAGACCACTTCTTAAAACTCATTTCTTTCATAAGACCTCTGAGCTCCTATCTCTGCTGTTCCCCACTCCTGTGGAGTGACTGTGAGAAAGACAGAGTCATAATATAGATACTGAGCATCTCCATGGATGATGGGGAAAGGGTATGAGTTTAGGTGGGTTATGTTATATTAAATTGGAGACATAGGTCCATTTTTGTGTATGTATGTTATCAAATAAATGTTGAACATGAAACTAGAGCAACAGATAAACATGGTGATGCTTAGTTTATATGTTTACATCACCGTAAAGTGTACTGGGCACTTTCAGTACAAATAAGACAAAAGCTCTGCCTCAAAGAGCTTCTAATTTAATTTTATAGTGACACAGCCAGGGGATAACACACAATGCAGGGAAGGGGTGAGGAAGGACAAAGCTTATAGTAATAAGATTATATGCATGCCCTGATGGTTCTGTTAAATGTACTAAAAACGGGGGTGGGAGTTTAGTTGTTTGGGAAGTTTTGGATTAATTAACTTACTTCTTGTAGGAGGCCTGGCAGCAGGAGTGAGTTTTAAGGAGGGATTGAAAGAAAAGAAGCTAAATAAATAAAGCTTGCTTCTAGTGGTAAGCTTGGAGAGGTGGGGCTTATTTGGGGGCCAGAAATGGGGATTCAGGTAAGATTTCTTTCAGGAGGGGTTTAACAGGCCACTTCACCTTGAACGGTCCCTTAGACCATGTGCTAACTACTTATGCGCAACTAGCTGTGACACTCTGACTACCTTTCCCAGACCTGAAGAGGAGCTCTATGTAGCTTGAAGGCTTGTCTCTCTACCAACAGAAGTTGGTCCAATAAAAGATATTACCTCACCTTCCTTGTCTCTCTACATCTTGTCTCTCTAAACATAACTCAGTAATTTCTAATGCTGTCACTTCTTCCCTTTTCATATTTACAATATATACACAGGTTTGCAGAGGGCAAAGAAAACAGGGCTCCCCTAGTGCGTGTGCACTGACCCTGTGGAGAACTTAGAAGACATTTTTGATGTGTACAAAAGTTGACTTGTTCAATAGTGTGTTGCTTTGTGACACCACTAACTAGCTCAGTGACAACATCTGAGTGCCATGTACATTCCTATGGTGGACATACTTTCTCAAAGAAAAGCTACACTGCACAGTAATAGTGAATGAAAATTTGATTTCTCCTCCTTCTAGTCACACTGAACTTTTAGGTTAGCCTATTGTCAAGATCTCATTCAAACAGAAACAAGGTACCTTTGGGTGTGGGATTACCTGTTTTTCTAGTAGTTTTATTCTCCTTTTCCCTCTGTACACAACATGCATTTAGATTGGTAAAACAATAGCTATTTCTTCGTGCTGGCATACAGTGGGAGCGCTAAGTGGGTAGTGACAGAGTATGATTTAATTCAGGGATACCTACATTTTCTCCAACCAAGTCGACAGCTACCAAGGAGTCCTGTTTAGGCCAAAGTCAGTCCAGATATAAGCAGGTGCAGTAACACCGTTGAAATCCACAGTTACAAATTGGCTGAATTTGGTCCAAATTTGCATTATAAATAAATAGAATGGATTGCAGCTACCATTACCTTTAATATGCAGATACAGCCTGCAGACTACAGATTCCAGCATGCAATGCTCTGACTTGATATGATCAATCAGTCAAGCCACAATAGTAGCACCTTCATACTGGAGAAAACAAGAATAAGACAGACAACCGCACTCCACCCCACCATGTCATAAAGAAACTCCCCACCTGCTTGCCTCACTACACTGGGGCTTACATGCTTGAAATATGTACTCCACACAGCTGCCCGTATTACATACAGCAGCATTTTTAAAAACAGCTGAACAGGTGACACTCTTTGGCTGTTCTCCAGTGTTCAGTTCAGCGTGTCTGCAGTTACACAGTCACACAGAGTTCTCTTTTCCACTTGAAGAAGCAGTGTTTCTGTCTGCAAGGAAGGGGGAAAGAAAAAAGCAACATCAAAAAATGAGCATCAGAATTCTAAAATTAATTAGCTCCTAAAGGAAAGTCTGTTTTATTTATGTCACAAGAGGTATCAGTTTGGTTCTACATGATGAGGCTTGAGAATAATAACCAGACATATTGTTTAGTTATAGATAGTAATTAAGCCTTTGGCTATTAAATTAGCATAATAATATGACAGGTTTCAGAGTAGCAGCCGTATTAGTCTGTATTCGCAAAAAGAAAAGGAGTACTTGTGGCACCTTAGAGACTAACAAATTTATTAGAGCATAAGCTTTCGTGAGCTACAGCTCACTTCAAAAAGCATCCGATGAAGTGAGCTGTAGCTCACGAAAGCTTATGCTCTAATAAATTTGTTAGCCCCATAATAATATGGCAACACTTCCTGTGATGATCTGAAAAATATAGGAACCTGTTACACTCTAGGTTTTATTTATTTAGTTTCACATTAAAAGCACTAATGTATATGAGAGGTTTTAAAAAATTATTGCGAATTTTAAAATAATTTGTATTTATAATGACCCCATTTAATGTAGTGCCCTCAGTGTCATAGCAGGTTGAGGGGAAGTCTGTGGGGACAAGACAGTGTTTTTGTATAAATATTATTTAACGGAAGTGGTGGATTTGGGGATGGTGAAATATTTTATGTATCCAATATGCAGCATATGGGAGGACTTTAAAATCAGAATTTTGTGTTTATTTTAGAGGGAGAACAGACAATGAAAAGAATCGGGAGTAGAGTTGGGCAAATAACTGAATTTTCAGTGACCATTTCTGATGACCAGTCCAGGCTCTGGAGAGGCGAATGCTCTAGTGCAGTGTTTCTCAAACTGGGGTCCACGGACCCCTGGGGGTCCGTGAGGGTACTCCAGGGGGTCTGCAGGTCCAGCCGATCAATTCCTCCCCCTCCCACCCTCAACTCTTGCATGCCGGGGACCAGCTGTTCTCCAGCATGCAGAAAGCGCTAGGAGGGAGGGGGAGGGGGTAGAAGGAGGCAGGGAAGAGGAGGGGCAGGGGTGGAGCAGGGGTGGGAAGAGATGGGGCGGGGTGGGGCCTTGGGGGAAGGGGTGGAGTGGGGGCGGGACCTGGGGCTGAGCTGGAAAGTTTGGGGGTCTATGACAAAATTTTAAATCAAAATGGGGGTCCTCGGGTTACTAAAGTTTGAGAACCACTACTCTAGTGGGCACAGATTTTTCTGTCCATTCCTCCCAAGTGTCCTTCTGCCCTGTCCCCTCCAACCTGTCCCCATCCCAGTCTAGTCTCTTTCCCCACCCTTCGCTCTTTCTTCCAGTCCTAGTATCCACTCCTCAGGCTTCTCATCCCAGTCCTGTCTCCTTGCCCAGTAAGTCCTAAACTCCCAATCCCAGAATCCCCCACTTCCAATCTCTCCTCCTCCCCACATCCAGTCCTTCTCTCCTTGCCCAGCCAGTCCCAATTTTCCTCTCCCCACCCCTAACTCCTTGACTCCAGTCTCCTTGTACAACCATTCTCAGTTCTCCCTTCCTGGCTCCTCCTCCTATCTGTCTCTCCCGTCCTTTCACCCTGGTTCCCAGTTCCAGTCTCCTTGCCCAGCCAGTGACAGCCTCTCCAAAGCCCCAGCTTCCACTCCCAGTCTCCTAGCCCTCTCCCTGTCCCAGTCCTCGTCTCCCCTGCATCTAGTTCCCAGTCCCAGCTTCCCCATTCACCTAGTCCCAGCATCACAGGCACTGCCGTAAAGGGATGGAGCATGCTCAGAAAGGATAGAATCTTTGCAGATTTTAGCTGTTAAAACCAAAGGAGTCTCTGCTGAGCATGTGTGGATTGTGATTTTCAAAGGCTTCTAACGTGGCCAAATTTGGGAGAATTTTCATTGACTTCAGTGAATTGCCCATATTACACAGGGAGTCGGTGGGAGAGCTAGGATTAGAACCAAAGTGTCCAGAGCACCCACCCTCTTCTCTAACCAATAAACATTTTCTCCTATATTAATCTTTTGCCAGCAGTTAAACCATTAAAATAGAATTGTTTTGTCTCTAACTCAGGGAACCACTATCATTGAGCCCTTCAGTTACTCTGCGTGGGAAAGTCTAATCAGACTTTTGCTAATCACTTAAAACCACTCAATCATCTACCTTTTAAATATCACCTTCACCTTACTCATAAAGGTTTGAATATGATAATCCAACAGCTTGCCAATGGTTTCTGAGCTAAGTCTCAAGGCTGCTTATAACTTTTATATTTCTAGTGAAAATTTACAAACTCAGCCATCGCTAATGTTTTATTTTTATTTGCATGAGCACATCTAATTTGATATGCTTTGCATATACTAATTTACCATGAATAGTTTAGAAATTAATAAAGAACAAATAAAGGTTTTGGTAGCTGTTATTTGAGCATAATCATAAAATTGTTTACACACAAAATTAAAATATCCCTAAAATTACACCTAAAAATTAAAGATGGGTTCCAACTGCTAAGTTAAGACCTGGATTTTGAGTCCGTCAAAATGTATGGCTATTCAGAGCTGAGATTTTGTTTAGGCCTATTGTAGAGAGAACACACTAAAAACTTTGGCACTGGATCCAGGTTCAGATTCTGAACCCAGCCAAATGTTCACAGTTGTTTGGAACCTGGTTTTTGGGTCATTTAGCCTAAATATTCATGGTCTCAGAACTCTTAACCTTTTAGAATAATGATAACACGTCCAACATCTCATGGCTAACTTTAAAAAACACCCATTAGAATTCTGAACACGTGAATATCTGTTTTGCCAATATATACACAGATAAATAGCCATCAATGCCAAGTTCATTTCAAAACATCCATCAAGTTCAGCTAGTAACAAAAGAGTATATGGTCCATTCTCATAGTATTTTCTCCTGAGGAGAACTTTAGATTGGGGGTTTTAAAAAGCAGCTAAAGGAGATGAGAGCTCAACTCCTTTCAATAGGAGTTGGGCATCTAGTTCCCTGAGGAGCTTTTAAAAGTCTCACCCTACAATAGAAGGTTATGAGAAGAGCTAATCAGGAATTCTTAAATGAAATGGGATTTCATCAGAAAATATCATAAGAACATAAAAATGGCCATACTAGTTCAGACCAATGCTCCATCTAGCCCAGTATCCTGTCTTCTGACCCTGGCCAGTTCCAGATGCTACAGAGGCAATGAACAGAACATGTAGTGATCCATTCCTTATCGTCCAGTCCCAACTTCTGGCAGTCAGAGGGTTAAGGACACCCAGAGCACAGGTTGCATCCCTGACCATCTTGACTAGTAGGAATTGATGGACCTATTCTCCATGAACTTATCCAATTTGTTTTTGAACCCAGTTATACTTCTGGCCTTCACAACATCCCCTGGCAACAAGTTCCACAGGTTGACTGTGCGTTGTATGAAGAAATTCTTCCTTGTGTTTATTTAAAACCTGTTGCCTATTAATTTCATTTGGTGACCCCTTGTTCTTGTGTTATGTGATGGGGTAAATAACACTTCCCTGTTCACTTTTTCCACCCCACTCATGATTTTAATAGACCTCTTATCATACCCCCCCTTAGTCCTCTCTTTTCTCAGATAAACAGGTCCAGTCTTTTTAAGCTCTCCTCACATGGAAGCTGTTCCATATCTCTAATAATTTTTGTTGCCCTTCTCTGCACCTTTTCAAATTCTAATGTATCATTTTTGAGATGGAGTAACCAGAACTCTATGCAATATTCAAGGTGCAGCTGTACCATAGCTTTATATAGTGGCATGACGATATTTTCTCTTATTATCTGTCCCTTTCCTAATGGTTCCTAACATGACTGCAACTGCACATTGAGCAGATATTTTCAAAGGACTATCCGCAATGACTTCAACATCTCTTTCTTGAGTAGTAACAGCTAATTTAGACTCCATCATTGTGTATGTATAATCTGGATTATTTTTTCCAATGTGCCTTATGTTGCACTTAACAACATTGAATTTCATATGCTATTTTGTTCCCCAGTCACCCAGTTTAATGAGATCCCTTTTTAACTCTTCACAGTCAGCTTTCAACTTAACTATCTTGAGTAATTTTATATCTGCAAATTTTGCCACCTCACCCTTCATCCCCTTTTCCAGATCATTTATGAATACAGGGTATTTTGAACAGAACAGATCCCACTACTGATCGTTTAGGGACTCTACTCTTTACCTTTCTCCATTGTTTCAGAGTAGCAGCCGTGTTAGTCTGTATTCGCAAAAAGAAAAGGAGTACTTGTGGCACCTTAGAGACTAACAAATTTATTAGAGCATAAGCTTTCGTGAGCTACAGCTCGCATCCGATGAAGTGAGCTGTAGCTCACGAAAGCTTATGCTCTAATAAATTTGTTAGTCTCTAAGGTGCCACAAGTACTCCTTTTCTTTTTTCTCCATTGTGAAAACCTACTCTTTTTATCCTATCCTTTAAGCAGTTACTGATCCATGAGAAGACCTTTCCTCTTGCCCGTTTATTGCTCACTTTGTTTATGGGCCTTTGGTGTGAGACCTTGTCAAAGGCTTTCTGAAAGTCCAAGTACACTGTATTCACCTGATCACCCTCGTCCACAAGCTTGTTGACTCCCTCAAAGAATTCTAATAGATTGTTGAGGCATAATTTCCCTATAGAAGAGCCAAAGTGACTCTTCCCCCAACATATTGTTTGCATCTATGTATCTGATAAATCTGCTCTTTACTATAGTTACCATCAATTTGCCTGGTACTGCAGTTAGGCTTTTTGGGCTGTAATTGCCAGGATCACTTCTAGAGCTTTTTTTTTTTTTTAAATCAGCATTACATGAGCAATGTCGATTTGCCAAAAACCAAAACTTTTTGCAGAAATATACCAGTTTTGACAGCAATGGTTTCCCAGATGGGATTTCTGGTCAAACCCAAAGAGCTTGCTCCCAGAATAACCAATAACCTGACTCAAACCAGGGATTTGGACCCAGGTATCCCATATGCTAAGTGAGTGCCCTAACCACCAAGCTATTGTCTATTCTACATGCATTGTTTCTGGTCTTCGTGAAAAGTTTCAAAACGTCTTGGTTTTGTCCGAATGTGAAACAGGATTTTTTTTTTTTGATATCTCAGAAAGGTTCACAGGATAAGAAAACCTTTTCCCACCCACATCTAGTTATGAATTAGAGCCGGAAAAGAGCCATAGGATCATCACATCGATCTCATCTACAAACTGATTCTATTATCTCAAGGTAGAGGATGTCTCTAATGAATATACCTGTGACCCTGGGAGCCCCTCAATGCAAACTGGCAGAGGGCCCACTATATTGTAATTCACATCGGGTCTGACACCCTCATTACCCCCAACACACTGTTGTCATAGTATGCATCTAAAAAGGTATCATATGTAAACTGGTCACACCGTGGTCCTGAAAATCATTGTGTCATGTATGTACAGGTTGTATATAAATAGTTACATTTTAAGAACATATTTGCAGCACATACGTATATTTGGAAGGCAGTGCTTAAACCCAGCCTGCTCTAGAGAAAGAAATGTGTCTGACCTGCTTGATTACTGGCAGAGGATAATGAATGTACATTTACATATGTAGTAAATGAAGTTATCAAGCTAACACGCTGCAGCTTAATGAGCACACTGACAGACAGAGCCTGCACTCCAGGAATCCTTCCTGACTCTTTCAGCAGAGACAATGGACTTTGGGCAATAGAAGGGGAACAAAAAGGCAATTTGGTTATCCATCCCTTAGGGTGCAAAGGGAACAGCACCCTTTGATTCTGTGAACGTTGGGTTCCCTAACTTGGGACTAGACACTGCAGGGAGACATCTCCATGTAACATGGGTTCCCTGATCATTCCCTGCAAGGCAAGGTTTAGACAGGCAGAGTTTTGAAGAGTTTGCCGGCAAGGCAGACAGGCTGGTGTGTCAGGGAGCTGACACCCGGCATAGCAGCAGCAAAGCTCTCACTCTTGCTAAGGCGGAGCGGTAGCACAGTGGTCACAGTTCTGGGTGTCCAGAGCAGGACATCACAATACCAACAAAGGTATCAATGGTTTATGGGATGGCATGGCAGCAATAGGAAGTAGATTAAGACAACTAAACACATTATAAATAATCTGCCAAATATACATAATACACTAGGACAACTGGATATATCGATACGTAAATGATCACACTGAAACTCCTAGTAAGCACTAACTCGAGCTAGAGTGAACAGTGAGCAGAGAGTTGAAAAGCTCCATAACCCATTAGCAATCTCCTGAGCCATCCAGTCCTCAACAACTATTAAAGGCTTTAATGTTTTTTGAGAATATATAAAGAGAATTCCCAGTGGACATTCCTAGTCCAAACATATTCAAGGATTCAGTCATTTGGATTTAAACAGACTCCCAAATTAAGATGGAGAAAGACAGAGGGTCTGATTTTGTAAAAATATATCTAACAAACTGATGTTCTCAAACTCAGCTGTCATACCTACAATTGGGAAATGCATGTCCTTGGCATTCATCTCAGCTGAAACCCTTCCCCACCCTCTTCATTTTCTCTCTGCCATTTGGGTAAAAATAGCTTCAAGAAACTTTAATTTAAAAAACAAAAATAGGGGAAGGCTACATTCCCCCAACGTCAAGTGAATTTAGAGACCTGAGGGCTCAAGAATTCAGTTTTCTCTGCAGTCTCTCTCTTTTATTCAGCCTCACTTTCTTTGCTGTAGTACCTGTGTCCATGACACAGTAGAACCCATAAGGGAAACTGCTGAGAATCTTTATTCACTATGGAGGTTTTTGAAGCAGTCCTGAGAAATCTCTGCAAAAAAACAGAGTTTGAAACCAGTTGGGCAGGTCAGATCTACTTTTTATTCCTCTTTCAGAAATCTGAGTATCAGGGAATAATCAACTGATGCTGAGTGCTCTGCTTGCTGAAGAGGTTCAGCTATACTTGTAACAGAAGGAAAGATTTACTGGTACATTTCAGCATGGCATGAATATGTAGTTTTGGCTTTAGTGATGCTCAGCAGATGTATTCATTAAGAAAATTTATTCATGGAGGAGTCTGACATACATTTGACTTGTATTCTTATAAACAAACCTGCTTAATACATACATCTGCTGTGCACCAATTTGGCCCCGTTGAAACACATTTTTCCATAGTAAAATCTTCAGGGTATCTTCATCTCTGCAGCTGCCTTTTTATGTAAACATGATGGCTCAATTTTCAAAGGGTCCTCCAACCAATCTCTAAAAATGCCAATGTGATGTGCTTTTGCACTTCCAAACCTGTAAAATACATTTGCTTATATAAATCACGTCAGACAATATAATGCTCAAATTTTAGAAGCTTCTTTTGAAAAATGTGCATGAATAGAAAACACAGAAAATGGAGAACTTACTATAGTCTGTGTACATTTTGATGTTGCATATGCAACAGTGGGGTATTTTATGTCTGCTAAATGATAAACCATGCACATTCACTGGGTTTAGGTAATTTAAATATCTTATATTTACATAGTATCTTTTATCCCAGAGTATTTAAATTGCATAACTCAGGAATCATTTCACCTATCACTGAAAAGCAGCCACCTCTAGGGTGGAACATGGCAGATGTTTACCAGCAGATAGCAACACTGCTCTATAGTTTAAGATAGGACTTGAAGAAGCTTCCAGGTTGTTTAAGATGCAGCCCTAAGTGGAGTGTATTGCAATAGTGCAATATCAAGGTGGCAAAGATCACAGTAGCAAGGTTTGTATCTGAAAGAAACACTTTCAACATCCTAGCTAGGCAAAGACTAAAAAATACCCTTCCTAGAAACCGCTACTATTTAATGGCAGTTGGAGACAACAGTAACCACAGACTGCAAGCCCCAGTGACAACAGGTAGACAAACACTCTCAATAAGAAGGGAAGGTACAATCCTTGGAATATTTTTTTTTATCATTTTTCCCCAGCCTACCAGCATCAATTCAGTCTTATCCAGAATGAGCTCCAGCCAACCAGCTGTCATCCATGACCCAACCCCAACCAGCTACTGGGCCAAGGGCTGATAACACTGACTGAGTTGATGAGATAGAGCTAGGGACGGAGCGGGATGTCACCAAAATACTGAAAGCTGTGCAGGCCACAGCTCCTCAATAATCCTCTCAATGGGCTTATACGTTGAATAAGAGGGAGCTAGGGAACTCATGCTGTTATCCTGAGCAATGAACAGATATTGTCCAACATCATCCCTTGAGAACAGATACATACAGTAGATTGATATTGCCCAAATAAATTGCCCTGTATCCATTTTACCCACTTCTAAGCAAAACAATTTTGTCATATAACAAAAAAGTCAAATGCCGCCTTACCCGTGTGTCTAGATTATACACAGTCTTCTTTAAATCCTGCAAGGCCCTCTGCATGAATTCAAATGCATGGCAGTCAACACAGGGGCGACCTAAGGAAGATTTTTAGTAGAAAGACATTCCTAAATGGCATGAAATAGTAATCAAAGGGGATGACTATGACTTTTTTGGGAATCAGGCCCTTCCAAGAGACAACAAGCAAGTCAGCAATAGGAATATCCATTACCAGGGGTGGGTAGCTAGCTTAGAAAGGCAGAAAATGTATGCTGTGATTTAAGAGTAGTGAAAAGTGCAAGGAAGCTGCAATGAAAGTCCAGGAAGCAAATCAATCTATCCATTCATCTTTTTATACAATTCCCATCATCCTAGGATTTCCAAGTTCCTTAAAAAGAATTCATAATAAAAAACTAAAGTTAGGAGGTCTAATTTTCTTCTTACTTCTGCCCGAGGCAGTTTGGACTTGTTTTAGTAAGTCATTTATTTTATTTTTTAAGATTATTTTTCCTCTTTTCCCTCTTCTTTCCTTTTCTTCATCTTATTAATTATTTACTATTTGTATTGAGGTAGTTCTTGGCAGACCCAGTCATAGATCAGGACCCTTTTGTGCTAGGTACTGTACAAACTATTGCCATATCTCCCTTTATTTCCTTCCCTTCCCCTCTTCTTTGTTACTGTTTTAGTTGCTGTGGGATTGCTAAATTGAAGTAATGACAGGTTTCAGAGTAGCAGCCGTGTTAGTCTGTATCCATAAAAAGAAAAGGAGTACTTGTGGCACCTTAGAGACTAACAAATTTATTAGAGCATAAGCTGATGAAGTGAGCTTTAGCTCACGAAAGCTTATGCTCTAATAAATTTGTTAGTCTAAGGTGCCACAAGTACTCCTTTTCTTTTTAAATTGAAGTAGTGAGTTTTCTTCTTCCACTTTGCTCTGAAAGTTATAACAGTGGTCAGTCTAGTCTCCTCCAGCAGAGAACAGCCATACTGGGTCAGACCAAAGGTCCATCTAGCCCAGAATCCTGTCTTCCGAAAGTGGCCAGTGCCAGGTGCCTCAGAGTGAACAGAACAGGTAATCCATCCCCTGCTGCCTATTCCCAGTTTCTGGCAAACAGAGGCTAGGGACACCATTCCTGCCCATCTTGGCTAATAGCTATTGATGGACCTATCCTCCATGAATTTACCTAGTTCTTTTTTGAACCATATTATAGGCTTGATTTTCAGAACATCCTCTGGCAAAGAGTTCCACAGGTTGGCTGTGTGTTGTGTGAAAAAAAATACTTCCTTTTGTTTTAAACCTGCTGCCTATTAATTTCATTTCATGACCCCTAGTTCTTGTGTTATGAGAAGGAGTAAACACCACTTCCTGACTTACTGTTTACTTTCTCCACACAGAAAGACCTCTATCATATCTCCCCTTAGTGGTCTCTTTTCCAAGCTGAAAAGTCCCAGTCTTATTAATCTCTCCTCATACGAAAGCTGTTCCATACCCCTTATCCATTTTGTTGCCCTTTTCTGAACCTTTTCCAATTCCTGTACATCTTTTGAGATGGGGAGACCACATCTGCACACAGTATTCAAGATGTGGGCATAGCATGGATTTATATAGAGGCAATATGATATTTTCGGTCTTATTATCTATCCCCTTTCTAATGATTCCCAACGTTAAGTTAGCTTTTATGACTGCTGCTGCACATTAAGTGGATGTTTTCAGAGAATTATCCACAATGACTCCAAGATCTCTTTCTTGAGTGGTAACAGCTAATTTAGACCCCATCATTTTATTTGTATAGTTGGGATTATGTTTTCCAATGTGCATTATTTTGCATTTATCAACATTGAATTTCATCTGCCATTTTGTTGTCCAGTCACCCAGTTTTGTGAGATCCCTTTGTAATTCTTTGCAATCTGCTTTGGACTTAACTATATTGAGTAGTTTTGTATCATCTGCATATTTTGCCACCTCACTGTTTACCTCTTTTTTTCCAGATCATTTATGAATATGCTGAATAGCACTCGTCCCACTACAGACCTCTGGGAGACACCACTATTTACCTCTCTCCATTCTGAAAACTGACCATTTATTCTTCCCCTTTATTTCCTATCTTTTAACCAGTTACTGATCCATGAGGATCTTCCCTCTTATCCCAGGACAGTTTACTTTGCTTAAGTGCCCTTGGTGGGAGACCTTGCTAAAGGCTTTCTGAAAATCTAAGTACACTATATCCACTGGATCCCCCTTGTCCACATGCTTGTTGACCCCCTCAAATAATTCTAGTAGATTGGTGAGGCATGATTTCCCAAACCATGATTTACAAAAACCACGTTGACTCTTCCCCAACAAATTATGTTCATCTATGTGTCTGACAATTCTGTTCTTTACTATAGTTTCAACTAGTTTGCCTGGTATGGCATGAAGTATGGTATGAAGTCAGGTTTACTGGCCTGTAATTGCTGGGATCACCTCTGGAGCCCTTTTTAAAAATTGGCATCACATTAGCTATCCTTCAGTCATTTGGTACAGAAGCAGATTTAAATGATAGGTTACAAACCACAGACCTCCAAAGCCTTGGAATTGTTCCCATAAAAGCCATATTTCTGGATGTCATAAGCTTGAAATGGACAGTTTAATGGAATGCATCTGAGATCATCACCATACAGAGTTTGCTAGCTTGGGTCAATGTGAAGACCTGAGACTTTGAATTTGACCCATTATTCCATGGGGAGCCATTGTAGTGAGCAGTGTACCGAGGTACTCCTAGTGGCTGGTGTCACTGAGGAGGTGGGTGGCTGCCCTTTGGGCTAATTGTAGCCTTTTTAAGGTTTGTGTTCTCTGGTCTAAGTAATCCAAGCTGCAGGTCACAAGGATGTGGATGACCATGGCAAGATCTTCATCCAACTAGAAACTATACACTATAAACATTAGCAATTCAGAGATAGGACAGATAAAGCAATGGTACTAATATGCTCTAAAATCAACTATTATTGGCATTCCATATGCTCTCACTTGCCTCTTAATTTCTATGCATCTTTGATTACTTCACTGGGAGATTTGCTCAAATGAGAAGTTCAGGACTTGGGGCCAGTCAGCGCTCTGAAGTTGAGCAGAAACAAGGAAAGAACTAGAGTGAGGCAGCAGTGACCTTCAGCCTGTTGTGCAAACACTGACTGATTTCCACATACTTTAGACAAACTGGAGCGGGATCCTACAACATGAAGTCTGCCTGCTAATAAGGAAAGATGAATTTTCAGAGTCCTTTAGAAGTCTGCCTGCCTGAGAAAAGAAACACTCCAAACTATTCAGCTAGAGTTGAATAAAAGGAGAAATGTATAAAAATATATTTAAAGACCTAATCTCTGAATGTTCTAGTATATTTCTGAGTCTAATTTTGTTGTTATTATTATTATTATTAAGTATATACATAGAACCATAGGTGAGGATGGCACTTTCCAAACAAATAAAATGATAGGTCCTTGTTCCAAGTAATTTATAATGTAAATTAGACTTATCACAGCTCAATGGATGTCTATACACAAAGGGAGGGGAATGGGAGGATGGAGATTGTGATCATGAAAGATTATGAGATGTGCTTATTATTATTTCGGTATCCTGTACATTCGTTTTTTTAATTTAAGAGAATTTTTACTATATTCGGTTTGGGGGATTAGTGCCCGGCATGAAGGCACGTGTGAGGGCATTGTTGGCGGAAAGAAGTGATCCTTTAGGATCCATAGAAAGGTGGAGACTATAATTGCGTGGAACACAGGACCGGAGAGGACGCTCTAAATGTAGGGGGTGGGGTATGGAGCGTCAAGGTGTGCCACACTGGCAGAGTACAGCATGTGAGCATGGTAGGGGTAGGACTGAAGAAATGCAGGAAGGTGTAGAGCAGTTGAGGTGCCCTGGATGAGTGAATGGGAAGGACGAATGTGATCCAGAAGCCACTGTGGGACTGAGGGAGAATGTTACGAAGATTTTCATCTAGTGCAATGAAAACGCAAAGTATCCAGGACTGGTTGAATTAAGATGAACTTTAAACACCTGTAAATGCTGCAGCATTAAATCTGTGTTACCCTCATGTATCGTTATGAGATAACCTTTATACAGGGCAGTACATACTTTCAGCTGGGATTGTTGTTCCTGCTTCTTGGTTGGCTTTAATGGGCTCCATGGTGAGCAGCGCAACTACAAAAATCAAAGGAACCATGAAGACCACTCTTCTTAGGAGGTAAGGTGTCAGCATCCTGCTAATTGGTGCTTCCTCCTTTATTAGGGGCAATAAACAAGTTAGTGAGAAACATTAAGTTCTGTAAAATAAACCCTTTGTCTGTAATGTTCATGATAGTTACAAGACTGACAGTCTTGGAGATTAAATTCCTCTCTTTGTCTACAGAACAGGTGCAGCATGGACAGTGACAGAGCAAAGTTCTTCACCCCACCCCATCCATGTGCCTCAAACCTGGCCTAGAGGGACTTCTTGTAGGAATGAGATAGAAGTTCAGTTGCCATGACTCAGTCAGTCTCTGGACTCTGCTGAGATTGCTAACTATGATGCCTGTTTTGTGATGCTGATACTTGTCCTATTCTACACAAACCCAGACCAGCAAGAGTTGGGTCATTGCTAACCCCTGGGAATTTGTGCAGCACTGCTACCCAGCTGACCTGCATTTGAACCTAGAAATGAAAAGTGTTCTCTCACTCTCATTTTTGATGTACCATCTTTTCACATATACCTGAAAAAGTAAAACTAATTTTATAATTACTTTGCAACTAAACAAATCACATAAGCTGGCTTCACTCAGCTTCCTTCTTGCAGGAGAGGGGGCTTTTCTTAAACCCCAACCCATAGAACCATAGGCAAAGTCGCTGGTCACAACTAAAACAAAACCAGCAGTTTGTTTCTTGACATGAATTATTCCCCCTTGTCTCTCCTCTGACCCCTGCTTGGTTTTTAGACCTTTACTTATTGTCATATATTTGTTCCTGTACATAAGAGATGGCCAAAGCATGGCCGGAAGTATTGGAGAGCCTGACCCAAGGTTACCTCATCTGAATACAAAGGTGAAGCCTGTGAACACTATCAGCTCTTGTATGCAGGGTTTCATCTTGACCCTAGTAGATACGTTGATTAGCTCAAGATAGAACATTGAATAATGGGACCAGTTGATGTACATTCAAACACAGGCAAAGAGAAAAAACTTACTCAGTTCTAAGCAGTAACAAGACAAATAAATTCCATATACAGACTGCAGATTCTCATTAGCAGAGCACAGGAAGGCAAGAGGATGAGTTGTCCGTTCTTTTTCTAATTTTTAAATATTAACACTGAGAAAAATGTTGCATAAGAATGTTGAATCCTTGTGCTCTGAATGTGCTGCTGGAATACAGTATTATACAGTTCAGTCTACATTTCCCAGTCAGAAGAGGTGGTTTCCTCATATTGCAACAGAAACATAAGGGAATGTTTAGACAACTGCAGGGCCACATTTACAAACCCTGGCAACTGAGATGAATCTGCAAATTTTGCATGAACACCTGCTGCATATGCAAATTGGCAGCTGGGCCAGCAAAGCAGTACTGTTATGTGCAATTATCTGTGCTCCATGCACAAATCCCCAGTCGTACGTGTAAGTTTATAGTGGGCAGACTTGCACATTTTGCAGCCACAAACTCAGGGGGCCAATTTCAGAAAAAAAAAAGGGTCCCTTATGTAATTCTTTCAACACCAGAACTGAAAGACTGTGTGAATTTATTGATTCCCTTTGCCGGTCTTCATTAACAAAGTAAAATTTAGTAAGAGCATTAACAGCAAAAACAAAGGGTTGGGGTTTTTTTTTGTTTTTGTTTTTTTGTTTTTTTTTTAAATCAATAGTGATCCAAGTGAAAAAGTCCAGTTAAATCCTAGTCCTTGCAACGAGATACAGCAAAAGCAGAGTGTCCTGAAACAGCAGATTAGGAGAGTGCCATTTACATCTAAAGTGCCTGTAGCTTCACAGGGGCATCATGAAAGGAGGCTAATTCCTATAAACTCATGCTGAAGCTTCAGCATCAGTGAGGCAAATCAACCAGATGCTAAACTAAACCTTTTCAGGGCACCTGAGACATGTTCAGTCCCAGCCCCAGCTCAGCTTTTTAATGAGCCCCCCTGTAAAAGAAACATTCCCATTGGGCATCAGTTGTCTCACACCACACCTAGGTGACTGTTCTGTTTCCGTTCAAAAACCGTTCAAAAACCGCTGTCTGTGCAGCATAATCACAACATGCTTTCAAGTGCTGTCTGCCTCTGTCTTTGCAACCGACAGTCGATCAAAATCTGAGCATGGCCTGTTTGGAGTTTTATGAAACAAAAGTCACCCCATCCCTCAAATTATATATATTAGTACCTGATTTCTCTTGTCTTTGTGATGGTCTCTTTGACATGGCTGCTGCAAACTGCCAACAGAACAAGAAACAGCATCTCTGAGCATGTGCACTGCTTCTTTTTAACCTTCCCTGAAAGAGGTTATTACTATGGTGAAGGATCTTCCATAGCAACAGTGCAGAGCAGTTCAGTACAGAGGCACAATTTAAAGAGGAACAGGCTATGGCTCAGTCTTAAGTGGGAAGTTTCTGTGTAAAGTTTTTAAGATTAGCTACACCGCCGCACTCAAGCGGGTTTGGCTGGCACGGCCAGTTAAAAGGGTCTGTAATCACCCAAGGCTGGTTCCCAGGAAATTTCTCCATTTTTGCAATCCCAACCACTGGATGTGAAGAGGCAGAATAATTAGCAAGACTGGAGGCACTGAACGTATCAGAGTAAGATCTTAATCCCTGCCCCAGAGCCAGCACCTTTGCTCCCCTCATATCCCTCGAGCCATACATGGTGATGCATTGCTCAATTTAGAACGTTTACTTGCAGAATGTATCATGGTGATAGAAAGTTGTGGATTAAACACTTTTTTCAGATGTAAAATTAAGTTTCCTGGATTTCATCTTTGCCCTTTGTGCACATTTTCCCCATCATGAGACATCCACATGATGCGGCGTGTTTGGCAGTCCCTGTTTCAAAATGATGGGCATAGCAGAAGTGAGGGTCAGGACTGAGATGCACTAGCAGAGCTATGAAGGGAACACTTGCTGGCTATCAAACTTAGATATAAAATTTTAATTGTTGCTACCTACCCAAGCCATACAAAAGAAGAAGATTCCCAAGCCTCTAGCACCACCACTCCACAAAAAAATTTAAAAAAAATAAAAAAAATTATCCTACGGAGTTTTGACCCTGCAAAAGGAAGAAGAGCTAGAGATCCCATAAAGCCTACTAGGAACTATACTATTTTATGTGGAAGGCACTCAGCTACTACGGGCAGCAGTATGAAACCCTAAAATAGATAGAGTTTACAGTCTTAGACAAGCAACAAGCCAAATGTGGAAGGTGAGGAACAAAACATACAATAAACTTTTTTCCTGTAATTCTCATCTATCCCACTTGGCCGATAAGCCACGGTTAGTGCAGTAAATTCAATTAACGTGAGCTTCATGGTAAAGCTGGGTCTGCAGAGGGATTTGAAGGAGAGGGAGGTGGCTTTACATCTTGCAGAGGGCATTCTATCAGTAAGGGGTAGTATGAGGAAAACACAGGAGTGGTTGTGAGAGAGAGAAATAGCCAAAAGGGGAGGCTGGGGCTGGCATAACTGCAGGGCAGAGATGGCAGGAGACAAGACCAGATAAGCAAGGAAGGGTAGAGAAGTGAAAGGCATATTGAGTTTGGGGTACAGGCCAAAGAATCATCCCCTTAACCTTTATCCCAAAGCCTTCAGGCCAGCCCTGGGCATAGTAATATATTTGTAGTGGATGGGGTCTTTAGAGGTTAGACAGCAAAATATTGTTTTCCAGGCCAACACAAAAGCTATGGAGGCTGGTATGCAGTTCTCAGAGAAACAATAAATCATTCTGACTTTGATTATTAACACCTGACAAATAAGCTACAACGTGTTGCTGAAATGATACAGGCTACACCTTCATCATTCTAGAAAACATTTTGTTATCAAGAACAGACTGCAGGAGATGCACTCCACCCCACTGTTGTACTGTGCATTGCCCCATTACTGTGATTTCTGCAGAATACTGTTTTTAGACACTTAACCATTCAGTGAACCAAGAAAAATTCTCAGGCTTTGCACTGTTGTCACTGGAACCCAGAATTGTCCAAAAGCCTTAAGCCTGGCAGTCTGATGGGTGAGTCTGCACACCAAAACATCAGAACGATCCCTCGGAAACTTGGAGTTGACTGAGCCGGAGTTGCAGATACTTACAGCAGTTTAATAGCTTGAGACAGGATTTATGTTTCAAAATAATAGCAGATCATTTAGAGGACAGACAGATTTTCAAAGTGAAAAGCCAGAACACTTGTCCCAGTGAAAGAGAATTTACAGACACTTTTTAGGGGGGGGCTGAGATGTGCACAGGAGGGTTTGTCAGCTATGTTATGACCAGGACATGGACAGTCAGACCTAGTGGTTGGAGCAGGAGTCAGGCACCGGGAGAACAGAGTCCAAGACAGGCCAGAGGGTGAACCAAGAGTCAGGTGCTTGGAGGCAGGCAGGAGGTCAGCGTTGGGGCACCAGGTTATAGACAGCAATCAAAGAGTGATGTCAAGGACAAACCAGAGTCGATTGCAAGCAAGGATCTGGAGCAAAAATGGGCAGGTAGTCTGAGTTGTTGCTCAGACAGCTTCCCATCCTGGCTTCCTGGTTTAAGTACTGATATTTGCCAATCAAGGAGCTGTGAGAGGCTGCCACTCAAGTCCTGCTGGGCGGTACTTCCTGCCAAGCCCAGCCTCACAGGGTCCTCCCGTGAGAACCCAGCTTAAGCCGTCTATGGTGATGGCAAGGCATCAGCAGCCCAGAACCCTCCAGGTTCCAGCCCTGCAGGTTCTAGCAAACTAAGAGAGAGACAGGAAAAGAAAAGGGTGCCTCTTCTGTACTTTTGTCTTTTTTTGTTTTACCTCTGCTCCTTTCCTCTTGTCTTCCAAGTCCTCTCTCTCCCTCTGCCACACTTTTTCTCCATTCTCTCTCACACATTCACTCTCACTCCTTTGTCTCCCACCTTGATCCCTTTCATTCCCCACTCCGGGCCTGACACGACCAAAATCTGGGGCTCACCTGCAATGCACGTGTGCATGTGGTGGCAGTGCGTGCAGCGGTAGGCTGTCATTCAGAGGCGTCAAGATTCTCAGCCTCCTCAGAGACCTGACTCTTGTGGGGCAGGGGAGAGTCGGGGGCGGGGTGCATAGTGGGAATGTTACTATCTGGCAGATCTAGAAGTGGTCCCTGAGGTTACTATGTGCTCATTCAGCCAGCTGTCAAATTTCACCAGCTCAGCTGCCTGGCAGCTCCTTCATGTGGACATTCTGCAGGGGTTTGTAATACACTGCTTCTGTAAGTCAGACAGGACATGGAGAGGGACTCAGGAAAAAAGGGGACTATTTAGAAAAGCTGGACAAGCAGCACATCCAGCCCCATGGACTTGTGCATCCGAGAACGCTAAAGGAGTTGGCAGATGTGATTGCAGAGCCATTGGCCATTATCTTTGAAAACTCATGGCGATCAGGAGAGGTCTCGGAAGACTGGAAAAAGGCTAATGTAGTGCCCATCTTTAAAAAAAGGGAAGGAGGATCCGAGAAACTACAGGCCAATCAGCCTCCCCTCAGTCCCTGGAAAAATCACGGAGTAGGTCCTCAAGGAATCAATTCTGAAGCACTTAGAGGAGGGGAAAGTGATCAGGAATAGTCAGCATGGATTCACCAAGGACAAATCATGCCTGACTAATTGCCTCCTGTGATCAGATAACTGGCTCTGTGGATGAGTGGAATGCAGTGGACGTGTTATTCCTTGACTTTAGCAAAGCTTTTGACAGTCTCCCACAGTATCCTGGCCAGCAAGTTAAAGAAGTATGGGCTGGATGAATGGACGATAAGGTGGATAGAAAGCTGGCTAGATTGTCGGGCTTAACGGATAGTGATCAATGGCTCCGTGTCTAGTTGGCAGCCGGTATCAAGTGGAGTGCCCCAAGGTCAGTCCTGGTGCCGGTTTTGTTCAATATCTTCATTAATGATCTGGAGGATGGTGTGGATTGCACCCTCAGCAAGTTTGCAGATGACACTAAACTGGTAGGAGAGGTAGATACGCTGGAGAATAGGGATAGGATACAGAGGGACCTAAACAAATTATAGGATTGGGCCATAAGGAATCTGATGAGGTTCAACAAGGACAAGTGCAGAGTCCTGCACTTAGGACAGAAGAATCCCATGCACCGCTACAGACTAGGGACCGAATGGCTAGGCAGCAGTTCTGCAGAAAAGGACCTAGGGGTTACAGTGGACGAGAAGCTGGATAGGAGTCAACAGTGTGCCCTTGTTGCCAAGAAGGCCAATGGCATTTTGGGATGTATAAGTAGGGGCACTGCCAGCAGATCGAGGACAAGATCATTCCCCTCTATTTGACATTTGTGAGGCCTCATCTGGAGTACTGTGTCCAGTTTTGGGCCCCACACTACAAGAAAGATGTGAAAAAATTGGAAAGTGTCCAGCAGAGGGCAACAAAAATGATTAGGGGATCGTAACACATGACTTATGAGGAGAGGCTGAGGGAACTGGGATTGTTTAGTCTGTGGAAGAGAAGAATGAGGGGGGATTTGATAGCTGCTTTCAACTACCTCAAAGGGGGTTCCAAAGAGGATGGATCTAGACTGTTCTCAGTGGTAGCAGATGATAGAATGAGGAGTAATGGTCTCAAGTTGCAGTGGGGGAGGTTTAGGTTGGATATTAGGAAAAACTTTTTCCTAGGAGGGTGGTGAAGCACTGGAATGCGTTACCCAGGAAGGTGGTGCAATCTCCTTCCTTTGAAGTTTTTAAGGTCAGGCTTGACAAAGTCCTGCCTGGGGTGATTTAGTTGGGGATTGGTCCTACTTTGAGCAGGGGGTTGGACTAGATGACCTCCTGAGGTCCCTTCCAACCCTGATATTCTCTGACATCCCTGGTTTTCAAAGCCACATGATTATCCTGAGGACTTCACTATTGCTGTCCGTTTTACATGGAAGGCACTCAGACATGACAGTGATGGGAGGCAGAAAAAACAAACACTGAGATAGGTAGATAGACATTTATACAAATTGGGATTGTAGCCCTTTATTTGAAATAAATTTAGTAATGTTGTATTACAACACCGTGAGTTCGGCGCTGGTGGCTACAGTTTCAGGCTCAACCAAGTGAGTCTCCTCTGCTACTTGCTTTTGATTTAGAGTCTCTAGGAACACATAAAGACCAAGGATCGTGACCACATATACATTTCACAAGTACAAAGTCTAGTCTGTTTTACAAGTTTTATTAAAGTCACAGTTAAAGTTATTACCCAAGTATATAGAAAATTCTATACAGACCTATGCACAAGTTACACATATAGTCATACTCACATCCTTAGCAATATTCTTAAGGTCTGATGGCTGCCTTGCCAATTGATCTTAAGTAGAGCAGTGGTTCCTGCTGGAGTTTCCCATACGGAGCTCAATTTTCCTAATCTGGGCACCCTCTTTTTACAATGTGATTCTGATTATACCTCATTAGCATTTACACATATAGTGCACCCTGCAGTTAGGGCATGTGTTAGAAAAATGTGACTATCTGGTATCTTGTAAGCAAAAAATTCTCTTACTGTTAATTTTTCACAATATCACCCATTGGTGCATCTTTTCCAGTAACCTTGTGTCATAAGGTCATTCTTTGATCACTTACTTGTGTCAAGCATTTCTTAAGCCTATGGCCTAGTATGACTAAGCTAAAATCTTAGAGGCCTTAGCCAGTAGGCCTTGCGTTTCAGCCATATGTATTAGATATTTAAGTAATTATCCCTTCTAACTCCTAATCAATCTTGTACTTCTATAATCTATTTAACATGCAAGGATGATATATGAAATAGCATACAAGTTAGTTATAACATTACACAACAAATGAATAATAAACTACAATCACTGGCTACAGGATCGTGTTGTTAACTCACAAACACACAGTGTGGGAGGATGGGAGTGATCATGATGAGTAAGAATAGGTTAAAATTTACTTTTTGCAGGGAGTGTGGGACAAGAGACCCTTAAAAATAAAACAATCTAGAGACAGGAGAGCTGGTTGCAAAATATTTTGCAGGCTGGCAAAAAAAACAAACAAAAAATGCCTATGGCTGGCCTTGACCAAGGCCCTTGTTCATCCTGGGGATGCCCTAAGAAAGGAATCTGTGCCCTAGAGAAAATTTTTCCTCCAACTTTTCCATACTAAAGACCTGCCTTTTCCACCCCAGAATGCCCAGCCTGGATGGGCAAGGTGATCAGAACCAGTGCTAGGCAAAATTTTTCCCCTGAAAGTTTTTTCAGCAAAAAATTGAAGATTTGTTTATACTGAAACATTTTACAAATTTGGGCTGATGTTGCCAAATTATGTGTGTCAAAAAAAAATCAGAAAAGGTAAAACTGTTTCAGTTTTTCAGTTCAAAACAATTTTGTTTAGATGCTCCCTTCAATTTAAAAAAATTCAACAGCCTTTAAAAATGGTCAAAACTGAAACAAAACATTTTGTTCACCCTGAAACAACTTTTTTTTGATTCACTAAAAATTCAGGAAAGTGTCAGTATTATGTTGATCCACACTAATTTTTTTTCAGTATTTTGAAATTACTAGTGAAAAAGAAATCTGTTACTCACACAGGTCTATTATTATTAATATAAATATTTATTTGTATTACCATACTATCTAGGAGCCCTAGACATGGGCCAGACAGACACTGAGTCTAGTTCACAACCTGAAAATTTAAAAGCCATACTGAAGTGAGCTGTAGCTCACGAAAGCTTATGCTCTAATAAATTTGTTAGTCTCTAAGGTGCCACAAGTACTCCTTTTCTTTTTACACTGGAGTAGAAATCCCAGCAAACACGTATGCTGGGATTCCACAGTACATTTCATTATTATTTTTAGGGCACACTTGTATCCCCTTGATCATGCAAAGGTGTAGTCCTAATGGCCACTCACTGTCTCAAAGAAAAGACAACAAAAAGACATGGCATTAGAAAAACATCTGAGAAACAGAACGCTAAGAAACTTGCTCTGTGCAGACATCTCTGGGTTTTCATCCCCGCAGAACAATCTCATCTCAGAAGGGAGATTTCTTTTAACTAGCTTTCCAACTGCATCAGGGTAAAGAGGAAAGGGGTTGTGGGTGGGGGGGAGGGAGGTTAAAAGCTCTTATTTTTCAAAGCACATATTCTGCTATGTCTGTGCTAATGGAACACTTGTGATATGCTAATGTTGCTGTAACAATACTGCCACCTTCGAAGAGTTACAGTACAATCCAATACTGCTCTGAATCATGGAGGGGAAAATGGTGTTCACACTTAGGGCATGTGGTTTTCATATTGTCAGGATTTTTTAAATGTGCAAGTTGAAGTGAGAATTTTTCAAGATTCAAAATAAGAAAAAAAAAAAAAGTCCCAATAGATTTATGGCAGCTTTACAACATGGTTCAGGCAAACAAAGGTTTTTAAGTAACAATAATAAGAAAAAATATCTTTTTAACACAAACAAGACCACGGCTGCATTCAGTATCTGAAAAACACACACCAAACGTGACAGATAAATTAGCATGTGCTACTGCTCACTCTGCAGTTAAAGTTGAATTCCAACTTCCATTATAACCCCCCACTTAACCTCTTCAATTGCTCCTGGCTCTTGCAAACAAATGCATTTGAGTCTGTAATTTTCCATACTTAGTCTTATCACAGAGGTGAATTGGGGAGAATGGGGAGAAGGGGAGAGACTTTGAAGAGAATTGATGCAGTTTCTGTAAAAAACAAACAAATGCACTGTCTCACTTATTCCAGGCAAAAATATTGACCCTGCATCATTCAAAGTTGGCTCAAACTTTTTTGTATTTAAAGTTGGATTGTTTTGTAGCTATGGTGCAAGCCACATTTGAATAAAATCTGTTCAGTACTTTAAAAAAAAAAAAAGATGAGCATATAAATGTTTTCATATGCACAGTAGAATTTTTGGCTTGGGGTTGTTGCTGATTGTTTTTAAGAGTGGCTTAGACAATGCAAGCCACTCATTGACTAATTGGGACTTTGGCCCTTTTGAAAACTTTACTACCTGCCTTTTTCTAAATATTCAAAAAACTTAGGCTGTGTCAACACTGGAACCTGAAGGACAAAACTTTTGTCATTCAGGGGTGTGAAAACACACACACACACACACCCCCGAACGACAAAAGTTTTGCTAACGAAAAGCACCAGTGAACAGTGCTTTGTTGGCAGGAAAGCTCTCTCCTGCCAACAAAGCAGCTACACTGCACACCTTTTAGCAGTACAGCTGTACAGTACAGCAGTAGCAGCGCAGCTGTGTTGCTAAAAGGTGTGTAGTGTAGACTTAATTTTAAAAGGAAAATACTAAATTGTCACTTTTTCCTAAGAGTGAAGTCAGGGAACCAGGTGGCTCAAAAGCTTGGTAATGACACGAAAAACATTTAAACTCAAGATTAGTGAGTTAAATCTGGCCCAGAGTCGTAGTAACTAGCACTCAGTATCTTAATGGACAGGTGCACCTCTGGATGTTTTATTGATAGAATGACATTCTTGAAGGAGTATTAATTCTTGCCTGCCTTCCCAAACCCCCCCCCCCCAAAAAAGAGAGAGAAAATTGTATGTCAGTGGAGAGAATGAGAAAAGTATAAAAAGTCTAGGGAGCAGAAATAACTCTTCAAAGTAAAGAAAAGGCAGCCTTAAGATCCCAATTAAGCCATCTTAATTTAGATCAGACACAAGCACAGCAACTTCAGAAAGTACCATCATCCCCACAACAAATGTAACACAGCAGTATGGGACACTGCCTGTGCCACGGCAAATTGCATTGGCATTCTCATATGCAGACTTATAAGTTTTGTGTGTTTTGTGCATAACTTTGTGCTGCAGATGCTTTTGAAGTAAAGGATAAAGGAAAACAGAATTTCTGTTCACAGTGGGTCAGCTAATTAAAGGTCAAAGACAGACTGAGCTGAACACAGGACTCTGGGTCCATGAAGGCATGAAACATAGATAATTCCCAAATTGGAGTGTTTTAATAGTCTGGGGCTTGGAAAGAGCGAGGGGAGAAAACATATTGACAAACCCTCTGTCCCTTTTCTTTCAAGCTGGCTTTGAAATCTCCCAATGGAAACATTTCCTCTGTTTCTAGAGACCAGCTGTTCAGCAAGAGACAGGAAATAGAGAGAGCAACAGTCAAGCAGCTTTGAAATCTGCTCATGCTGGCACACTGAAATTTGTATTAACTCATACCTATGACAGCAATTAAAGAAATAAGACACTTCATGAAGTAATTCTCATCTCGCCTCCTCCCCCAGTATATTTGCATGCACAAAAAAGGCAATGGGGCTTTGTGATGGGGGTCACTCACCTCCCATGAGTGCCTTCTGTCAGGCAGGTGCAATCCTGCACTCTTTTCTTCTCATGGTGCCCCTTGTCATCTATTGCCCTTGTCAGGCATGTCTTCGGTGGCTCAACCCTGTGGCCAAGTCACACACAGTGAAACACTGTGCCCTTGGTAATGTCAGTCAAACATGAACAAACAAACCCCTTCCAGGGTAAAAGGTCCAACAGGGCCTATCCCTGTGCCCATGGCAATGTCTACAGCCCTTTCTTGGGACTCAGTTCTCAGCTCCTTCTGGGCTAGCTTTAAGTCCATCCCTGCCCTGTTATAGAGCAGTCTACCCAGGGCTTCCTCCCTGGAGACTCTAAGTCCTGCCCTTCACTTGAACCTCTAAATAAGTCTTATCCCCTTCTTGGGACTTAGGCCACCATGCCAGTGAGGGGACCCAGACTGCCCACTACTCAGGGTCCCAATCCAGGAACCCTATAAATAGCAGCCACTAGCCCTCGAGTGATACAGAGTGATCTAAACATTCTCTGCCCTATAATAGTTGCTGCTGCTATTCCCTGGACCACTTCCCATGTAGCCCCTTCCTCTTCACCTTTACTTCAGGGCTGAAATTCTTCCTTACAGAATGACAATGTCACTACAACCTGTCTTCTGGTTCTCCAGTGAGCTCCAGCAAGGAGCACATTCCTTGCTCCTCTGGTCCCAGCCAACAACTGACCTGCTCAGCCCCTGCAGCTCCTTTAATCTGAGCCTGCTGTGCTCTGATTGGCTGCTTTCCTGCAGCCTTTCTAGGCAGGCCTGGAGGACCCACCTTTATTGCTCCTTTTCTGGGACAGGGTTTGGTAGGGGGACCTCAAAGGGTCTGGTACACTCCATTATAGGTACATTCAGTGCCCACCCTCACTCCTAAATTAGACTCCAGGGAGGGTGTAAACTAGCTTTAGTGTAAATTGTGGTGGCTGGTGCTAAATTTGTATGCCACACCCAATCATCATAGGCTCCTCAAAGGATCATGTCCCAAGAGTGTATTGACATCATAGAAAAGTAAGTAAACCAAGAAAAGAGCAGATAGGAGGGCAGGTTGTAGGAACCAGACTGACAGCACAGTAGAACATCCACTGCCCTCAAGTGATACAGAGTGATCTAAACATTCTCCAGCAAGTTATCTCAGTGCTGTCTCAGGGAGAACAACACCCAAAATATAGCAAACAGTAAAGAGAGAATCCAAGTTCTAGCCCTCTACCCCCATTCTCCGCACACAGAGATTCAAGTTCACATAACACAAGAATGAAAACCCAGGGCTCCTATTTAAACTATATATGCCCTTGTACTATCGTCAACAACATGTACATCTGAGCACCTTCCAGCAGTGGATTAAACCACATTTGCCATGTGAGTTTGTTCTCTCTCTCATTTTCTCCCCAGGGGAAGATTTATTTGTTCAGTATAACATTTTGAAGGATTTGTTTTTACACATGCACACATCGCTCTGTGGTTAGGTTGAAGGAGTGCACCTGGCACTTAGTACAAAAAGTGGTGATGTTTATGATGGTTCTTGGTTCCTGTGGGAGTTTGTTCCACAGTCTGTGAACAGCCCCTGAGAAAACTGTCTCTTGCACAGACAAGCTTTACCCCTGTGTTAGAAAGCTCCATTGCGTCTGAGGAGTAGAGTTGCCAACAATGGTCCTCATCCAAGAGCTTTAGGTGATATTTTAAATATCCCAGACCACTGAGAGCCTTGAAGGCAAAGACTGAGACCTGGAACTGGACTCAATAGTCTGTGGGAAGCCAGCAGAGGACGTGGAAGACAAGGCTCCTGTACTCTCTCCGGCCCTCGTTGCTGAGGAGTGATGCTGCAGTGTTCTGTACTAGCTGGAGTTTCCTAAGGGCTGCTGGCTTCATGCCCAGATACATTGCATTTCTGTAGTTCAGAGAGCAAGTGATGTCCAGAACACACACACACAGACATACACACACACACACACACACACACACCTCTTACCACTGAAGCTGGGAACTGGACATCTGCATATCTTTCAGGAGCATAGGAAGTCTTTAAACAGATGCAGTCATTCAGCAAAACCTTGACTGATATATTCATACCATTTCACTTCTGTATACTTCTGCATGAAGGATTCCTCCTCCCCTTCCTGGTCCTGGGGAGGTCACTGGCACCCAGCCCAGTTATCCAAGGTGCACAAGGGACAAAATTCGGCACAAGTCTACAGATCAATAACACACCTGAGGCTTTTCAAATAGTCTGCTTATAATGCCTAGATTAATTAACAAGCAGTAAAGGACACGTTCTTCCTGAAGCTACCTCACCAGACTAACAGTGAGCTAAAATGTAACCTTTCTTCAGAGGTGTTTTCTATCTTGTGCCAAAAGCCAAACAAATGAGGTGCAAACCATTGAACCAACTGAAATAACAGGTCTGTATTCATCACAGAGAGACTAAATGAACTCTTGCTTCAGTCTTCAGGGCTGAGGATGTTAGGGAGATTCCCAAACCTGAGCAGTCTTTTGTAGGTGACAAATCTGAAGAATTGTCGCAGATTGAAATGTCACTAGAGGAGGTTTTAGAGTAGCAGCCGTGTTAGTCTGTATTCGCAAAAAGAAAAGGAGTACTTGTGGCACCTTAGAGACTAACAAATTTATTTGAGCATAAGCGTTCGTGAGCTGTGAGCTGTAGCTCACGAACGCTTATGCTCAAATAAATGTGTTAGTCTCTAAGGTGCCACAAGTACTCCTTTTCTTTTTAGAGGAGGTTTTGGAATTAATTGAGAAACTTAACAGTAACATGTCACCGGACCAGATGGCATTCACCCAAGAGTTCTGAAAGAACTCAAATGTGAAATTGCAGAACTATTAACTATGGTTTGTAACCAGTCCTTTAAATCAGCTACTGTACCCAATGACTGGAAGATAGCTAATGTAAGGCCAATATTTAAGAAGGGCTCTAGAGGTGATCCTGGCAATTACAGACCTGTAAGTCTAATGTCAGTACCAGGCAAATTAGTTGAAACAATAGTAAAGAATAAAATTGTCAGACACATAGAAGAACATAAATTGTTGCGCAAAAGTCAACATGGTTTCTGTAAAGGGAGATCATGTCTTACTAATCTATTAGAGTTCTTTGAGGGGGTCAACAAACATGTGGACAAGGGGGATCCAGTGGACATAGTCTACTTAGATTTCCAGAAAGCCTTTGACAAAGTCCCTCACCAAAGGCTCTTATGTAAATTAAATTGTCCTGGGATAAGAGGGAAGATCCTTTCATGGACTGAGAACTGGTTAAAAGACGGGGAACAAAGGATAGGAATAAATGGTAAAGTTTCAGAATGGAGAGGGGTAACTAATGGTGTTCCCCAAGGGTCAATCCTAGGACCAATCCTATTCAATTTATTCATAAATGATCTGGAGAAAGGGGTAAACAGTGAGGTGGCAAAGTTTGCAGATGATACTACACTGCTCAAGATAGTTAAGACCAAAGCAGACTGTGAAGAACTTTAAAAATATCTCACAAAACTAAGTGACTGGGCAACAAAATGGCAAATGAAATTTAATGTGTATAAATATAAAGTAATGCACACTGGGAAAAATAACCCCAACTATACATACAATATGATGGGAGCTAATTTAGCTACAACTAATCAGGAGAAAGATCTTGGAGTCATTGTGGATATTCTCTGAAGACGTCCACACAGTGTGCAGCAGCAACAGCCAAAAAAGCAAACTGGATGTTAGGAATCATTAAAAAAGGGATAGAGAATAAGATGGAGAATAGCTTATTGCCCTTATATAAATCCATGGTACGCCCACACCTTGAACACTGCATACAGATGTGGACCCTCATCTCAAAAAAAGATATACTGGCATTAGAAAAGGTTCAGAAAAGGGCAACTAAAATGATTAGGGGGTTGGAATGGGTCCCATATGAGGAGAGAGTAAAGAGGCTGGGACTTTTCAGCTTGGAAAAGAGGAGACTAAGGGAGGATATGACACAGGTATCTAAAATCATGAGTGGTGTGGAGAAAGTACATAAGGAAAAGTTATTTACTTGTTCCCATAATATAAGAACTAGGGGCCACCAAATGAAATTAATGGGTAGCAGGTTTAAAACAAATAAAAGGAAGTTCTTCTTCACTCAGTGCACAGTCAATCTGTGGAACTCCTTGCCTGAGGAGGTTGTGAAGGCTAGGACTATAACAAGGTTTAAAAGAGAACTGGATGAATTCATGGAGGTTAAGTCCATTAATGGCTATTAGCCAAGATGGGTAAGGAATGGTGTCCCTAGCCTCTGTTTGTCAGAGAGTGGAGATGGATGGCAGGAGAGAGATCACTTGATTATTACCTGTTAGGTTCACTCCCTCTGGGGCACCTGACATTGGCCACTGTCAATAGACAGGATACTGGGCTAGATGGACCTTTGGTCTGACCCAGTATGGCCGTTCTTATGTTCTTTTAAACAAACAGCTGAATTTACATTAGTCATCACCTACATGCCTTAGTCAGAATGATTATGCCAGTCTTCCTGACATCTCTGAAGACTGATGGAGTAAAGTTGAGTTGCTCATTGCTAGTGTTTCCATAAAGTGAGAGAAAAGGAATAGCAAACAATACGCTGCCACCTTTTGGTTACAGTTATGGGACCAGGTATTGCCTGGAAAAGTTTCTTCAGTGGAAATTAAAATAAAGCTGCACCCATTTGCCACAGTGAAACATTCTGAAATTTTATAGGATGGAGGAAAGCATCCCTTCACATTCTAACAACTCTACTCAAAATTATCACATAAGCTTCATGGCTGTTTGGTCATGGGACAATACTTGAAAAATATCTTCCTGTATGCTAAAAATCTATTTATTACAAAACTTATCCCGACATCAAGTTTAGTACTGAAAGGGACCTAAGGACACAAATATGTGTAGCTTAAAACAAAACAAAACAACTATTGCACAGATGTTGGGCAAAAAAAAAACTGCCAGAATGGAAGGACATAGGTTCTCCTTCAACAATAGCTTGGAAAAATAAATGACTGAATGTGACAACTTTTTAAAAACTATTTATAGAAAATAGAGACTTCAAAATGTTTTCCAAAATTTCGGCGAGAGCATCTCATCAAACAACAAAAGAGGCTGAGTCCTACAGTTACTTTTGCTGTAGAGGCAGATGAATAATGGATTCTTTGGTTCACTAGCAATTCTGAAAAAAATCGGGTGGGGGTGGAGAGAAATAGTTTCAGGTTGAACCAAAACCAAAAATTTTTAGCATAACAAAAAATTTCAAAAAATTGTTCAAGACATTTTCTTTAACCCAAAACAAAATGTTTCATTTTAATTTTGAGGGGGTTTGTAAATTATTTAATAAAATTAAAGGACATTTCTAAACAAAGTCATTTCAAACTGAAAAATCAAAATGTCCTGTTCCAAAAATATTTAAACATTTAGATTTTTTTTTAATTTTTCTTTTAAGATTTTTTTTACTTAAACAATTGGGTGAAATTGATACAAATTCGGTTTGCCAAATCTGCATTTTTCACTAAAAAAAGTTTTGAAAAAGTGCGCCCAGCTCTATTTTTCCTGGCCTTTGTGGGTGAGGCTTTAAGTTGAGATTTGGTTCTCCTTGCTCCCCTTTTTTGCTTCCTTCATTTCTTGCAATAATTCTAATGCATATGAACAGCTATATGGACCATTGGAAAAACTAATTTAAAACAACAAATGCTGTATAGCATTTGAAATAAATTTTTGAAGATTAATTTTTCCAAGGTTCAATTTTACTGTTCATTATCGGTGGCACAGGTAGCAATTCTTAAACTTAAGGTATCCTGACACTTTCCATCATAAGAGCTGTTATTAGGAGCTTATAACTTTGCCAGTCTTTAACCACTTGGGCTGACATTTTCCATTTCAGTTGTCTGCCTCAGGCTGAATTTAGTTAGACTATTTTTGCCAAAACCATGTACTTCTGAGACCCAACCTAGGGGAAAATGTGTTGTTTTGTCCATGTTAGAAAAAATTCATACAACCATTCTGCTGAAATGCTCTTGCACTTCCATGCCTTGGAGAAGGGGTTTGAAATTTGGCCTTTGTATCAAGGATGTTTCCATGAGAAACCCTGGCCAAGTATTAAGCCTTAGAAAAAAAATCTCGTTTCACAAATTCTCAGTCCAGACTTGTTAAAAGGTTGGCAGCTAAATTCTCTGAAGAATCTGTCAGTACTGGACCTGCTCCATGCCCTCACAGCTTCTATGTGCCAACAGAACTTTGCATATACCATCCCCACAGAGCAACTGAGCATACTCCATCTTGGATACTGGGGCTGAGAAAGACTTCCTTTGCAATTGCTTCTTCCAGCTTGGGCAGGCCTCTGTGGTCCTGAGGGCAGGGAGACCGTCTCTTTTCTGGTATAGATTCATAGATACTAAGGTCAGAAGGGACCACTCTGATCATCTAGTCCGACCTCCTGCACAGCGCAGGCCACAGAATGTCACCCACCACTTCTATGAAAAACCTCACCCATGTCTGAGCTATTGAAGTCCTCAAATCATGGTTCAAAACTTCAAGGAGCAGAGAAGCCTCCCTCCAGTCAACCATGCCCCATGCTACAGAGGTAAGCAAAAAAACCTCCAGGGCCTCTCCAATCTGCCCTGGAGGAAAACTCCCTCCCGACCCCAAACATGGCAATCAGCCAAACCCTGAGCACATGGGCAAGATTCACCAGCCAGATACCCAGGAAAGAGTTTTCTATAGTAAATCAGATCCCATCCATCTAATATCCCATCTCAGGGGATTTGGCCTATTTACCCTGAATATTTAAAGATCAATTACTTACCAAAATCCCATTATCCCATCATACCATCTCCTCCATAAACTTATCGAGTAGAATCTTAAAACCAGATAGATCTTTTGCCCCCACTGCTTCCCTTGGAAGGCTATTCCAAAACTTCACTCCTCTGATGGTTAAAAACCTTCGTCTGATTTCAAGTCTAAACTTCCTGGTGGCCAGTTTATACCCATTTGTTCTTGTGTCCACACTGGTGCTGAGCTTAAATAATTCCTCTCCCTCTCCTATATTTATCCCTCTGATATATTTATAGAGAGCAATCATATCTCCCCTCAACCTTCTTTTAGTTAGGCTAAACAAGCCAAGCTCCTTAAGTCTCCTTTCATAAGACAAGTTTTCCATTCCTCGGATCATCCTAGTAGCCCTTCTCTGTACCTGCTCCAGTTTGAATTCATCCTTTTTAAACATGGGAGACCAGAACTGCACACAGTATTCTAGTTGAGGTCTCACCAGTGCCTTGTATAACGGTACTAAAACCTCCTTATCCCTACTGGAAATGCCTCTCCTGATGCATCCCAAAACCGCATTAGCTTTTTTCACAGCCATATCACATTGGCAGCTCATAGTCATCCTATGATCAACCAATACTCCAAGGTCCTTCTCCTCTTCCGTTACTTCTAATTGATGCGTCCCCAACTTATAACTAAAATTCTTGTTATTAATCCCTAAATGCATAACCTTACACTTCTCACTATTAAATTTCATCCTATTACTATTACTCCAGTTTACAAGGTCATCCAGATCCTCCTGTATAATATCCCGATCCTTCTCCGAACTGGCAATACCTCCCAGCTTTGTATCATCTGCAAACTTTATTAGCACACTCCCACTTTTTGTGCCAAGGTCAGTAACAAAAAGATTAAATAAGATTGGTCCCAAAACCGATCCCTGAGAAACTCCACTGGTAACCTCCCTCCAACCTGACAGTTCGCCTTTCAGTAGGACCCGTTGCAGTCTCCCCTTTAACCAATTCCTTATCCACCTTCTGATGTTCATATTGATCCCCATCTTCTCCAATTTAACTAATAATTCCCCATGTGGCACGGTATCAAATGCCTTACTGAAATCTAGGTAAATTAGATCCACTGCATTTCCTTTATCTAAAAAATCTGTTACTTTTTCAAAAAAGGAGATTAGATTGGTTTGGCACGATCTACCTTTTGTAAAACCATGTTGTATTTTGTCCCATTTACCATTGACTTCAATGTCCTTAACTAATCTCTCCTTCAAAATTTTTTCCAGGACCTTGCATACTACAGATGTCAAACTAACTGGCCTGTAGTTACCCGGATCACTTTTTTTTCCTTTCTTAAAAATAGGAACTATATTAGCAATTCTCCAATCATTCGGTACTATTCCTGAGTTTACAGATTCATTAAAAATTCTTGCTAATGGGCTTGCAATTTCAGGTGCCAATTCCTTTAATATTCTTGGATGAAGATTATCTGGGCCCCCCGATTTAGTCCCATTAAGCTGTTTCAGTTTCGCTTCTACCTCAGATATGGTAATATCTACCTCTATATCCTCCTTCCCATTTGTCATGCTACCATTATCCCCAAGATCCTCTTTAGCCTTATTAAAGACTGAGGCGAAGTATTTGTTTAGATATTGGGCCATGCCTAGATTATCTTTAACCTCCGCTCCATCCTCAGTGTTAAGCGGCCCCACTTCTTCCTTGTTAGTTTTCTTCTTATTTATATGGCTATAGAATCTTTTACTATTGGTTTTAATTCCCTTTGCAAGGTCCAACTCTACTCGACTTTTAGCCTCTCTCACTTTATCCCTACATCTTCTGACTTCAATTAGGTAGCTTTCCTTGCTGATCCCTCCCATCTTCCACTCCCTGTATGCTTTCTGCTTCTTCATAATCACCTCTCTAAGATGCTTGCTCATCCAGCTTGGTCTACAACTCCTTCCTATGAATTTTTTCCCCTTTCTTGGGGTACAGGCTTCCGATAGCTTCTGCAGTTTTGATTTAAAGTAATCCCAGGCCTCCTCTACCTTTAGATCCATAAGTTCTTCAGTCCAATCCACTTCCCTAACTAATTTCCTTAATTTTTGAAAGTCAGCCCTTTTGAAATCAAAAACCCTAGTTGCAGATTTATTTTTGTTAATCCTTCCATTTAGTTTGAACTGAATTAGCTCATGATCACTTGAGCCAAGATTGTCCCCTACAACCATTTCTTCTATGAGGTCCTCGCTACTCACCAAAATTAAATCTAAAATGGCATCCCCTCTAGTCGGTTCAGCAACTACTTGATGAAGGAATCTATCAGCTATCGCATCTAGGAAAATCTGAGCCCTATTATTATTACTAGCACTGGTCCTCCAGTCTATATCTGGGAAGTTAAAGTCTCCCATGATCACGCAGTTTCCATTAGTATTTACTTGATTAAAGACATTAAAAAGGGCTCTATCCATATCCAAATTAGATCCCGGAGGTCTATAGCAAACCCCAAGCACTATTGTAGGAGAGGCTTTACTAGTTTTCTTCCCCAATGTAATTTTTGCCCAGACGGACTCTGTCTTATCCATTGCATCGCTTCTTATTTCTTTACATTCTAACTCATCGTTGATATACAATGCTACTCCACTCCCTTTACCTTTGTTTCTGTCTTTCCTAAACAGCACATACCCTTCAATACCTGTAGTCCAGTCATGACTACTATTCCACCATGTTTCTGTTATCCCTATAATATCTGGTTTCACTTCCTGCACCAGTAGCTCTAGTTCCTCCATTTTGTTACCTAGACTCCTGGCATTGGTGTACAAACATCTTAATTTTTGCTGTTTGGCCTCGCTCACATTTTGTACCCTATTAGGCACAGTCATTCTACAGCCAGTATAACCTATTAGACTAGTATCCACACCGCCCTCGCTCCTTATATACATTCTCCTACCCATGGCTGTATCATTTCTTACTTCATCTTCTTCCCTCTCAATGCTAAAATCTGGCGTGGAGATTTTCTGGACATCTCCCATCCATCTCCCCCCAATTCCTAGTTTAAAGCTCTCTTTATCAGTTGTGCCAGCCTCGATCCTAGAAGTCTATTTCCTTCCCTACTCAGATGAAGTCCATCCCGAGAGAACTGACCTCTGTCCGTGAATGCCTCCCAGTGGCCATAATCCCACAGCCCTCCTTATAGCACCACTGCCTAAGCCATCTGTTGACAGTCATAATCTTGTCAGACCTCTGTTGCCCTTCTCTAGGAACAGGAAGGATCCCGCTAAAGATCACCTGAGCCTCAATTTCCTTAAGCGTCTTCCCCAGCCTAGCATAGTCTCCCTTGATACTTTCCAGCGAGAATCTGGCTGTATCATTTGTTCCCACATGAAGGATAATTAGGGGATTCTTTCCCGCTCCCTTGAGGATCCTTTTCAACCTCAGGTCTTCATCCCGTATCTTAGCACCCGGAAGACAGCACACCCTTCTATTCTCAGGATCAGCTCTAGTTACAGGCCTGTCTATTCTTCTCAATAAAGAGTCCCCCATCACATAGACCTGCCTTTTCCTGGTGACAGTGCTATTCTCCAGTCTCTCCCCTGTTCCCTCTGGCTGCAAGTTCTTTCCATTCCTATTTTCCCTTACAATCCTCTTCAACCCATCCTGTATCCAGGGAACAAAGAGGAGGAACCAATCTAATGAATCCAGAAGGGAAAAGAACCATATGATGGGGTAGATTGGGACAAGGAGCCCAGGGTTCAGGCTAGGATTGGGAGTTAGGGGAAGAGAGAGGGGTCTGGGACAGGGGCAAAGGGGTCAGTCTTTTGGGGGGAGAAAGAAAGGGGCAGAAGGGTCTGTGACCACTAGAGGACACACCTTTCCAGAACCTGGAATGGAACCCAAGTTTCACTATATAGTTATAGTGAATCACAAACTAAATACGAGTCAACAATGTAATACTATTGCCAAAAAAATCAAACATAATTCTGGAATGTATAAGTGGGAGTGTTGGAACCAAGACATGAGAAGTAATTCTTCCACACTACTCAGCACTGATGAGGCCTCAGCTGGAGTACTGTGTCCAGTTCTGGGCACCACACTTCAGGAAAGTCCAGAGGAGAGCAACAAAATGACTAAAGATCTAGAAAATATGACCTATGAGGAAAGAGTGAAAAAAAATGGGTTTGTTTAGTCTGCAGAAGAAAAGACTAGAGAGGTATATGATGATAGTCTTCAAGTACCTAAAAGGTTGTTATAAAGAGGAAGGTGATAAATTGTTCTCCTTAGCCACTGTGGAAAGGACAAGAAGTAATGGGCTTAAATTGCAGCAAGAGGTTTAGATTAGATGCAAGGAAAAACTAACTAACTGTGTGGATAGTTAAGCATTAGAACAAATTACCTTAGGGAGACTGTGGAATCTCTGTGATTGGAGGTTTTTAAAACAGGTCAGAAAAACACCTGTCAGAGATCGTCCAGATAATACTTAGTCCTCTCTCAGTGCAAGGGACTGGATCAGTTGACCTATTGTGGTCCCTTTCAGTCCTACATTTCTATGATTCTATACCTGCAGCTTGCAATTCCTCTGCAAACATCTGTGAAACCCACTGGCAAAGTGCGTGTCTCATCCTTGTCTAGTGGCCAGTCAGCCTGCAGGATGATAACCTACTACTGCTATCAGCTGAAATGTCAGAGGTTTGTGCTATGGCGGTAAAGATTCCAACCCTGCTGATGGCTCATGTTAATGTCTATGTTTCCACATGATAGATTTTTTTCACTTTGCTGTTTTATAAACCTAAGAAATTACAAACAAAACATGTTTATGCAGTGTTATAGCCAAGTTCCTCTCAGGATATTAGAGAGACAAGGTGGGTGAGGTAATATATTTTATTGGACCAACTTCTGTTGGTGAGAGAGACAAGCTTTCAAGCGACACAGTGACCTGAGGAAGAGCTCTGTGTAAGTTTGAAAGCATGTCTCTCTCACCAACAGAAGTTGGTCCAATGAAAGACATTACTTCACCCACCTTGTCTCTCTAAACAAAAACATGTTAAAAGAGAATTGAGGGTGTAAAGGCAAGCACTCAAAAGTTAGGAAATGCCAAAATTAAGACTGCCTGTGCAACATAATTTAGCCCCCTGTGTGTGCATGCATTATAATTGTCTTTATTTACATGATCCCATACTAATATTTCAACAGATTCTCTTTCTCAATCAATGAAATAAAATGTTTGTGGCACATCTTGGGGCAGGATAAAGTGTCAGTGAGCACAAAGCAGTTTCCATTCTGCTTACAATAACACAATATTCCGAGCTTGTAAGTGGGAACAGTGATTTCTGAATAATTCATAAATAATTACATACTAAATGCTGTAAGTTCATCTGAGAAACCACAACGTTATAGGTTATTACTCTTCCTCTGGAGTAAATCCAACCTCACTGTCTAAATCTGTGTTGAAAAATAAAAGTATTTACAAGAAACACTTGCCTATGAATGCTGGAGATAAGAAACGGTATATTAGGTGGGATGTACTAAAGTGCATCCCTCTGTCGTCTAGCAAAATATCAGATCCTTCATAAGTAGAATTTAAGATTAGTTTAACTGAAAGTTATTAGAGAATTATAGCCATTTTCACTGTTCTCCACACACACCCCACCACCTAACAGGGTCAGTCATTTTTCTCTGTTTGTGGGAATCTGTCTCACAGCAACAGGGGAGGAAAAAAGTCTAATATAATAGGAAAATGTGATTGTAGGACCACACAAAAGTGGTAGAGAGAATCAATGGCATGGAAAATCATCTGAAAAAAAATTTAACTCATTTTCTTTTTAAGTGACTAGATTTCAAGTTGACACTGCCCCTTAAAATAACAGCTGCTTTCACTCCAGACATACTCCTTGCAGCTCCTTTGTCCTTGTTTTATCTATCATCTGTATTTTAAGAGAAAGGGCCAGTTCTCAAACCAATGTCTGAATCCTAACTGGAGTCTCCAGCCCTATGCATCTTCATAGTTGGGAATTTACCAGCAGTGATGGAGACAGAGTGCCATTTGTTATCAGTGTCGAAAAGCCTTGCCTGGTAGGGGAAGTGACAGGCTGTATCACAGGAGACCTAAGAGATGTCCTTAACAAGTGAGTTTAATGCCTGACTTTGAAGAAAAGTTAAAAGTGACATCTCCTGGCACCAAATAACCTCTTTGCATTTGTTTGGCTCTGTTCTCAGGCAAGGGTTTGCCTACCTGGTTTCTGTAATGTTATAGCAGAGAGTTTCAAGATGGGTCTAGTAGTCTCCCTTCTTAAATGACTGATCTTTATTATAAAAAGCAGACAAGAAAGGGAGGGAGATTAATTCTGCTTGGGTAAAAGGAGAAGGCCACAGAGAAAGCAGCTGTCATAAATATAAAGGGAAGGGTAACCATCTTTCTGTATACAGTGCTATAAAATCCCTCCTGGCCAGAGGCAACATCCTGTTACCGGTAAAGGGTTAAGAAGCTCAACTAACCTGGCTGGCACCTGACCCAAAGGACCAATAAGGGGACAAGATACTTTCAAATCTTGGGGAGGGGAGGGGGAAGGCTTTCGTTTGTGCTCTTTGTTTACGTGGTTGTTCTCTCTTGGGACTGAGAGAGGCCAGACAGAAATCCATCTTCTCCAACCCATCCTAATCCAAGTCTCCAATATTGCAACCAGTATAGGTAAGCCAGGCAAGGCGGATTAGTTTATCTTTTGTTTTATGTGAATTTTCCCTGTGTTGTGAGGGAGGTTTATTCCTGTTTTCTGTAACTTTAAGGTTTTGCCCCAAGTGGGAGCCTCTGTGTTCTGAATCTGAGTACCCTGTATTTTCCATCCTGATTTTACAGAGATGATTTTTACCTTTCTTTTTTTTTTTTTTTTTTAATAAAATCCTTCTTTTAAGAACCTGTCTGATTTTTCCATTGTTCCAAGATCCAGGGGTTTGGGCCTTTGATGATTTTATAACCAATTGGTTAGGATATTATTCTCAAGCCTCCCCGGGAAAGGGGGTGTGTAAATCACCAGACATGAGAATGACATTAACTATAGTGAAGTGCTGATCTTCAACAGAAGGTGTTATATCCTGCCCCACAGGAAAGGTCTGGATTATTGTGTGAAGTTACAGCGGATGAAAGACTTTGTTGTTCTGCCACCCCCCGCTGAAGACAAGTCATATATGTAGATTACCTGCTTTAATCATGTAAATAACTCTAATTTTCTTTTCCTAACTAATAAATCTTTATATAGTTTATTAGGGTTGGCTACAAGCATTGTCTTTTCTGTGACATCTGAGGTAAGTGACTGGTCCTTTGGGAGTAGAAGTAATGTGAATATTGCTGTGATTCTTGGTGTAAGGGACCATCTATCACAAAGGTATGCTGACATAGGTGGCAAGATAGATGGGAGTAGCTAAGGGAAATGTCTGTGACTTTATGTTTGGATGTTATGGTGTCTGAGGAGTTTATACTTGATAATTGGTTGGTGAAACCTACATATAGAATTCACAGCCAATTTGGGGTTTGTACTCTACTTCCTAACAGTCTGCCCTGAGATTTTCACTCACAGTCGAGTCACTGTAAATAGCCGATGACCCATGTAGGCGTCAACATGATAATGTTGTTTTTTCAATATTTTTTTAAAGTTTTTTTTTTTTTTTTTTTTTTTTAAAAAGGAAGTTACACATAAAAAACTTCACTCAGAGGCACAAAGGTTAAGTGATTTGTCCAAGTGCACAACATGCGATGGACTAGAAGTGTGATCCCATAATGGCAGAAAGCTAAAATGTGACAATTTTTAAGTGCTTATATACAAATGCTAGAAGTCTAAATAATAAGATGGGTGAACTAATGTGCCTTGTATTAAATAAGGATATTGATATACTAAGTATCATAGAAACTTGGTGGAATGAGGATAATCGATGAGACACAGTAATACCAGGGTACAAAGTATATCAGAAGGACAGAATAGTTTGTGCTGGTGGCACTATATGTGAAAGAAAGCATAGAGTGAAATAAAAATCTTAAATGAACCAAACTGTACCACAGAATCTCTATAGCTAATAATTCCATGCTCTAAGAATATAGCAGCAGGGATATACTACTGCCCACCTGACCAGGATGGTGATAATGACTGAAATTCTCAGGGAGATTAGAGAGGCTACAACAATAAAAAAACCTCACTAATAGTGGGGGATTTCAACTATCCCCATATTGACTGGAGTACTTGTCAACTCAGGACACGACACAAAGACAAAGTTTCTTGACACCTTAAATGACTGCTTCTTGGAGCAGCCAGTCCTGAAACCCTCAAGAGGAAAGGCAATTCTTGATTTAGTTCTAAGTGGAGCACAGAATCTGGTCCAAGAAGTGAATATAGCTAAACTGTTTGGTAATAGTGACCATAACATAATAAAATGTAACATCCCTGGGGGGGGGGGGGGGTGACACACCACAGCAACCCATCACGGTAGCATTTAATTTCAGAAAGAGGAATTACACAACAATGAGGAAGTTAGTTAACAGAAATTAAGAGGTACAGTGCCAAAAGTAAAGGAGTACTTGTGGCACCTTAGAGACTAACAAATTTATTTGAGCATAAGCTTTCGTGAGCTACAGCTGAAGTGAGCTGTAGCTCACGAAAGCTTATGCTCTAATAAATGTTAGTCTCTAAGGCGCCACAAGTACTCCTTTTCTTTTTGCGAATACAGACTAACACGGCTGCTACTCTGAAAAGTGCCAAAAGTGAAATCCCTGCAAACTACATGAAAACTTTTTAAAGACACTGTAATAGAGGCTCAAATTAAATGTATACTACCCAACTAAAAAAAAATGTAGTAAGAGGACCAAGTGCCACTGTGGATAAACAAAGTCAAAGAAGCAGTTGAGTCAAAAAGGCATTCTTTAAAAAGTGGAAGTTAAATTCTATTGAAAAAAACAGAAAGGAGCATAAACACTGGCAAGTGAAGTGTAAAAATATAATTAGGAAGGCCAAAAAAAGAATCTGAAGAATAGCTGGCCAAAGATTCAAAAAGTAATATTAAAAAACAAAAACAAAAAAAACCCCTGTAAGTATATCAGAAACAGAAAGCCTTTCTAAACAATCAGCGGAGCCCACTGGATGATCGAGATGCTAAAGGAGCACTTATCCCCCTTAAGGCCATTGCGAAAAAAATAAATGAATTCTTTGCATCAGTCTTCATGAGGGAGATTTCCCAACCTGAGCCATTCTTTTTCGATGACAAATCTGAGGAACTGTCCCAGATTGAGGTGTCAGAATAGATTTTGGAACAAATTGATAAATTAAATTAAACAGTAATAAGTCACCAGGACCAGATGGCATTCACCCAAGAGTTCTGAAGAAACTTAAAAGTGAAATTGAAGAACAACAAACAGTGCTTACGTAACCTATCATTTAAATCTGCTTCTGCACCAGATGATTGGAGGATAGCTAATGTGACGTGAATATTTTTAAAAGGCTCCAGATGCGATCCCAACAATTACAGGCGGGTAAGCCTAAGTTCAGTAATGGGCAAACTGGTTGGAAACTATAGTAAAGAACAGAATTATCAGACACATAGATGAAAATGATTTGCTGGGGAAGAGTCAACATGGTTTTTGTAAAAGGGGAAATCATGTCTCATCAATCTACTAGAATTCTTTGAGGGGGTCCAACAAGCATGTGGACAAAAGGGATCCAGTGAATACAGTGTACTTAGATTTTCAGAAAGTCTTTGACAAGTTCCCTCAAAGGCTCTTCATGGATCAGTAATTGGTTAAAAGTCAGGAAACAAAAGGTAGGAATAAATGGTCAGTTTTCAGAATGGAGAGAGGTAAATAGTGGTGTCCCCCAGGAGTCTGTACTGGGACCAGTACTGTTCAATACATTCATAAAAGGTCTGGAAAAAGAGGTAAACTGTGAGGTGGCAACTACTCAATGACAGGTTTCATAGTAGCAGCCGTGTTAGTCTGTATTCGCAAAAAGAAAAGGAGTACTTGTGGCACCTTAGAGACTAACAAATTTATTAGAGCATAAGCTTTCGTGAGCTACAGCTCACTTCATCGGATGCATTTGGTGGAAAAAACAGAGGGGAGATTTATATACACACACAGAGAACATGAAACAATGGGTTTATCATACACACTGTAAGGAGAGTGATCACTTAAGATAAGCCATCACCAGCAGCGGGGGGGAGGGGGGGGGGGGGGAGGAAAACCTTTCATGGTGACAAGCAAGGTAGGCTAATTCCAGCAGTTAACAAGAATATCAGAGGAACAGTGGGGGGTGGGGGGGGAGAAATACCATGGGGAAATAGTTTTACTTTGTGTAATGACTCATCCATTCCCAGTCTCTATTCAAGCCTAAGTTAATTGTATCCAGTTTGCAAATTAATTCCAATTCAGCAGTCTCTCGTTGGAGTCTGTTTTTGAAGCTTTTTTGTTGAAGGATAGCCACTCTCAGGTCTGTAATCGAGTGACCAGAGAGAGCAGTCTCTACGTAAAAGAATGAATGGACACAAATCAGACGTCAAGAATTATAACATTCAAAAACCAGTTGGAGAACACTTCAATCTCTCTGGTCACTCGATTACAGACTATCCTCCTTCCCCCCCCCTGCTGTTGGTGATGGCTTATCTTAAGTGATCACTCTCCTTACAATGTGTATGATAAACCCATTGTTTCATGTTCTCTGTGTGTGTGTATATAAATCTCTCCTCTGTTTTTTCCACCAAATGCATCCGATGAAGTGAGCTGTAGCTCACGAAAGCTTATGCTCTAATAAATGTGTTAGTCTCTAAGGTGCCACAAGTACTCCTTTTCTTTTTGCGAATACAGACTAACACGGCTGCTACTCTGAAACCTGTGATAAATGCAAAGTAATGCATGTTGGAAAACATAATCCCCAACAAAAGACAACTAAGGGGGATATGATAGAGGTCTATAATCATGACTGGTGTGGAGAAAGTAAATAAGGAGGCGTTATTTACTCCTTCTCATAACATAAAAAGGAGGAATCACCAAATGAAATTAATAGGCAGCAGGTTTAAAACAAACCAAAGGAAGTATTTCTTCACACAACACACAGTCAGCCTGTGGAACTCTTTGTCAGAGGATGTTGTGAAGGCTAAAACTATAACAGGGTTCAAAAAAAGAACTAGATAAGTTCATGGAGGATAGGTCCATCAATGGAGATTAGCCAGGACAGTGTGCTTAGCCTCTATTTGTCAGAGGCTAGGAATGGGTGACAGGGGATGGATCATTTGGCACTTACCTGTTCTGTTCATTCCCTCTGAAGTACCTGGCATTGGCCACTGTCGGAAGATAGTACACTGGGCTAGATGGACCTGTGGTCTGACCCAGAATGGCCGTTCTTATGTTAAATCTTACTATACAGCATCCCTTTTTTTTTTTTTCTTTTTTTTTTTTTAAGTAACCACAATAAATTGTATTGGATTAAAATATTGTACAGGACTGTTTATCCCTACACTTTTGTGGTATTAGCAAAGTAATCTGTTACTTGCACTCATTTCAGAAATGACTGGCTAAGAACAAAGAAAAAAAAATGACTTTCCTTGTGCTAATTTATAATAAAATCCATTCACATAGCCCCTTTTGGCCCCAAAGTACTCTCTAAGGTGCCACAAGTACTCTTTTTTTTTTTTGCAAATACAGACTAACACGGCTGCTACTCTGAAACCTGTCTTACAAATCAGCACTGTATGTGCAGAATTTTAGATGCTGCGAGACACACAGCATTTCAGGTATTAACAAATAGCAAATTCCACAATAGTAGAGATTCCAGAAGAGTTTGTGCCTAGAGCTCCTAGTACCAATCAGCTCAGCTCCCACAGAGAAACCAGATTGTGAACTCTCTTTACAGCTTTCAGAGTAGCAGCCGTGTTAGTCTGTATTCTCAAAAAGAAAAGGAGTACTTGTGGCACCTTAGAGACTAACAAATTTATTAGAGCATAAGCTTTCGTGAGCTACAGCTCACTTCATCGGATGCATCCGATGAAGTGAGCTGTAGCTCACGAAAGCTTATGCTCTAATAAATTTGTTAGTCTCTAAGGTGCCACAAGTACTCCTTTTCTTCTCTTTACAGCAAGACAATTGTAATGAGCATGGTTTTCTGAAAAATCCCCAAGTGTGGCAGAGTCACCAAATTCATCGTCTCCAGGCATGCCCAGAAAGATTCCCCCATTTTAAATTTAGTTTATTGCTATACTAAAATAAGCATTTTAAGCTGTATTTATAAGGCCCAGAACCTGCAGAGACTATTTCTCCTGCTTTTGGCGTGAACACAGAGATGACTTCCTCCTGTCACCATCACCCCCCACTAACACCTTTGGGGGAGATGATGAAAAAGGCAGTTAACTTTGCTTCTGTCAAAGCACAGCACCGCAAGTTGATTTCCATCATCTATCAATTTGGTGGCAGGTTGGGTTTGTTGTTTTGAAAGGAAGGAAAGAGGGGGGAACAAACTGAGGACCAAAGAAGTGAGTTGCCCAGATACCACAGTGGAGGGTGTAGATTAGAGCATCGGGCTGACTGGTCAAAAGAAGGTGGCGGGGAGAGGTTGGAGTCAGAAGTCGTGTGTGTGTGTGTGTGTGTGTGTGTCACACACACACAGAGCAAACGTTTCCGGCCAGCTCTATCATACAACAGGCTGCCACCGACTCAGAAACGGTCGGTAACGTCCAATGGGCAGAGCCCAGCCCCAGGCGCGGGGTAGCTGCTCCGCGCAGGGCCGAGAGGAGACTTCTTGGGCTCTGGCTGGCAAGAGCTGTGCTGGGTACTGGCCAGCGAGGCGCGGGGCTGAAGTGGGAGGAAGGAGGAGAGCGGATGGACGGAGAAGAGGGGCGGGGAGACAGGAGGTGAAGGTGGGGGAAGAAATGAATGAGGGAGAGAGACGGGCAGAGGGAGCGGGCACAGGGCGGGGCCTGGCTCAGAGCCGCTGCTCCGTCTGGCTGTGAAGCGCTCTCCAAGACGCTTGACCTTCAGACCCGTCCTGTGGCCCTTTACTACCACAAGGGAGTATTAGGGACACAACCAGCCCGCGGAGAGGGGTAGGAAGCCAGTCTGTCAGTGACGCTTCCCCTCCTCCCCAACAGGGGGCCGCCATATTGCAATACGGAAGAGAGGCGCCATTTTGCATCCCGGGAGATTTGCTCAAGAGCCGGCGCTTCCTCTCCCACAGCGCGCCGCCATTTTAGATTACGGAATTCCTTGCCTCCCCCTCAATGGTGGAGTTTCTCCACTGGGCGCCGCCATTTTGGATTACGAACGAAACGGCAGCCCAAAGGGGTCCTCACCCTCCCTTCGTTTAGGTGTCTTCATAAAATGCCCGCTGAGAATCCCCTCTTTTTTCGCCCCGCTCTCAAGATGGCGTCGATGCGGGAGAGCGACACTGGCCTGTGGCTGCACAACAAGCTGGGCTCCACGGACGAGCTGTGGGCGCCGCCGAGCATCGCCTCGCTGCTCACGGCCTCGGTGATCGACAACATCCGCCTCTGCTTCCACGGCCTCTCCTCGGCCGTCAAGCTCAAACTGCTGCTGGGGATGCTGCACCTGCCCCGCCGGGCGGTGGATGAGGTGAGAGCGGGGCAGGGGCTGCACGGGAGCCGGGAGGGTCGGGGCTCCGGCCCCGCCGCGGGGGTGAGGTGGCTGGGACCAGCTGCCCCGGCAGGCGGAGGCTGGGCGAGCCCGGCGGGGAGGGCGGCAAACGTCCCCGTGTGGCGACGGCGCCGGTACCCGCCCCCTCCCCGTTAAATGGCGTCTGAGGAGCCGCGCGCGGAGTCTCGTTCCCGCCGGCTGGACACACCCCCGGGTGGGGGAGGGGGTATCAGTACTGCGCCCCCCCCCCACCCCCTGGGGTGTTACACTCAGTACCTGCCTGGTCTGACCCCCCCCCCCCCCACACACACACAGTTATAACCCAGAATGCCCCTACGTCCACTCCCAGGGGGTCCTTGCCATGTGTACCTGCCAAGCCCTCCCCAGTTTACCCTGAAATAGCTGTTCTGGATTGAGTGGCCAGCCCATTGAGACCCGTGTCTCTTAGTGGAGAGAGCGCTGGCCATGATGGGTGACCGTAGCCAAGTCCTGTCCCACCTTTGTGCCTCAGTTTGCCCATCTGTAAAATGGGGATATTGGTACTGTCCTTCTTTGTATCGTTTTGATGAAAGTGCTGTGTAAGACCTAGGCGTTTAGTATTATTTGTTTAGCCAGTACTTGGAGGTTTCAATCTGTGATGTAAGTGAAGTGCCCGGAGACCCTCCTAATGGAAAGTGTAAAATGCAATGATAACTGTTACTCGTGTGTGGCACCCATGTGGGTGCCATACAATCAGTCTTAAAAAGCCCCATCATTGCCCTCTTGTCTGAAACGTGGGTTGGGGGGAGGGGTTGTTTTTCATCTTTAGGCTGATGAGTTATGAACTGAGACTTTCACCAGGTACAACTGCTAGTGTAGTAGCTTCCTTCTGGGGGATTGTGTCTCTGGGCCAGCACCTGTGCTTGGAAGTAGGCCAGAGGAGCAAACTATATAGGGCAGTGGTTTTCAACCTATGGTCTGCACGCTGTCTGAAATTTCCAAAGGGGTCTGCTCCTCCATTTGACACTCTTTAGGAATCTATAAATTTGGGGGGGGGGGTTTGAAAACCACTGATCTAGGGAGTAGCCTAACCCCCCCCCCTCCGAAACTTTTGCTCCCTGCATCCTTCTCTTTTCTCTCCCCCTCCCCCACCCCACATTTGCACAACACTGGTCTATAATGCAGCACGCTGCAGTAGCACTTGTAGTGTAAACGCAGCCTAAGAGCCTTACCCTAGGGAGGACAGCAGCAAGTGTTGAAACTTGGAGAGGGAAAGAGCAGGGGTCTCTAGGGGGGATAGGAGAGGGATGTTGAAGTTCAAATGTCTAGGGGCTAGGAAATCAGAGTTGGCATGGCTAACTGGAGGTAGGAGGATGCTAACAGTCTGAGTGGGCTGTTTTGAAGTGTCATTGAGTCAGGAAGCTGCTGATTTGTGAGGGAATAGTTTTACAAGGGGAGGGCATTCTGGAGCATACATTTCCACAACTTGAGTCTTGAGGAATTTGCACTCTACTTCATGGCCCACATTGTTCTGTTTCCTGACAACACTAATGCAGATAGTGTGCAGGTTCAGCTTGAGTCTCACCTTTTCCGAGTAGATGTGCCGTTTGCAAGAGACTCATGTTTATGGATGCCATTGTCAGATAGGATACGTTTGTTGTTGAGGTATGATAGCAGTGTTCTAAACATGGTGTGGGGGAAATTGTAAATAACCTGGATTAATGCACGCTGCACCCTCGAGAATTTACAACCAAATGTCCTAAAAGAGGTATATGCAAAGCATCAAGTGTTTTAGCCAATTGGTTTCAGAGTAGTGTGACTCAGAGTGGCTCTTGTAGGTTTTTCTGTGCAGTCATTCACTGAGTTATGTGTCAGTGCAGTCTGCTTTAAAAAAGGCGCTTTCTTAGCATATCTACTTCCTGTGAATCTTTGAGACTTACTGTAACTGCTTGCTAAGTGCCTGTCCCACCTCTGAGTCTCTCTTACATTACAAATTCAATTATACTAATCAACAAAATAAAGCGGCCTCCCCAAAACCAGAAAATAGGAATTGCTCGCGCCAGTCACACATGATCCCTCCATATCAAGACCCCAGCTCTTATTACACCCGGAGTTAGCAAAAGCCCCAGAAAGCTTAGGTAAAAAAATGGGACTTGTTGTGTTCCCTGAAAGTTACCACATTAGAGGTATTTTGGATCAAGAGGAGTGAATTGAAAAGTTTGGGGCTCTTCATGGAGAACAATTGATTGGTTTTTGTCTCAAACTGATGGAGCTGCAGCTCAAGTGACACTGTAAAATAATCCATTGAAATGCTGCAAAGCCATCCATCCGAACAATACTTCTGAGGTACTTTTTATTAAAATACTGCCTTAAAATTAATCCAAATTTAATTAGGCTTGGCAGGGTTTACTCATTTTGACTTTTGTTAACCTTGCTGACTCATTCAAACTATTAAAGAGTGAGAGATTTTCTTTTCTACCTCATATATTGTGAAAACGGCCAGCTAAGCTCTGAATACATAAACTTGTACTGGTGTTATTGACAGAGGCAGAAGTGCTGCTTTTTCAGATTCTAGATGGAGTTTGTAGAGCTAGCAGCTACAAATTTTATCTTAGAGACTAACAAATTTATTAGAGCATAAGCTTTCGTGAGCTACAGCTCACTTCATCGGAATGCATCCGATGAAGTGAGCTGTAGCTCACGAAAGCTTATGCTCTAATAAATTTGTTAGTCTCTAAGGTGCCACAAGTACTCCTTTTCTTTTTGCGAATACAGACTAACACGGCTGCTACTCTGAAACCTGTGACAAATTTTATCGTTTGACTTGTAAACTGAGCAAGCCTGGTCTTGAGAGAGACTTGCGCAATGTAATTTTTGGTCCCTTTGCAAAGTACTTGTGATCTGTTAAAACTGCTAGGGTACTTGACTTTTTCCTTCATTTTCACCCACTTAAAACATAAACATAAAAAAAAATCATTATATAGGTAAATTCAGTTGAAGATGAAAAATTGTATAGTCAAATCCCAAAACTTTTTGCATTAGTTTTATATTGTTAATAAAGTACCCCAATGGAACAAAGCTATTAACCAAAGGGAATTTAGTGATGAGTTCATTGAGAAGAAACAATTGTTACATCAAAAGTGCATTGTTTTATAATAAACTTGCTCAAATTAAATGACGATGCTTAGGAAGTCACGTTAAACAGTGTTACAATCACACTTGTTGGAGGATGATTTTTAAACAAGTAACAGCTGCTATTTAGCATTAACCTTACAGTTTCTTAGTCTTTTGGGCCAGAACAGTATTCATTTTTATATATGGTACAGCACTGAGCACAATGTCATCCCTTAACAATAACTAATATAATAATAATTAATTACTTCAATATAAGAGAGCTGTGGCTAGCTAAGAGTGAAAAGTTTTAATGTATATTCAGACTGATTTTTGAATTAGGTTGTACTATGAGTTGAATTGACCTGTGAAAATGACTTGGATTCAGTGTGACTGGACTTCATTAGCGTACAGCATGTTTTTCTTTATTCCTCGTACATGTCTGCACTGATCAGGTGTTAGGACTCAGAGTATTGAGCTGGTGTCTGAAAATGTTATGAGATTAGAAACAATGTTGAATTTGTTGGTTCTGAATGCTGTGTACAGTGTGTGTAACTAGTGTATTATGTGTACTAAAGGTATTAAACATCAAATTATATTGTGCTGTGTGGATAGTAGGTTGAATATAGGCTTTTTAAAGAGACAGTATCTTCCATCCTTCTAAAATAAGCACTGTGCGAAGTATATTGGTTAACAGTGGAACAGGATAATTTGGAAACCACTTCTGGACTACAATGAATGTTGGGATGAATAGAATACATGGTGTTTGGTTTAAAAAGGATTTTTGATGGTCACTTGTCCATTCTTAATCCCTAAACCTCTCTGGGAAGTGTCAAGTCTATCTAAGAATATATTCAGTGAAGGTGATTCACAAACCTTCTTTGGCAGCTTGATCCATTGCTTGAATGTTCAGCTCTCCCCCTTCCCCTCCCCCCAATATTTTGCAACTTCCTTGGTACCTTTCATTCAAGAACTCCAAGTGTTTTACAAGTATTAATGAATTAATCCTTCCAGCACTCCTGTGGGGTAGGTAATTAACCTACATTTTCCTTACCACACCATAAACCCATTACTACTTGTTTGTCCTCACTGACTAATGAGAATAATTGGTGCCTGTCTTCTTAAAATCTCTGTGTATTTGTAGACAATTGTTAAATTCATCCTTCGTACTGCTTTTCTCTAAGCTGAACATGGCAGCTTTCCTAACCATTCCCTACTGGATTTATTTCCCTAACCTTTTGTTCTTTTTCTTCTAAACCCTTTGCAGCTAATCAGAGTTTTGAAATGATATCGAAAGCTCAATGAAGTTCTGAGTTCAGAGGAATAATTACCCTTATTTATTTTGCACAATATACTCCTGTTAACATGACCTATAGTGGCATGTGCATTTTTCTGCCAGGATTGCATTTACTCCTTTATGGCTAGGTTGTGTCATTATGATCTAGCCCTGCAGTTTGGGCAATGTGTTGTTGTGCTTCCCCTGGAGTACCCTGGGAGAGAGTTGTCTAAACCTGGAGTCGTGTTTGCACTTCCTGATGCACTAGCATAACTACACAGAAGGGTGCGGAGTCGAGGCTGTGCCCCCATCCACCTGTGTGGGTGGGAAGTTGTCTGCTCCCTGCACACTAGAAGTGGTGGTATAAAGCACCAGCATAAGGGAGAAAGGGGAGGGGGTATATTATGCCACCTTAGTTCTTTGAGCTGCATGTAAGACAATCACTATCTGTCTTAATTTGTCATCCTTTACTTTTCCCTGGCCCTCACTTGTATTTCCTATCTTACAGTATATATTTAATAAAATGGAAAAATGGCCAAGTTCAATATAAAATCAAATTCAATAAACTGTATTTTAATCCCTTGTCACTAGAGTATTTGTGATCCTTTTGACCTTTATCATCTGCAGATATTAATATACTCTCCACTCCATTCTTCAGATTAATGAAAATGCTGATTAATAATAGACCTTTGTGGACTCCTATTCAACATCACCTTCTTAATGGACACTGAACCATTAAAAACAGTTAAGGTTTTTTAGCCAGTAGTGAAACCACTTTCTAATTCTATTTAATCCACACTGCATTAGTGGTAGAAGTGGAAAGCAAATTAATTGGAACTACTTGGATGAAGTCCTGGAGCTCTTGTCTGGTTTTCTTGTCTGCTGCCAATAACTTGTCCCTTCCCTCCCATTCCCAAATGCTATGATTATTTATAATACTGGTGGCTGTTTGTTATTAGTGAAAATGAGTTTGGTTTTTCTCATGTTAATCGTTATAGTGATATTTGTCCAAGTTAAAGCCTTGCCATATTTTTGGCTGTCTGTACAAAATGTAATTAGCTCCTCATTTCCATGGGTACTAATTTCACTCCTTTTTTAAAGTATTTTTGCTAAACATTAATGTTTTAGGAAAGACCCCAAGGACAACTGACAAACTATGTTGGACCTGATCCTGAAGTCTATGATTAACAAGACTCTCGTTGGAGTCAATGAGAGATTTGCCTAAGTAAGGATTTCAAGATTCGGTCCATAATGAAATTAACAATGTTGGAATGTAGTTCTGCTTTGAAAAGTAACTGTAAAAATGGCATGTGAGATTCTGTTGCCTCTGAGTTGCATATCATATATGCTCAGTTTGCAAATAAATACATATTTTTCTAACTGCCAGATCTATAAACTTAACCTGGATCGGAGAGCCCAGTGGTGGTCTTCCTGATGCAAAACTAGAGAAAAGAGGAGTTTGAGGAGGAATATAAAAAGAGGGCATTGAGGATGCTTTGCCATATGTAGAAAGCAGCCTGAAGAAAAAGCACTAACAGAGTGGTGGGAAGAGGAGACAAAAGATGTTGACACTGAGGAAATGTATGGAAAAAAATTACCACCAGGTCAGCTGAACCAGTGTTAAAACTGGTGGGAATCATAATATAGACAGCTTAGTCAGGTTCTGTCATTCTTATCATATTACTCAAACCTACTGAAAACGTTATTGACTGTTCTGTGCTCACACTTACAATCCCTGAAAATCCCTATTCAAGTTCTAGAATTTGTATTGTGGACTGGAGAGGTCAAAGCAGCCCTTTGTCCTGAGAAGTATCATACTCTTCCCTCCCATTGCCTACTTCGTTGCTTTTTTAAAATGTAGCGGAAGCAGCTTCTGATGGAGGGGAAGCCCAATTTGGCCGTTTTGCCTCAGTTCTAGGCTGACACTGGGTTTTTTGCCGTGCTTAATTTGTGCCAGAGCTGAGTCCGGCATCTCTAGGCTTGGCATTTCATAGCCCTGGCACCTCTGGGCTTGCTGCATCAGTTATGAAAGTAAAAAAAAAAATTGCTTGAGCCCCAGCACCTCTTTCATTACAAATTAAGCACTGTTTCTTGTGAGGATTTGGGAGAGGGAGGCTTTGAGGAGAGCAGGGATTAAAAATTTGTGGAGGCTTCTGTGCACAGCATAAATAAGACTGTAAATTAGCTTTCTGTAATTTAGGGTGTATGTGTTGGAGCAGGGGGATCACTATATAATCAGCAAAATCAAAAGGACCATTGACTTTATTTCTGAGGTCTAAAGATGCTTGGAAATGGAAGGGAGAACTGGGATATAATTTAATAATCTACTTTTTGGTGTAATACTTTTTTTTTTTAATAAGCAAAATATGTTCAAATAACAAAAGTCCTGTTCTAAATTAATAAGAGAAAGGAAATATAGAGTTAAGGATGAAGATCTTTCCTTGACTTGTCTCGTTGTGTTTGGATTCCTGAAAACAGTGTAAATTGTGCCATATGTACTGCAATATGTGATCACAGTGGGATATGGAAAGGGCCAGGTCTCAAAATTAACTCTTGGTTTCCTTGCACTTGATCTTAAAACCCTTAATCTTGGGACTGTGTATTGCCAATATGTCTTAATAGTCACACAGTTTATGTTGACTCTCTTTTTTTTCTTGTGTTCTGGTAAGCACATGCTGCCTAAAGCCACATCTTAGCTCTGCAAAGACTGGGGAGATTTAAAAAAGTCAATTTTTAACATTCAAATAAGACATTAAAAAAAGTTTTTAAATCTCAATTTTCAACTCTCTTAGGGACTGAGCTACCTGTGAATAAAGTATAATGATTAAAACCAAATGTCAATATGTAACTTCAGTGAGATGATTGTATTTGCTTTATTTATTTTTATTTATTTATGCTACCAATTAATAGATATTTTGATTGGTAGCTGAAATAAACTTCCCCACTGCAATCTTGTGACTTCTTTCCTTTTTCCCCAGTTGAACCTCCTGAAATAAGTTTTTTAAAAATCATCTTTTCTTCATGTCACTCTCTGTAACAAAAAAGATGACCCTGGACATATGGCTTAAAGGTCTTTTTAACTGTGTTAAAGCACAATAATTTATATGGGTTCCCCACAGGAAGTAAATATTGTACATGTTTGTGCTGGTTTCTGAAAATATTTCCAAATACAAAGTAACCTTCTTAGAATTGTTTCCAATTTGTTGATTTTCTTTTCTCTTTTTTGTTAGATGAAAGGTGCACTGACTGAAATTATCCAGCTCGCTACCTTGGATTCAGACCCCTGGGTCTTAATGGTAGCTGATATTTTAAAATCCTTTCCAGATACTGGCTCCCTTAACCTTGATCTTGAAGAACAGAATCCCAATGTTCAAGATATTTTAGGAGAACTTAGGGAAAAGGGTAAGCAATTTTTTTTTTGTCTAAAATTACACTGCATATTTGACACTTTTGCATTCACTTTTGCATGGGTGAAAGTCAATGAGGCAAGGATTACACCCTATGTGTTTAAGAGTCTAATGGGAAGCAATAAATGTGGGTCTAATTCAGCAGCTCTTTGCCACAGGAACTGTTCCATCTGAGGCAGTAGAACTATGTTAGGAGTGCCTGAAATGAAATAAAACTCATGTATAATTTAATAAATATTACTTTTTTATTAAACTTGTATAAACTTTTAAAAGATCATAAATTAAACATTGTTTTATTCCTGTCTTGAATTTTTTTAACTAATCTTCAAGGGACTTCCTGTTGTCTATTTGTTATTTAAAACTGTCACATTAGGAGAGAGGCTCTGTGCACTTGTTCATAGTCACCAAAGCATGATATTATGCTTTCTCTCTAAGACACCAATCCCAAAGCAGTGAGCTTTGTGTGGGCAGATCCCTGTCTGGAGCCTCATTAAAGATGAGGGAGTACATATGTACTTCAAAGAGCCAACTATTGTGCTATACAGATGGACTGCAACTATACTAGCAGTTCTTACGAAGTGTCCCATTGGTGCAGCTTCACGGATGATGGCAGCAGTGAGAGCATTAGTGTAGTCTAGACTGAGGCAGTTAAAATGCCTGAGCCATATATATGCTAGTACTCCCATAGGTATTGCTACCACTGTAATAGACAGAAATGGTTATAGAAGCCAGGATGCAGCAACATAATAAAAAAACTCCTTGGAAAGAGTACTGCGTCATGTTTGAAAATAGGAATGATCATTTGCTGGTAAAAATCTTTATCTCTTGGTATTTTGTGGTCTGCCAGATTGGGTTTTCTGTTGGGTTTTTGTTTTTTTTGTTTTTTTTTTTTTAAATGTAGCTTCTGAGAATTAATCTTCAGCTGTTTTCTCCAGAGTACTGAAATATGTACAATACTTTAAAAATAAGTTTCACTTGACTAGACAAATCTAACATGGACGCCTTAAAAATAACATATTTCCTGTTTTATTAAATCCTTGTGAAGGGTTACTTCCTACAACATAGATAGAGATGGCAGTTTTCTGGAATAGTGATTATGAGCAAAGCAGAAGTTTCCCTCAGGGGCTGAATAAATATTTTGAAGCTAAGAATCACCTGCACAAACTATATCAAAATTGTCTTGTAATTATCTGTGCAAGAGGTCCTTTTACCCACATGCATTATGTTAACTCTTTACACAGTAAGTGAATGTGAAACATCAGCTATGTTGCCGTTGGAGTGCCAGTACTTAAACAAAAATGCCTTGACAACACTAGCTGGGCCACTTACTCCCCCAGTGAAACACTTCCAGCTGAAAAGAAAACCCAAAAGTGCCACTCTTCGAGCAGAACTCTTGCAGAAATGTAAGTAGTAAATAGCTAGTTGATCAGATATAGTTACAAATAGGATTGTAAAAGGAAGGCATAGAATTCAGTCTTGTTCTTCAGTACAGGAACACGTATCATATCTTCCCTTCTTACAAGAATATGTGCTGACTGGTTTTCCACAATACACAACAGTGCAGAAGATCAGGACTAAGCCTATTGAAGCCATTCTGGCTGTCACCATATTAATATGCTAGTCTTGTTTTTGTAATCTTAAATGCTGTTCAGATTTGAAGGCACTGAAAAAGCTTTTTTTTTTTTTTTTCTTTGCTTTTTTTCCCCTCTGTTTGTTTAAAGCAAGGTTAGATTCTTTGGTGGTTATATTTAGTAATCAGTTTGAGACTCATCAGGGAGAGCTTTGGTTAAGATGCTTGGGGCTCTTACCACAAAAATGAAATTGGAACCAAGCTGAGCTTTATTTTGTCATATGTTTTTGCAACAGGGAGCAGAGGCAGCCAGTGCATGCTTTCCCTTGCTCAGTGTGCCTACTGTGAGTGAAAGCCAAGAGGATTTTCATTAACAGAAGGCAGGAAGTTTAGCCACAGCCATTCTTTAACTGAGTGAATTTAAAATATTGTACTGTACATTGCACTTTGCTGTAGCAATTTGCTTTTACCTTTCTTTGAGTTGATTAGTCAGTTTAATTGGATTAAAATATCAACTTGAGTAGCTAAGCATTTTGAATGAGATTTTTACTTTTTTTAACTTTCCCCCTCAAGTAGATTGTTTGTTTGTTTGTTTGCATACTTCTATAACTTAAAAGAATTGTGTAACAGATAATGCACCATTTGGAAAAAAAATAATTAGATTATGTGATTTGTCAAACATTGATGACCTGTGTCAATTAAAGAGAATTTCCCATCTTGTACTAGATTAGGTCCTAAAAGAATTTTATGTAGGATGTGCAGTAGTTTTAATTTCAAATTCAAATTTTGAAATAACTAAAGCATTTCTCTTTTTTAGCAACAGAAACCGCACAACAGCTCAAGAAGACTGCAGGAGTGCCTTTCCATGCCAAAGGGAGGGGGCTGGTCAAAAAAATAGATACAACAAGTATGACTCATTTTATATTACTACTCGGTAGAGAATAATTTATATGTCTATACAGCTCATATGTAGGTAAAATATAGTGTTTGCAAAGAATAAAATTGCAAGGTTTATATTTTTAAAAACTGGATTTCAGAGAGGAGGGAAATGAAGCTCTATGGAAACATGAAAATATAAAAATAATGATGTACTTTAGTGAAGTAATCTTAAACTGACTTTCACATATGAAAAGGAGAACATGTGATAAGCATAATATGAGGTAATTATTCCAGGTGAAATAGTTTGAAATTCCTGCTTGGAATTTTTTTTCTTACGTGTATAGATGAGATTATATATAAAAATAGTATATTTTATTGTAATTCTTGGTAATTGTTTGACAGTTTTGTACCTTATTTTAAGAACATAAACAGTTCTGCGCATTAGAAGGGAAAAGGCAGATAAAGCCTATCAAACACTGACTCAGACAGATGCAAAGATTGCCTAGCTCTTAGTAAGGATATTGTAGTAATTGAGAATAGTTGTTTTCTAAAAGTAAATAACTATAAATGTACCATTTTCTTGAAGTGTCAGTACCTTCAATATTTTAGGGTTGCAGTAGCACCAGTTAAAATTGCACTCAAGATTTCCATTTTAATGGGATGAAAAGAGTCTATACAAGTCAGTGCTCTGAAACGATCAGTTCCAAGTATCTGTTGTAATTTCTGAACTACTTGAATTTTCTGTATCAGTTTATAGTGGGGAAAAAAAATTGAGGCCATTTATGCCAGTTTTTGAAACTGTTTAGTTGCATAGCAATGTTAGTGCCTGAAGTTTTTCTTCTGGGCCTTCTTTAAACATCCTACAGCAATCTGAAGTGTGAAAATTGGGCTGATTCTTTGCTATGAGTAGATTGGAAGAATATTTAAAAGTTGCATTTTTAAAAAATCAATAGTTATTTAAGCTTTAAAATGTTACTGCTTGAATGCTGACATTGATAGAGTGGTACTGATCAAGGTTGACACTGGTATAAGATAAGGAATATTGGTAGCACCAGAGCTATGTGGACACAATTCTCTGAAGATACAAGTTATAATGGTAGTGTTGGAGTTCTCAAGGGGTTTAGGATGATCTAATTTATCAGATCTACTGCTTACTACCACGCTACAGCAGTTCCAACCCTAATGAAGTATGGCTCTTTGTCCCCTGTTAGAGGACAGACCACAGATGGTGGTTTGTCTACTCTAGACTTGGAGCTAATAAAGCTGTCTCTTTAGCTCAAGCACTAGAGGCTCATACTTTCAGATCCGGAAGTCTCAGGTTCAATCCCCGTGGATACATGTGAGGATTGAAACTCCTGTCAACCTCAGAAGCTTTAAGCTTGGGACAAGCTTCCCTGGCCAGGGTGTAATCCATGCTTGCAGTGTTTTTCTTTGTATCCCACTCATCAGGCTGTCTAGTGCGAAATAAGCCCTGGACCTCTGGATTTTAAAGCTATTGTTTGAGCTAGAGGATTAGGCCTTTTGGTCAAAGGCAGGGGCAGATTCTAAAAGCTTCGTATGTGGGGTAGCCACTGTAGGAAACAAATAGCCTTACAGGGTTAGCATTGGCTACACATTTTTTTTGTAGAGGAGGTGCTTCAGGGCATTTTAAAATAGGTTATATCTTATAAGTGGTAAAGGACAAAATGGTGTCATTGTATTCTGAATCCTTGGGCCATCAGATGTGGCATAGGGTTCAAACAATGTATTAAACAGTTTAATATTTTGGTCCATGCATTAACAAATGCCATCACTGTCAGTCACTATTGGTCTTGCCTCGTGTATGGGAGCTAGTCTTACCTGCAAGAGCCGCCATGCATGTGCTCTCCTCTGTCTGTCTTTCTGATTCTGGCCTCTTTTTCACCCAGCCCCCGGCTTCCTCTGGCAGATTGAGAAGCTTCAGTAAGCTCAGATGTGTCTGTGATTCCAGGGAAGGATGCCAGCAGGAATGTGTTGTAGGTCACTTAAGATTTTCACAAAGATACATAAAAGCGGCAAAGAGTCCTGTGGCACCTTATAGACTAACAGACGTATTGGAGCATAAGCTTTCGTGGGTGAATACCCACTTCGTCAGATGCATGTAGTGGAGCTTATGCTCCAATACGTCCGTTAGTCTAGAAGGTGCCACAGGACTCTTTGTCGCTTTTACAGATCCAGACTAACACAGCTACCCCTCTGATACAAAGATACATGTTACATTTAATCAACATGTGACACTTCTTGGGGGCACCTATGGTTGTGAGGCACACCCGTACCACCTGCCCTCATCTGTACTTACTATGGGTCAGTTCCCCAGCTTCACCAGCCTCTGGAAATGCAATCACTGACTTTACAGGTTAACAATACGTGCACTCTAACTCTAACTCTCCTCTGATCACAGGACGCTCACAGAATTCCCGGAGCCTCTGCTCCCAAAAGAACAGTACTTTTCAGTTTACCATTTATACCTTAGATTGCGGCTCTGCTTAACACCCAGCAGTTAGATATGTTTACAGTAAAAAGAAGATATTTATTTAACGAAGAACAGATCGAGGTGATAGCAAGTAGAAATTTTGGAAGCAAAGGGTTACATATAACAAAGTTCATAACATGCATTCTAGAATGTAGACTTACTTCGTTGGCCAAGGGGTGCCTAAGTTTAGTTCACCCCAAGTCTTCCCAGCATTTTTCAACCAAGCCTGGCTATGATCCTTTTTTCATAAAGCACACACACAGTCAGCTTCCTTCCTACATGAAGGATGCAGAGTTCCTCTTTCTACAGTTAGTCCAAAAATTCATTGTCTTCACTTGTAAACTGGATTCCCTCCTGCTGGGTTATTTCTTCCTGTAAATTCCTTCTTTTGAAGATTTTACAATCCCTTCATTACTGTTCAGCTCAGACTGTAAATGGATATCCATTGTGAACCACACAATACTCAATTTACATATAGCCAAATAGACAAACATCTCTTGCCTAAAAGAAACTTCTTCTGGTGACCAGCTCCAATTCACATACCTTGGGAACATAATTTTCAGTATGTATACACATGACTCCTTACATATTATGTATACTTTTCACAGTGATTATGATCAGTAGGGTTACATGGCACCCTTGGCAAACTAATATGAAGACATCAGACCCAGTGGATCCATGTATCACTTATGCACCCCTCTGCCAGTTGGCACCAAGATGTCCCGGGTCACACCGCACAACTGCTGAGGCAGTAGGTTTAGTAAACATTTTGGGCATTTGTCACATGTTAGGTGCTGGTGTCACACAATGTGGCCATCCACAGATTCCCAAAATACTGGACATTCCAGCACTTCTGGGAATTGCATGACCCCATTCCTGCCTGTGTGATCCTGCATTCACAGTGCATGCAAGATCACATTGGCAGGGATGGAGTGGCACACTCTTCAAAATGACATTGTTTTGTCTAGTACTGGCTGGGGGATAAACTAGCCAAAAAGAGGACTGCCTCATATAAAACCAGACGAGTGGCCTCCTACACATACTGGTAGATTTCAAGGTAGAGAGGTGTGCTTCACATTGAGGACCCATCCAGAGTAGGAGAACAGTGGCTAGAGCTGCTGTTGGAGTTCAGACATGCATCCAGCTGCTGCAGCTACTCTTGCCTGTATGCAACTTCCAGAAGTGCAGGTTAGGCTGTGGCATTTTTTTAGGAAGCAAGTAATGGTGTAGACTCCTTCGCAGAGGGTTACTCTGGCTGACAGATTATCATCAGCTGGTTGCTTTTGGCATAGTTACTTTCAATAACTTTTCAACAGTGATAGAATGTTAGAGACAAACACCTATTCTCTTCTATGTAGCTTATGAGGCACACTGCACCTTCTCACACCTTCAGGAACATCTATGCAGCCAGAAGTAGTTTCAGCCGGTGCAGTTTCTCCATCTCCATTTCCTCTCCTACCTACAATAGATGTTTTCTGGAACTACAGTTATCTGTGCTCTTATCTGCCTTTTCTCAACCAGGCAGTTGGAAGGCAGTGAGGCTGCATCATCGGTGTCTGGTGACAGGGAGATGTAGAGGCATGTTGTTGTCTGCCCACGTGTCCTCACAAAAAAAAGGGAAGGTGATGGAACAGATTTCTGCATAACACATGAGAACCTTCAGAACATCTGAACAGCTTCTCAGAATAATGCTTGGATCTCTGAGAGGAAAGAAGAGAAGCATCAAAATGCAATCTTATCTACTCCCATCATCAGGATCTGCAGGAGAGTCTCAAAAGTTTATGGTCAATAGCATCAAAGGTCGCTGGACAATTACAATAAAAATCTCTGCATGGAAACCTGATTTTCCATAGAAGATAATCCGCCAACAAAATGAATGGGTACACTATGTTAAACCCAAGCCAAAAACCTGATGGAAAGCAGGAAAGTCAGGTAGAACACCAATTACTTTTGTCCCCTTTCCCAGAAAGGGGAAAGTTAGAGACATCAGGGTGGCTTCTAACTGCTTGTTTGAGGGAAGTTGATGACCAATATGTTGCTCCCTCCCATAGCTTAACTTCTTAATAGCTTATGAAAATTAAGCTAAGTGCTTTCCTGCTTTTTATATGCATCCAAAACACATCTTAAAGCATATTAAGTTTGCAAAGTCAAGGATTCAAAAGTTGGGAAATGTCTGAATTTAAAGCTGCTTGTGTTAAAACTTCATTTGACACCCTTGCATTATGATTTAGACTTTAATTACATGATTACATACTATTATTTTCCACAGGGTCTCTGTCTCATTCAGGAAATGGGTTGTTACTCCATGTTTCTTTTATCCTCCACAACTCTTCTCGTATGCAATCCCACCAGCACCCTCTGCTCCTATCTACCCTCATCACCAGCTGCTGCATCCCTCTGACCCTCCCCATCCTCTGGCTCCTGCAATCCCCTGTTTCAGCCAGAGATACACAAATAACATGATACATTTCATCTCAAAAGGTTAAAGCATGGTAAAGTTATAAGCAACTGAAAACTCGTCCTATCATGGAAAACGTAGGGCAGTCTTAACTATAGGAGGTACTAACATCTGTGTCTATAATTCACCTTGATTAAATAGAGCCCTTATCAGAAAGCAGAGCTTGATGTAGTTCGGTAGCAATATATCTCTTTTTTTTTTTTTTTAATAGACTGCTTTATTTAAATTCTTGTGCATGAAAAGATATCTGTATGCGTCTAACTGTGTAATAATTGTGGCTCATCCTTAAACCTTTGGGGCACAAACTCTGACCCAGTGAACTCCTTTTATTAACATTTTTGCAGGCAAAAATAAACCTCTGAGATGCATCTGATGTATATCTATAGTCAATTCCATCCAAGAAGCTTTTTAAAGCTTTTAAAGCTACGGTACAAGAAATGAGGAGTCCAGATCTCATCATTCTTTTCTACTAAGTGGAAGTTCATTACAACTGATGTTGCTGATTTTTTTTCCCCCCCCCCCCCAAAGCCCCACTCAAAGGAATACCAAAACAAGCTCCATTCAGGAGTCCCACAGCACCTAGTGTATTTAGCCCTGCTGGAAACAGAACCCCTATACCTCCTTCAAGAACACCTCTGCGCAAAGAAAGAGGAGTGAAGGTAGGTAGTCTTTTTTTATTTTATTTTATTTTATTAAATACTCTTGCATTTTCCCATCAGTCCTCAACCTCTGATCAAAAGTGAGCTATAGTTTGTTGGCACTGATTATAGAGCAGTTAATATTTTTTTGTGAGTTTCCAAAGTATTTCATCAAATACTACAAATCAAATACTACTTTTTAAAATGAAAAATCAAATGCACAATTACAAAATGTGGAATAACTGTCTAGGTTTCAGTACTGCTGAAAAGGATCTGGTGGTTGTAGTGGATCACGAATATAAGCTGACAAAGTGATGCAGCTGCAAAAAAGGCTGATATTCTAGGGTGTATTAACAGGAATGTTGTATATAAGACATAGGATGTAATTGTCTTGCTGTGCTCAACACTGGTGAGGTCTCAGCTGCAGTATCGTATCCACTTCTGGGCAGCACACTTTAGGGAAGATGTGGCTAAATTGGAGAGAGTCCACAACAAAAATGATAAAAGGTTTATAAAGCCTGATCGATGATAAAAGGTTAAAAAATTGGGCAGGTTTAGTCTTGAGAAAAGAAGACTGGGGTTGGAGGGGGGATCTGATATGTTTTCAAATATGCTAAGGGCTGCTTTAAAGACAGTGATTCATTGTTTTCCATGTCTGATGAAGATAGGACAAGAAATAATGGGCTTAATCTGCAGCAAAGGAGATTTGGATTAGATATTAGGAAGAACTTTCTAACTGTAAGGATAGTTTAGCTCTGGAATACTCTTCGAAAGGAGGCTGTGGTATTGATGGTTTTTGACAGGAAACAGGTTGGACAAACAGGTTGGACAAACACCCTTCAGAAGTGGTTTAGGTATACTTGGTCCTGCCTTGGCAAAGAGGACTAGACTTGATGACCTCTCAAGGTCCCTTCCAGCCCTGCGTTTCTGTGATTCTATGAAACATATTTTGTAAGGCATTTCAATTCAATAATGAATTTTTTTTATTTTTACTTATTTATTTTTTTTGGTAGCTACTAGATATCTCAGAGTTGGATATGGTTGGTGCTGGTCGTGAAGCAAAGAGAAGAAGAAAGACTTTAGGTTGGTACAGCATGTCTGTAAGGTGTATAAATGTTAATAACTGAAACTACCTTGAGAACAAGAGCCAGATGTATCCTATCAATTTCATTTTCTTAAATCCAACTTTTAATTAAAATTAACATGAACTCAGATGGGTTTAAACTTGAGGGGAGGTTCCTCCCTTTTGAAAAAATGGCTACTAACCTTCCATAACTACAGTTCTTTGAGATGTGTTGCTCATGTCCATTCCAAAGTAGGTGACTCTCAAGCCATGGCACAGGTGAAGAATTTGGAGTTTATTGGCACGCTGATTGTTAATACCGCTTGGCTGAAACCTGCATCATCTCTAGCCTGTTGGGTGATGGCATAATGGTCGTCAATCCACTATTTTGCATCCCATGGTCCTGGTCTACAGATGTCCTGGTTAGGAACTTGAGCTGCAAACGCCACCAAAGATGCTTGAGCCCTTGTAGAATTGTGCTGTCAGGGCAGGAGAAGCAGAGACCTTTGCCAGGTCGTAGCCTGTGTGCGAAAGAGGGGAACAACCGAATTGAAGGATACATCTCAGTGTTATTGTGTAGCACCCAGTGATCTGAGGTAATACGACGCCTCATAGAAGTGCGACAACCAGTCCACAAAAATTGGGGAAATCTGATCCGTACGTTGTCCCCGAGTGTCCAGTCAAAAGGTCTGCCACCCACCTTGAGGCTATGCATTTTGATGTCTGTTTGATCTGAGAAGAATGACATACTCTCAAAAGGGAGGTCCTGTAAGGTCTGCTACACCTCATAGGATAGGCCCAAGGATTGAAGCTAAGAGCCTCTCCTCATAACTACTGTCGAAGCCATTGATCGGGCTGCAGAGTCCACTGTGTCTAAAGCTCCCTGTAGGGATGTCCTTGCCACAGATTTTCGCTCCTCGCTAGGGCTGTGAATTCACTTCTTGACTCCTATGGCAACAGCTTCTTGAATTTTGCCATCAAGTTCCAAGAATTAAAATCATAGCAACTCAGGAGCACTTGCTGGTTTGCGATCCTGAGCTGGAGGCTGCCAGTTGAATACACTTTTCTGCCCAAGAAGTCTAATTTTTTGGCATCTCTGGTCTTAAGAATTGGACCTTGCTGACCCTGTTGCTCCCACTCATTGGCCACTGATACCACCAGTGAGCTCAGTGGTGGATGAGTTTGAAGGAATTCAAACCCTTTTGCTGGAACAAAATACTTTTTCTCTATCCTAGGGACACTGGGGTCTGGCATAAGGCCCTGATGGGGTCCATAATGGCTTCGTTTAAGGGCAAAACAACTCATGAGGTCCTGATACAGCAGGAATATCCACCAGGGCATGGGAGGACTCTAATCTCCTCTATGTACCCCCAGGTTTTGAGCTACCCTTTTGAGGAGCTTCTAGTACTCCCTATAATCATCATTATACAGGAGGGTGCTATGCTTGTTCCATCACTTCCTTGTCAAGAGAGAAGGAAGAGGAGGCCTTTACAGGCAAGGGGCGCTGTTCCTCATTTTGTGCACCGGCTTGGTCTTTCAGTGCTGGTTCTTGATATTTGGCACCTGGCTCAGTACCGGAACATGGGCCCTGTTCCAAGGGACATGGTGGGGGAGCTCCAGACTCTGAAACAAAGGAGTAGGATTTCCTGGACTATGACCCCTGGACTGGTGGAAAGGCCCAGGCATTCCAGAATAACCACTGTAATGGCATTTCCACTGTGCTGGTGGCCAGGCCGCTGATGGAATGCCCTGGCCCACGTCCACCATTGGGTAACGCCGGCTGGAGCAGTGCCGTCTTCTGCGGGAGACATACAACTCTGCCTTTGAGTCAGACTCCAAGAACTCCCTTCCAGGTGACTAGGATGGAGCGGTGCTGACCAGTGCCTGTGAGTGGTGCTGGGAGGGAGGATACTGGTGCTGTGCCATCATGGCCGGTTTCCCTTCTGATGGCATCTGGTGCCACAGTGCTGTGGGAGCTCTTGTCTCTGATGCCGCTGCTGACAGCTCCTGCACAGCAGGGGATGGCGGTCCCGGGAGCAACGATGCCTGCCGCATGGCGTCAAACACCTCTGGTGTGGATGGCATCACCAGAGTAGTTGAGCACTGATGGACCCTCTACCACAAGAGAGCCAAAGGTGCCAGACTCAATGGTGCCCTTTCCGGGGCTGGAGTCAACAGTACAGGGCGAATTGCTGGCATCTTAGACCTGGCATGAGTCGCAGTCTGCCGGTGTCTGTGTGTCCCACAGATCTTGGGGTTGGGAATTGCCCCCTGTCCATCTTCTTCTGCTTCTTTCTCAGCAGCAGCAATGGAGAGTCCCTTACAGGAGCAATCTTTTTTGGCAACAGGGATGACTGGTGCCAGGAGTCCTGAAAAGCAGAAGAAACATCCTTTCTAGGCACCAAAGAAGCAGAGCAGCGCTGCATCTCTCTAAGAGAGGCCTCAATGCTTCTTACTGAGGCCAAAGTACTCGGTACTGAGTCAAAGTGGCTCGGCTCCAAGGGAGGATGAAGTGCTGCCACCATGAAGAATAATTTAAGTCTGGTGTCCTTGTCTCTCTTAGTGTGGGGCCTGAACCCTTTACAGCTTCTGCATGTAGGCTTCCCCCAGATATTTGAGGCAGCTGGAACGGGGGTCACTAACAGGCATAGGCTTGTGGCATGACGCACAAGGCTTAAACCCTGGAGACCGAGGCATGCCTCGCTATTAGGGGTGGGTAACTTTGCTAAACGGTACCGTAATCTAAATAACTGAAACTTAACCACTACAAATAATTATGTACAACTAGAAGAACAAAGTCCACTGAGAGGGATACTTGAGGGGAAATGCAAGAACAAGCTGAAGTTCCAGCGACTGGTAAGAAGGATTGGTAGAACCCTTTATAGCGGCGCTATGAGCACTCAATTCTAGGGGGCACCAGAGCCAACCTGACAGATACCACTGAATGGCGGTGCTTGGGGTTAGCACACACCTACTTTGGAATGGACATGGGCAAGCATTTGAAGAATTAAAGGTAGCCATGTTTGTTTCTGAATTCCACTAATTAAAAAGCTATGTGCCCTGGAAATATGTTGAGAGGGATGAACTAACTATATATGCCCTTTTAAACATACAAACATCCCAACAAAGATGAATGTGACATTAGCTTTTCCTTTTGTGTTGCAGTTAAAAAAAAGTTCTGAAATATTTTTGTGTATTCTATACTTATTGCATAACTAAGTGAAATTTTTAAAGGATCAATTTTGAATCTTTTATCTATATGGTATACAAGCATCTTAAATATGTATGTTGAATAATCTTAAATAATGCCTAATTGTTTTTTCATTCTTTTAATAATTATCCTGAATGAGAAGACCAGGCTACTTAAACAAATGCAGAAAACAAATTAGGTGGCATGTTTTTCCTGGAACACTTTCTTCATTTTGCAGTTTTTGCTAAATGAAAACAAATCTCAATTCATTTTTGTAAGATCCAAAACAAGTTAAATACATTTTTATGAATGAAATCACAATTGTAAGTATTGTGATGGATAGCTGTGCTTGGTTTATCTGAATGCTCAGATTCAGTATCTTCGTGAAATGTAAATTTTGTGGTTAATTTAAGCATCAGTGTGATTATGAAACCATGTGGGTATTTTATATGGAAAAACGTTGATTTTTACCAGCATTGTAACACCTGTTTTCTAAGTAATTTTTATCAGAATTTTCTTTAATCTTTTACATGGATCACTCTAAAAAATTTAGTTCAGGAATTAGGAAAGTTAACTTGAACGAACTCCTTCTTTTCTATCCAATAGATACAGAAGTGGTGGAAAAACAAGCCAAAGAAGAAACAGTAGTGGAAAATGCAACTCCAGATTATGCTGCTGGCCTTGTGTCTACCCAGGTAGGACATTTAAGTTGCAATGAAATATAAAATTGTGCTGCATAATGCTGGGATATTTTATTCTAAAGACTAGTTCTGTATCATCTTTAAAGCTCACCTCCAAGTGAATAATTATTTTATAATGATTCCACAAAATAACGTTCTATTCTTGATGTATTTTGCTAATAATATACAATGCAGAATGAACACTTAAATGTGTTCTAGGAAAACTAGTGAGAGCTTTTTTTTCATAAATGTAACTTGGGGTCGATCTTCCCTTCTGAGGGTTAGAAGGGGATGTGAGGAGTTTGTGGAAGCCGAAAGGTGGATTATCATTGCAAGTTGCTAATTCTGTCTAAACTTTGAATGACTGACAACATCTCAGGGAGTTTCTGGTGTTCTACGACTTATGTGCACAGGAAAGTTATACCACTAAAAGGTAGGCTGTGAATTCAAACTGCACTAGTTACACCAGTATAACTCCCTATGTGGACACACTTCTACCAGACTAAGAGTGCCTTTTTTCAGTTTGGTTTATATTAAGTTGGAAGCCGTTTAAGATAAGGCACTCTTATTCTGGAATAAGAGTGTCCACGTGAGGAGTTACTGATATAATTATAGCAGTTAACTATAATTGTATAATTGGAAAAATCTCCCATGTAGATACATTGTTAAGCAAGTGCCAAAAAGAAAACGCTAATGGAGAAACAGAGAAATGACAAAGTTGACATTGTATGTAAAAGGTCAGAATTTCCATGCAGTCATGTCATATATGGCTGCGAAACTGCAAAACCATTTACTGTTTTACAGAAACTTGGCCCTCTGAACAATGAGTCTGCACTACCTTCTACAAGCTATTTGCCTGCAACCCCCAGCGTGGTTCCATCTTCCTCCTATATCCCAAGCTCCGAAGTTCAGCCAGGTAAAATAATCATTTTTGCTACTGGCACTTTATTAATACATTGGTTCTCTCATATATTTTTTCTGTCATTCATTTGTAATTACAAATGCAGGACACAATCCTTCAACCATCCCTGGTGTAAGTAATCTCATTGACTTCAACAGGACTGTTTGTGTAAGGGTTGCAGGAGAAGGCCTCTAGTTTTTTTTAGTAACAAAAGACACATTTCCATTATTTTTAAAAAAAATTCTCACTTTTTAAAAGTAGCTATGAAAGCACTTTTAATTATAGATCTGACTAAGGCTAAGGTACTCTTTAGCCCCTTAAATGGTTCATTTGCTTCGTCTTTTTATAGGCAATCTGATTGTAAGCCATTAGGAATGTACATTAGTCCAAAGATTGCCTTGTGGCTCTGGGTGTGTGGAAGAGAGAGGTACTTTCTCAAGTGTTAAACAATAATTGTATAATTTATTAAAGGGTTACTGCTTTAACACAGTGTTCAACCACAACCTTTCCTATCACCCTCTCACCTTTTTCCTTTGCATTTTTATGAAGGTCTGTTAGGTACAGTTGAGCGCTTAAATTTTTTTCAAAAATCAAATTACATTCAATAATAGAAAACAGGGAAGAGTTAAAATAAGTGATTAGCCATGGGATTAAAAGGTTTAACCCCCCCCCACACACACACACAATGGAGCAGGGACTTGTCGTCATACAGGTCTGTAAGATATCTAATACACCTAAATAATAGTGATTTGTTAACAAAGCACTTTGGGATAAATTCAGTCAACAAAGAACTGACATTTCAATTATATGCAACATTCTTTACCCTGGTGCTTGTGTACAGATTCCTACCATAGCAATGGTGACTTTTCAGTTCAGGAACTTTGGCACAGTGGTCACTACAGAGGGGCACGTGTAGAATGTACACAAGCTAGGCTCAGAAACAGAGTTCCAAATCTCTCAAAAAGAAAAGGAGTACTTGTGGCACCTTAGAGACTAACAAATTTATTAGAGCATAAGCTTTCATGAGCTACAGCTCACTTCATCATGAAAGCTTATGCTCTAATAAATTTGTTAGTCTCTAAGGTGCCACAAGTACTCCTTTTCTTTTTGCAAATACAGACTAACACGGCTGCTACTCTGAAACCAAATCTCTCAGAAGCCCTGTATAAATCTCTCTCTGGCTGCAACTTGGCAGCTCTGGAAAGTACATGGCCTGAAGCATCAGCAGTGTCAGCAGCTAGTGTTGTTTTCTAGTATTAGCATTATCTAACTGCAGAAAAAGCATCATGTGAAGTCCTGAGCCTTGCTAGTTGCATTTTATTTTTCATTCCGTTTGGATCGTGTGTGTTATCTAGCCAGAGGACTTTGACATTGTCTCGTTTAATTAAAGTACATATAATGAAGACCAAATATTTTGGTTTACTTTAATTTGAACTTAGAATCATAGAATATCAGGGTTGGAAGGGACCTCAGGAGGTTATCAAAGCAGGATCAATCCCCAACTAAATCATCCCAGCCTGACCTTGAAGGTTTTTAAGGAAGGAGATTCCACCACCTCCCTAAGTAACTCACTCCAGCACTTCACCGCCCTCCCAGTGAAAAAGTTCTTCCTAATATTCAATCTAAACCTCCCCCACTGCAACTTGAGACCATTACTCCTTGTTCTGCCATCTGCTACCACTGAGAACAGTCTAGATCCATCCTCTTTGGAACCCCCTTTGAGGTAGTTGAAAGGAGCCATCAAATCCCCCCTCATTCTTCTCTTCTGCAGACTAAATAATCCCAGTTCCCTCAGCCTCTCCTCATAAGTCATGTGTTACGATCCCCTAATCATTTTTGTTGCCCTCCGCTGGACTCTTTCCAATTTTTCCACATCCTTCTTGTAGTGTGGGGCCCAAAACAGGACACAGTACTCCAGATGAGGACTGACCAATGCCGAATAGAGGGGAATGATCACGTCCCTCGATCTGCTGGCAATGCGCCTACTTATACAGCCCAAAATGCCGTTAACCTTCTTGGCAACAAGGGCATATTGTTGACTCCTATCCAGCTTCTTGTCCACTGTAACCCGTAGATCCTTTTCCGCAGAACTGCTGCCTAGCCTGTAGCAGTGCAAGGGATTCCTCTGTCCTAAGTGCAAGACTCTGCACTTGTCCTTGTTGAACCTCATCAGATTTCTTTTGGCCCAATCCCCTAATTTATCTAGGGCCCTCTGTATCCTATCCCTACCCTCCAGCGTATCTACCTCTCCTTCCCGTTTAGTGTCATCTGCAAATTTGCTGAGGGTGCAATCCATACCATCCGCCAGATCATTAATGAAGATATTGAACAAAACTGGCCCCAGGACCAACCCTTGGGGTGCTCCACTTGATACCAGCTGCCAACTAGACATGGAGCCATTGATCACTACCTGTTGAGCCTGACAATCTATACTCCTTATGGCTTTGAATGCCCTCTCTGGTTTTCATGGTCAAGGTTAAGAACCTCTTTCTTTAAATATTTTGTTTCATCGTTGTGGCAGGAAATATTTTAAATTGGTCAGTGCCGTACTTCACATATTCAGGATTTAATTGCTTTATTGTTTGTTTGACCTTATTTTTTATGTAATACAACAAACTGTGCATCTTGCATCACTTTAGCTATTAACAACCTCGAGATTAAAGGTGTTAATGTGGTGTCTTGCCAAAATCCCAACTCCTGCACTTAAGTTCTGCCAGTTTTTTTTTCTCCTCCTTTTGCCCTCTGTGCCCCCCAGTCTAGTTTCAATTGAATATAGTCATATTCCTCACTTCCTGCCCTAAACTGTTTATAATGATGCTTAGCATCGTTAAATAGTAGTAGCATTTTCAATAGCCCCTAAGTCACTTAGGAGTCGGCTTCTTTGTTTAAGCCAAGAGTAAGCTGCATGTCATGGTAAGTTAAGTGATTAATAGATAGATTCAGTTTGTAAAGCCTCGTGGGAGTCTTCAGATGACAAGATTATAATTTGATAAATTGGAGAATCTGTGTCTGGCTGTGGCTGTTATCATTGTCTGGGATTTTCCTCTAAAATGTTTTGAGTTCATACTGGATTTGAAATAGTTACTGTGTGTGGTTTTGGGGTTTAATTGTACTAGTTGGTTATCCACTTTGGGAGAGAAGGGACAGTTCATCTGTCATTCCAAAAGCAGGCCTCTACAGTAACCCTTTCCTTTTCAGTGGTCCTCTAAACAACAAGTGATCCAGGGACTGGATTTTAATTCTATAATTCCTGTTGTTTAGCCTGTTTTTTCAGTCTGTCTTCTCAATATTCACTGACTGGCTGAGACTGGGAATTAATTCTGACTTCCTTTGGGAAGTGGCTTCTAAAATTTAGTTTCTCTAATCTCAGCTCCTGCATAATAGGTCTTCGTACAATAATTGTGCTATACTTATAATTATGGAGTAGAAACTCAAAAATGTATAAAGCAGACTCCATTAAATACAAATTTCACTGCTAAGTATAGTGCAACGGAGATTTGCCAGTTGGAAGTCCCCGAGCTTTCTCCCATTATTGGTAAAGGGAATGCAGTGGAAAGGGAGAGAGAATGTAGTTTTTCAAATGTAATCCATAAATAAAATAAATGGCTTATTTAATCACATCACTAAAACGTGGCTCTCTGGAATTCTTGTCTGTCTGTATCTAGGTACTTTTAAAGGGCACTGTAGTATCTGAGACACTTATTCAATTGCGGGTGACTTTTTTTTTTTTTTTTATTTTTTTAAATTGTTACATTTGTTCATGCAGCTGGATCTGTGCGAGAGGCCATGCAGACTAACAGGCAACCTGAAGAGTCTACAGTTCCAAACACTACTCCTCTTCCTGCTCAGTTCAAACAACGAACACCCATGTACAACAGTAACTCAAATCCTGCTGCAGCTACACCTACTTCACCCTTAACACCTACTACGCCTCCTGCCATTTCCCCTGCTGCACAACCTCCACAAGTAGTCCCCCAAACTCCGCAGCAGCCACCACCCAAGAAAAGCCTTTCTCTCACAGTAAGTAATAATGTATCTGTGGATGAAAAGCAGTTTTCATTCAGGATCACAAATCTTTACCATTAACCTCAGTAGCGTGTTAATTCTTTAATGGCTTGGCAAATGCTGGGTTTTGGCATTCAGGAGGCTGTGAAAAGTACATCTTTTAATCAACGAAAATAGAAGTGCTCTGCCATCTAGTTAACGTTGCTGTTGGATGTTTTCATGTGTCTTGTGATTTCTATTTGTGCAAACATAATGGTTCAGTAAGGTAGACTTCTTTACCTGATTTCCTTGGTTTTTAAGTTTAAAAAAAAAAAAAAAAACCAACAAAACCCAGCTAATCATTTGTTTTTCATAACAGTAAATGGTCCTAATGACGTTGTTACAGTCACACATTGAGACACATGGGATGAGGGATGGGGGTGAGTTTCCACCATAACTGCTACTCATGTTTGGCTGAAAAGGACTTGTATTGTATTATAAACCAACACAGATAGCAGTGACTGTGGGAGAAGATAGCAATTGATTGTTCTAAAGAGAAAGCTTTAAATGGTCAAATATTGTAAAATGCAGGAAAAGTCAGACGCTCCAAATGCGGGACTACATCTCTTGTCTGTTGCAGATTAAGGTCACGATCCTGTAAACTCTAATGCACATGCCTGAAGTTAAGTACATGAGTAGTCCCAGGTCATAGAGTTCTAAGGCCAGAAGGCATCATCAGATCCCTAGTCTGACATCCTGTACATCAGACCACAACACCATCCAGCAGCTGCATGCTAAACCCAACAACCAAACTTAAACCAAAGTATTACAGCCTACAAAGGGACTAGACTATTATGTGCCACAGGCAGAATGGGAGGGACTGAGGTATATCAATACCCAAGGCCCCTGCAATGGAAGGGAAATGGTTTAAGTGAGAGAGACCCAGATAATCCAGGCAAGTGATGTTTCATGATGCAGAGGAAGGCGAGACAGACTGTTGCGCACGCTCGTGCTCACACACACACACACATATATATATAATCTGGGAGAAATTCCTTCTCAACCCCACATATGACAATCGTTAAACCCTGTGCAAGAACTGGCCAGCTAAGCATGTGAGAGGGGAAATGTTCAGTACCACCTCAGAGCACAGGCCTACCCCCATCCAGTGTCCGACCTCCAGCTGTGGCCATCTCTGATGCTTTGGAGGTAGGAGATCAAACAAAACAGAATATTTTGGGGGTGGGGAGCTGGAATTCCTTCCTGAGCCCTGCAGGTGACTGGCTGAAGCCCTCAAGCGTGAGCTTTAGGTCTTCAGTGTTAAGCACGTGCATAAGTGTTTGAAGAATCAGGACCTTAAGAAAGGGTTGTTTGTCCTTTGTTTTCTTTTAAATATAGCAAAATCATTGAAATCTCCCTCAAAAAATCTCTTTCATGGAAACTGTCCCAGCAGCAGCCCCATGGCCTGCCAGTCTGGGTAGGAAGAATCTGTAATGTCACAAAAGGGATGGATGAAGCAGATGCTCCTGAACAATCTGTGATTTTTTTCATTCACATACAGTTTTAACAGTGTGTTCCCTTGCCACCTCTGCGCGCGCACACACAAGTCAGCAAAGCAGACTTGTCCCCCCTCCATAAAAAGAAATTCTTCACCACACTGATATTTTCCCCTTAAAAAACTTTTACAGCAGAAGCAGCTGAAGTTTGAAATGTGTAGTCCTTAAGGAAAAGTGGAGTGGAGGTGTCACTGAAAGGTCCGTGCTAGTCATAAAAAGTGACTGCCCTAAAATTGTGTGAAAATGGGGCTTATAATGTGAACTCTTTTGCAACCTCAACAATGTGTGCCACTATGTGCCTGTTATGAAAAGGAATGAGTGGACTTATTTTCTGTAAGAAGAAAGATCACCATGTAGCCTGTGTCTTATCTTTGGATGTTGAATGTAACTCAGTGCTTCTGAAGAACACAGTTTCTCCACTGAAATATACACTTGCTTTAATATGTTGCAGAGGGAGCAAATGTATGCTGCACAGGAAATGTTCAAGACTGCAAACAAAGTTACCAGGCCAGAAAAGGCTCTTATCCTTGGGTTCATGGCAGGATCCAGAGGCATGTATTACAACTAACATTATTTTGAGGACCAGTAGATGGTATGAAGCACCACTAAAATGTAAAGATGTGCTGCTTTAGTGATAATCTGGGCAGGAACTTATTTTATGGCTTAAATGTAAAAATTGGGAGGAGCAGGAAAAGAGTGACTGTTTTAAAGGTATGGAGTGCCTCACTACACTACCTGGCAACAGCTGAACTATTCAGTTGCCCCTACAACAATGCATGGAAAGCTTGTATGGCACGGCTGGGTCAACATACCAGCTGAAGTCTAAAATCTTGTGAGTGGTGGTTGGAGGGGTGCTGACAAACTGTATTTTTGTAGTTACAGAATGTGCCCTTCAGGACATGCACATACTTCAGTAAATAACAAATAACCATAATACCATGGCTCATACAAAAGCATGTGGTGGACCTTGGGGGGGGGCACCCACCCCTACAGACCAAACTACTCCACACTCTCGTCAGGTGAAAATACTTGTGAATAGGCCTTGCACTGTGCTCGGAAGATCAGTGAGTGCAGGTGCTGTCAGACCAGGATGAGGAGGGAGCTCAAGAGTACAGAGCCTCTTCACCAATTCTTTAATGTTTTAAAGCACATCAGGTGACCTCAAATGCTATGATAAATCTCAGGGAGAGCCCTAACACCCACCCACCTATTCCAGTAACCTTGCTAAATCCTTAATGTAGTCCCTCAGGGTTCAGTTCCCTTTGTTAACTCAAACCATGATCTGTGAAAGCATGTGGCTTCCTGCTTTGTTCCAGGTGCTAGTGATACTGTAGCTTGTCAGGTTTTTGATTTCCTCCTCCCTCTGGCCCTGGCAGAGCCAAAGCTTTTCCTTACCCTTTAATTTTGCTAACTGGCTGTGTTGAAATGTGTCTTGTCTTGCAGTTTGACTATTTTTTATTCTTGTCTCCACAGAGAATCCTTGCCAAGAGCAAGGAGACATCATCCAGATTAAACTTAGCGAGCATACAGAAGTTTTACCAAAGGCCGATGGCACTGGGAGCACCACCATGTTAGTTGACACAGTCTTTGAAATGAACTATGCTACGGGCCAGTGGACCAGACTCAAGAAGTACAAACCTATAACTAATGTTTCCTAAGAGCTTCAGTAACAACAAATGGTGGACCAAACCAAGACTAGAATCAGCCAGCTCCTCTAGAGTGCGTCCATTGTACAAAATGGCATTCATGTGTAGGTTTCTTATTCCCTTCCAAAATACAAGTTGTAGCTATCCAAACTAACTGGGCTCAGGTGAATGCAGTATGAAGATGCTGTCAGACTGACAGATTTTTATTTCTTTTATTTTTTTAAGGGGGGGAAGTTAACATTTGTTCTGTGGTTCAGGGTGCCAGACATTGAGATCACAGCTGAAAAATTTCCTTTTCACTTTGAGAGCATTTCAGTTCCAAGCACTGAGGAAAGGACAATTGCAGAATCACAATTTACCACTAAGCAAGGTCACGGATTTTATTGCAGAAATATTTACTTTGACTACATGGGTTCCATTTACATATGGACATTTGCACCACCACAGGTATTTGCAGTTCTTCCTGCAATTTGATCGCAGTAAATCTAACTACTGCGAGTGTAGATGTCTAATGGCACCCACTGTGTGTTTAGCTTGTCTTTTCCAGGGTCATAGGGTGGGTTTGAGAAGCTTTGTTAATCTTACTGTATTGCGAATGTTAATGCCCAGCACGAGTTAATCTGTATTTGGCATAAATCAACTGAGATGGAGGGGAACTGAATATCTTAACCTTTTATGCAGCAAAATTTATAATTTCCTTTAGTGTCAAACTTAAGATTGCCAAAAGAAATTCCCACCTTGCTTATGGGCTGCTTCGGGATCATAGCTCTTTGCTACCACGTGAAGTGCACAGTAGAGATTAATCTCTGGCTCTTGTACAGCAGGCCCCCTGGGCAACATATCTTTCTCTTGGAGGGAATGAAGTTGTATTGTGCTTTCACGCCTCTCAAGAGCAGTTGAATTTTACTGCAGTCTTAAGAGTGGCTCTTCCAGCCACAAAGTGAGTTACTGCCACATCTGTGAATGTGGAAGGTTAGCGAGACTGCTTTTTTTTTTTTTTTTTTTTTTTTTTCAGTGCAAGTTTGACTAATCAGCCACTGGGCACTTGGTGACCAAGGCCTGAGCTGCACACACTTTTTGTACTGGTACAACAGTTGGGTGTGACTTTCTTGAAAACTGATATAGTTATACCAGTAAAACCCCTAGTGTGAATGCAATTATACCAGAGTACAGGGGTCTTATGCTTGTTTAGCTTATTCCCTTTCCCATACAGGAATAGCTATACCATATATGCACACATACCAATATAATTGTACCAAACTAGGAGGATTGTACCACTTTAACTGAACTGGTACAGTTAAAGCAGTACATCTTGTGTGTAGACCAGGAATAAGTAGTGACTTCAGAATTTGGCCCTTAATAGAGACTTGTGTTAAATGTCCATGTTAAATTTCTTTCAGCCAATCTCGTGTGGAATTGCACTTGCCTGGGAAGGTGATGCTGGGGAGGGAGAAGTACAAAGATAAGTCACATAGCATTGTGGGAGACTGACATGGGGCCTTGTGATGACTCAGGATTGGCTTTAAAAAGGAATGTTAATCTATGATTTTTAGGCCAACAAAAGATCTTTTTCTAAGATAAAAGCAAATATCCCCTAAATGATACATCTGTGTGCCAACACAGCCTATAGGTTATCCAGCTATGTGCCTATCAGAACAGGGCGAGCATTAATGAAGAAATGTATTTACAACATTTTATTGTGATTTGATCAAAAGTATGTATGTTTGCAAATATACATAACAAAATTAAGGTCCAGAATATCCTAAATTAACCATTCTAACACTTAATAGTTGAGTTGTACTGTTGGTACAGTGACCTACATGGAACTTCCATTATCATTAAGAAGTTGTGTGCACATATAAGTGAGAGAATGAGACTCCTCAGCATAACTGTCATTCTGGAAAGTGCCCTCTATTTAATTACTCCATTTCTGCAGTGAGGTAGACTATTTTCCAAGTGATACAAATCAGCCAAACAAGCAACAGGAACAAGTTAAGATGAGTGGAGGGTTTTGTTTTTAGAATGAATTCACTATAAGGTGTGTTCACAATGGTTATAACTTCTTTGACTTAATACATTACAAGTGAAGGGCTAAAGTCAGAAGTATTTGTCTTTTTAAAAATGTGTAAGGAATAAATTGCATTCCCTTTCAATCTCGTTTGCTTTCAAGTTTTAAAATAGTCCATGTGACAACTAGTTTTCTATAAACTAAACCAGTGTGACACTTCTGTCTTAACTGCTGCTGTTTTAATACATTTCGTCTTCTGCTAATACAGAAATTAGATGAGGGGTTTGTTTCTTTTTATAAGAAACAATGTTTTTAGGAGTGGACACCTCAGGGGATGTGCGCTCGCATCCCCAGTTATTGGTTCAAAACTCATTCCCGTTTGGTAGTGATCAGAAGCTGTCATTTGATGGCTCTTCAGTTTTTACATGCAATGAGTTGGGGTTCTCTGTCCAGTGTCTAGTGGACAAATGTCCACATCCCCAAAATTTAGCTATCAGCAGCAAGGAGGAGGACTGCATGGGCAAGAAGATGCCCCCTCTCTCTAAGTAGTCTCTCCAGAACTCGGTTGAAGTATTAAAATGAAGCAGGATGGGGGAAACTTGTACTGCTGCTACCTGCTCTCTCCTTACTGTGTAGATGGATAGACTTCAATCTCCAGGCCTATTCATCGAAGACTAGTGATATGCACTAAACCAATTAGTTTTTAAATAGAAACAAAATATTTTAAACTCATTCTCACTGGAACTGAGACAACTTAACATTGCTAAAATAATTAGCAATCTTATTTTTAAATAAAAAAGCTTCTCTCTCTTGGATGGATCTAGCCCTAAGGACTAACTTTATTTCAACTAGCTCTGAGTATCTAGTGTCCTTTTTAAACACAAAATATGAAATGAAAGTAGCCATTTAAATGTTTTTAGAATCATTACACTGCTGAAAAACTAAACTACATCGAGAGCCCTGCATCATAGCTTGGAAACACTGAACCAGTGCTTTGAGAAGAGTACATCTAAAGTACCAGACGGTTCAGGAAACGGCAAAGCAAGCACTTGAATTCCTGTATATTATTTAATCTTTATTTTACAAAGCAAATCTGACTCCTTGAGCTTGATCATTTTTGTCTTCACCTAGCATCTAAATGACTGAAAAGTTGATTTTGTACATGAGGCTCAGCGGTGCATCGCAAAGCTAATCAAAAACCAAGTTAACTCTAGAATGATGTGCTTAAGCCCCCACTAACTAGGCGTGGGAGGTGCACACATTGTTCAGAGCTAACATTCTTTAAATCCTTTTTCGTTACTGTAGCCAACATTCTAGGCCCTAGTCTGTGAGCCAGAACGTCACATGTGCATTGTGGGGTAGCTTCAGCAAACAAGAATGCCCTGGGGAATTTTACACTGGGGGCAAGGAGGAGACCTTTGTGGGTGTTTTGTTTTTGTTTTTTAAGGTTGTGAAAGCCCCCCAGTGTGGTTACTGAGGGGCCACACAGAATTAGTTTCTCTTATTTAGGATTCTAGGGTGAAGTATAGGTTAGAAACAGGTAACATGGCTCCTTTCATCTCTTCTGAGGTGAGGAAACACCTTTTCCTGCCCAAGCGTTCTCTAGTAAATCCCCTCCAACTCCCCAAAACACTGCACAGTTCTTAGGATGACTAACTCTTCAGTTCTGGATCAGTGTCCTAAGGGGTCTCAGTTTTTATTTATAGTTTTGCTGTTAACCTTTCAGCCAAATAAAAGAGGGTGCTGGATGTGATGGGAAAAATCTTCTTTCGAGTAGTTAATAAAATAGGCTCCTGTGAAGTTGCTAATTTCCATCAAAGTGCAAACCACTTACATAGAAAAAAGAAGCTTGATACTTTGGCACTGTAAAGCTTGAGGTTGGCTCACACTTTCATAGCAAGATCTGACTAGAAAAAAGACTGAAAAATGTTAAGCCAGAGCCCACTGGGAATCTGGTGCCTTTAACAAGAAATGTCATTTTGTAAAATGTTACATCTATAGCATAGCCCATATGTTTTCTATTTGTTTTTTGTACAGTTGTAAATTCAAGATCTTCTGTCTTCGGGTACGTATTTTCAGTGTACTACAGTATGTATAATAAAAGTTTAGATTTTCTAAAGAAACTGTAAGGTCAGTTATTACAATCTGCAATGACATATTTCTACATATTGAGCTAACAGTTGAGCTAGTAGTGTGTAGTAGCTGCCTGACAAAGTGATCTTCTTGTATCGTGGTGCATCTATATATAGCTGAGCTTTAAAATAAACTCATTGGATTATTTATAGTACTTTATGTAGTTACATTCTTTAAAGTTAGTATAGAACAGGGGCTCTCAAACTTTTTTACTGGTGACCCCTTTCACATAGCAAGTCTCTGAGTGCGACCCTCCCCCTGCCTTATAAATTAAAAACATTTTAAAATATATTTAACACCATTTTAAATGCTGGAGGCAAAGTGGGGTTTGGGGTGAAGGTTGACAGCTTGACCCCCCCATGTAATAACCTTGTGACCCCCTGAGGGATCCCGACCCCCAGTTTGAGAACCCCTGATATAGAACTACATGCAGGATAGATTGCCGTTGTTAAGATGACACTTGTGCCTAGTTTGGGTCACTGCTTGTTAATGAGATTGACAGTAGTGAATCCTGTTAATAATCTTGGTGTCTCAGTCATGACCATTCTCTGAGGAGCCATGTGGGATTGATATGAAAATATTTCTCATAGGACTCGAAGGGACCTCAAGAGGTCATCTAGTCCAGCCCCCTGCATTCATGGCAGGACTAAGTATTATCCAGCCCATCCCTGCAGGTGTTTGTCTAACCTGCTCTTAAAACATGTCAACTTCAAAACAGCAGTACCCCTTCTTATGATCATGAGGTTCAATTTTAATATATAGCCCTCTTTGTACAGCTTACTGCAGGGTAGCTGTACCAGTATCTTCAGAATGACCAGTATGTTTGCTCCGACTTGAGTAGCAGAAATGTTATGCTCACCCTGCATTCTTAACATCAGCAGTGATTGACTTAACTGGCACTGTTACTGTTTCAAGTTCTAAATGATGCAGCTCTTGGCCTCCTTTTTAACTTTCTAGATTCTTAAATCAGCACCAACCACATTGTCCTGACTAGTGCTGTATCAGATGGGACACCGCTCACCCTTCAGGTTTCCTACCATCATACCCTAGATATGGTAAGCAATCCTGGCTTTGCTCGGGTGTGTAACTTTCTACCACTACCTCCATTCCAGTGACTCTTTCCTAATCCAAAAATACAATCTATACCATAGAGATAAAAATAACGTGAGGTGTTTGTTTAAATGGTGGTTGCTGGCAATTTCTTTATCTAATCCTTTCCCCCTGCCTTTTTTTTTTTTTTTTTTTTAAATTACCATCTCCCCATTATGGAGCCTATAGAACTCTAAGAAGCCTGCTGGCAGACCTGTAATAGATTTAGTAAACAGTATCTACTCCTGAGGGAATTCTGCACCAAAACATTAAAAATTCTGCAAATTTTATTTGTGAATAAATAAACGTGGCTCCAGCTTGGCAGGCCACTGGCTGGATTGAGGTGGGAGGTCACCCTGAAGCCCCCACCTCCCCCAGGACAGGGACTCAGCAGTGAGGCCTGCTCCAGAAATACACCAGGGCCCTCCCCCTCTGCACCAGGTGTGGATAGGCAGGCTCAGCCCAGCAGGATCCAAGTGTGGAGGGGCTTAGTGTGGTGGATCCAGGTGTGGGTGAGAGGTTTGTGGGGGGCACTCTGGGTGCGGTCAGCACAGCGAGAGATCTGGATGCACAGAGGCAATGGGATTCTGCAGGGGATTCAGGTGAAGATGGTTAGGGCTTGGAGGGGGCGGTGCGTGTGGGAGGCTGGGGGAGTGGGGCTTGATGGGGTGGGGGTCTAGGTGCAGCTGATTGGGGCTCAGTGGGATGGGGGTCTGGCTGTGGGGGGCTTGTCAGAGGGGTCCAGGTTTAGGGAGGGGTAGGGTCTGTCAGTGAGGGTTCAGTGGGCCTGCTTAACGGGGGAGCCCCAGCTGCCAAGGATGTGCCGCATGCCAGGCTCCCCCTTCCCTTTCTGATTTCCCTATCCCCTTTTCTTCTCCAATCCCCTCCCTTCCTTTCCCACTGCCTTTTTCCCTCATTTCCCCATGCCCCATCGCGGCCACTCACTGTTGCACAGAAATCAGGAAGGCTCCTAGCACACACTAGGACCCAGGAGGCAGCGTTCAGCTGCAGAGTCAGCAGAGCCCAGTCGCAGCCTCCCTCAGCTGGGCAGCTCTGCGCTTGCAGAAGTAGTGTGGGGGTGGAGGCAGTGGCGTGTAACCCCATTTACCCCTCCCATGCCTCACCTCTGGTTGGAGGAGGCAATCCCCCCCAAAAAGCTGCACCCATGGTTGCCTCCTTACCACCCCCATCCCCAGCACATCTTCCCTTTGCTTCCCTGCCGTTTTCTGCAGGAGTTCTGCAGGTGCGCAGTCACCCAGAATCGCCCCAGGAGTAAGTATCTTAGTGATTGAAACACTCCTGACCGTGCAGTGCCATCATGTGGTCACTTTGGCAGGTGCAGTAACTTTTTTTTTTTTTTAAAAGAGCTCTAAAACCAAAAATCGCAGCTCCTACGTAAATCTCCTTGTAAAGAGTGCCAGATTAACAACAGAGATTGCCTAGAACAGGTAAAACAGCAATGCAAACCTTCCCATACTGCAACTACCTCATGTCTGACCTGGAGGCACCACTTGTATCGCCAAACCATTCAAAAATTCATACAGTCCTTCCTGACCCCACCCAAGACTTCTGACAAGGTTGACAGTTGTGATGGTAGCTTTGCTATGCGGAGATTAGTCCATGGACTCTGCCAACAGCCTCATTCCAAGTAGGCCTCCAAGTACCTACTCATTATCTCAGCTGGATTTTAAACATTGACCTAAAACCTCAAATATCCAGCCATGTTGTTTCAAATCTTATACTTCCTGAACTATTTAATTATAGCTCGTGTTTAGTGACTGGACTGCAGGAGTTCCTGAACTCTAATCCTGGATGTGAAACAAAACTTTCTCTGATCTTGGTCAAGTTGCTTCTCCTCTCTGTCCTAGTCTCCCACCCTTTAAAATAGGGGTAACGCTTCACAGGGCTGTTATGAGGATTAAGGAGATGTTTGTAAAGTTCTTTGTGCATGGAAAGCAGTGCATTGTCTCTCAGATCTTGCTTTATTGCTGTGTCAATGCTAACTTGTTTTTTCTCAAACAAATCTTTCTGTAAGAGTTGGTTGACTGAGTTTGAGATACAAAATATCTCATTTCGGCTACTGGACTGAATTTGGGGCAGTTCAGTGGTGACAAAGTTAGTAATCAAAGGGCAATTTTCTGAGCTTTGCCTCATTTTTAGCAGACAGGTTCTCATGCACTAAATCACAGTAAGTATCCTTTAATGGCGCTCCCTGGTCCAAACTACCATTAAGGACTTTCCCTTTGAGGGTAGCAACCTCTTTAGTGACCAAACAGATGTCACTGCATACCCTCAACCTCTGAAACTACCTTCCGCTCTGGGGATATATATTCTGGCTCCCCATAGAGAGACTCCAAAGGTCTCCTCTGCCTCCATCTTTCTTCCAACAAAGGATATATAAACCTCCCTGGAAATGACAGAGGACCCAGTGGGGTAAACAGCTTGCACCATTATCCTCCACTCTGCAGTCTCAGCTACTGCTCAGAAAGTCATTTTGATGTGGCATCTGACAGCGTCCCCTTTTTGGTGGCTGCCTGGCCCATTTTCTTCCAATGTAGACCACTATCACAATAGACAAATGGGGCCTGGGTATCCTCCCCTTTCCCTTTTCAGAGACCCCTCCCACAAAATAATTCTCAAACAAGAGGCAGACTCCCTTCTCCAAATGGGGGCAACAGAGACTGTACCACTCCCGCACACAGGGAAGGACTTTTACTTAAGGTACTTCCTCACCCCCCAAAAGAAGCAGGGCTGGAGACTCATTCTGGACTTCAGAGAACTGAATATCTTCCTCTGACACTCAAAGTTCAGAATGATCACACTGGCCTCTATAAATCCCTCCCTCCCCTCAAGCTACGGGTTTTGCAACCCTCACTTTGAAAGATGCATATTTTCATTTGGACCTGCACCCCACACACCAGGACCGTCCTGCGCTTCACAGTGGGCTCAACGCACTTTCAATACAGGGTGCTCCTCTTCGGCCTCTCCATGCCCGCAACAGTAGTTATGAAAATACTTGTGGTGGAGACTGCATACCTCCGCAGACAAGGAAGACTGATATTTCATGGATATTTCAACATGGACAATTGGCTGCCCATGGGTTGGTCATGCCAGGAGGTATAAGCAACATCACCATCACTGTAAGTAAGTCCATATTGACACCCAGGCAAAAAAATCGAATTCATCAGGGTGGACCTGAACTTGATCACAGCCAGGGCCTACTTACCTCATTGCTGATTCCTTGCCATAAGGGATCTCATCGACCAGTTTTAAGTCGTACGCTAGCCCAATCCTGCCTCATTCTGTTAGGCTACATGATGGTGTGCACCTCTGTTACCCCATTTGCACATCCCACTGGCTGAAAAATTTCTAAAAGCCATCGTATGGATATTCCCTCTGGTTTCAAAACCAGCCCATCTGGGATCTGGACCTCAGCCTCTTTGCTTTCATGAGACCACCATTTGACCTTTGACCAACTTTACCTTCTTGTTCCTGCCTGCACCTGTCTTTCAAAGTCATGAGCTGTAGCTCACGAAAGCTTGTGCTCTAATAAATTTGTTAGTCTCTAAGGTGCCACAAGTACTCCTTTTCTTTTTTCTTGACAGCAATTACCTCTGTTAGAAGGGCTGGGGAGCGCCGAGCCCTTAGGACAGACCGACATTACACAATTTTCCACAAAGACACAGTTTTGTTGTGACTGCATCCAAAGTTCATACCAAAAGTACCTTCTGAATTTCACCTTAACCAGCCTGTTCACCTTCTGGGGTTTTACGCTTAGCCTCACCACAGTAGGAGACAAGACTCCATTCTCTGGACATGCGCAGGGCTCTAGCCTTCTACCTGAATGGAACAGCAGCACCCTTCAGGAAGTGTCCAAGGTTGTTCACTGCTATTGCTGAAAGAATGAAAGGCAAATCAATCTCCTCTCAAAGGCTCTCTAGGTGAATTTCCTCCTGCATTATCCTTTGCTATGATCTGATGAAAACCGCTCCTCCTGAAACTGTCAGGGCACAGTCTACAAGAGCCCAAGTGACATCCATAGCTTTCTTATAGTATATCCCCCTCTTTTAGATATGCAGAGCAACTACTTGAGGCTTCATGCACACCTTTACCAGGCAAGCTTTGGCTGCCAGTGCCTCTTTTGGCTCAGAGTTCCTCCACTCTGTAGTACTGCATGTTTCCTGGCACCCTCCTCTTCAAAGAGCACTGCTTGGGAGTCAACCCATCACGAACATTCATAGGGATCAGCACTGGAAAAAGAAAGGAAGGTTGCTTACATGATAGTAACTGGAGTTATTTGAGATATGTGGTCCCTACCGGTATTCACCACTCACCCTCCTTCTTCTCTGCTGGGGCAATCATGTGATTTGAACTGGAGAGGCATTTGGTCCATGCTGCCCGTTATGCCCTTGAGAACAAGGAGGCACAGAGACAACCTGCAGATACAGCTATTGAATAATTTCCAGTCCAGGGCATAGGGAGCACATGGGCACCCCAAAGAGAATACCACAGAGAGAACAAATCCAGAAGAACTCCAGTTCCATAAGGTAAGATACCTTCTTTTTAAACATGATAAAATGTCCTAAATGAAGACAAAGCCTTGAAATGAAATTGCCTAACTCTTAGCATAGCACTTGTTGTGCTGCTCAAGATCATGTCATTTGGTTTGAAAGATCAAGAACCTTATTTTTGAAGATCTGGTGAGTATCAGTTTCCTTGGTCCATGTAAGTGCCAAATGCGGTCATGATCCATGCCTAGGGCTCCTAGGTGCTATGATAATATAAATAATTAAGAAGACGATGACAAAGAAGGGATTTGCAAAAATATCTCCAGGGGTCTTGCTGGTGAAGGAGTTAAGAGTGAAAGAGTTAAGAGGAGTTAAGCTGGTGAAAGAGTTAAGATTGCCACACACATTATATATGGTTTGTGGGTATATGACAGGTTTGTGCTAGCCTATTGAGGAGTAGGAGGCATATACTCTTGAGATAGTTTAACTTTCATTTCCATGCTTTTGTGGTTGTGCGTTGAGTACACTGTGTGTGTAGCAATCTTGCCTGTTTAGGAAATAAACACAAAGCATTGTTGTGGGGGAAGAGGATCCTTGAACTATACCTCGAAGTACAGCTACTGCGAGAGAAGTTTCCATCTATTACCAGCTGCACTTCTCTGAAACAATAAACCTTCCCTGTTATCGGATAAAATCTGACTGAAAGGTGTAGCTGCTGTCCAAGTTTTTATGCGTACACTAGAGAAGGGTTTACTCCACAGAAGATATGCATTTGGCTGCTTCCCACTAAAAATTTATGAAAAGAAATCAAACAGCTTACTTAAAAAATTCCAAGGCCATAAAAGCTAACCCAGTGTGAGATTTCACACTGAAAGGCCACCTACATGTAGAGGAAAAACAGAACTTTACACTTCATTAAAAGCCCATTTCAGAATGCAGCTTCAGCTAGGGATTGGTGACTAGTGCCTTCATAATGAGCTGAGTGTGAAACCTCACACTAGGGGTGTGCATGAAGTACTAAGCATTTGCAAGTCTAAGCTTCTGCTTGAAAAGGGTGAGAGAATGTGAGCTAAAAGTGTTTGCACCCCAGGAAACAAGCCAACTTCATTCTAGCCTTTCACCCTCCCCCTTTAGACCTTGGAGATCTTTAAGGCGCAGAACTTGTCCTTCCCTAGACAACACTAAAGGAAGTTGTGTGTGAGCCTGTCTGTGGAGAAGGTTCCATTTGGATTTCCAAGGAAACCTACAGGGCTGTTTGCTTTCCAACCTGTGGTCAAGCTGCAGGCTTGATCATGCTCTAATAAGCGGACTGTAGCTATCAGTATTTAACATTCTGCAAACACGACACAAGAAAGTTCTTCCACAGTTGCAGACACAATCACAGTTGCTAGGCATTAACACTTACCGTACAAGAGGAAGAGAAAGGGGCTGAAGAGCATCCCCTGTAACAAATGGTCTTGTAATCAGGAGTAGGAAATGTAAGAAGCCAACGTTTGCTCCTCCCCACCCTTTAAAGGACAGTGGTGTAACTACAATGGTGCAAGTGGTGCAGTTGCACCAGGACCCATGAGCTTAAGGGAGACCAGCCAGCTGGAGCAGTGCTCCAGCACTTTGCCTGGCACGTGGGGTCTCAACACCATTCACTCAAATTTGGCCCTATGGCCCCTCTGTCAGACAGAGGGGCAGCTGGGCCAAATCTGAATGGCACTGCAATCGGATGCATGTAGGTTGTAGTCCCACTCAGGTTTGGCCCAGCTGCCCTCCATCACGAGGGCATTCCAGCCAAATTTAAGTGAATGGCACTGCGACCCCATGTGCCAGGTCACAAGGTTGTGCTGTATGAGTGCAGGGCAGGTGATGGTTGTGAGCAAAGCTGCTGCATAGCCAGGACCAGGAGGAGCTGGCCTAGCCCAGATGAAAGCAGAGTACTGAGCTGAGGGGCACCAGTGAATGGGCAGAAAGGTCCCAGGGCAGTGGAGAGGGGCGCGTTGTTGGTGGGGAGTGTTGTGGGGAGAGTTATGAGGGGGAATGGGAATGTAGCAGAGCAGTGGGGTATATTGGGGTGTTAGCTATAAAGAAGTAAAAAAACATTGGTATATGTTTAATATGTTCAATTAGTTGTTTTAATAATAAAAGGAGTACTTGTGGCACCTTAGAGACTAACTAACAAATTTATTAGAGCATAAGCTTTCGTGAGCTACAGCTCACTTCATCGGCTGCATTGAGCTGTAGCTCACGAAAGCTTATGCTCTAATAAATTTTAGTCTCTAAGGTGCCACAAGTACTCCTTTTCTTTTTGCGAATACAGACTAACACGGCTGCTACTCCTGAAACTTGTTTTAATAATGTATCTTTGAAGTAATGTTAAGTGAATCACTGGCTTTAATAAATCCTAATCTGGAGTATATGCACTATGACCCTTGGACTCCATCTTTGTAAGCGAACTTGTTTACAACTTAGACGCTGGAGCGCTCTGGCTCAAACCGAACTAAACCAGCTTTTCCCGCCAGAGCCAAGCCCCAACATTCTATTCCCTCAAAACTTTTCCCTCCTTAGAGAATATATTAGATCTTGCTCGGCGCCTGCTCGGTGCTGTCCATTCCAGCGGCAGCGCGTGCATGGTCGGGTCTGCCCAACGTTCCAGAGCTGGAGAGAAGAGTACCATCTATCCCGCAGCAAGGGTGAGGAAGGAAAGACCTGTCATCGCTATCCCCGCCACACCAAACCAAATCCATCTTGCCTGTGGAGGGTACTGCTTTCCCGGTCTCCATCATTCCAGAGGGTCTCCCCACCTGCGACAAAATCCAGCAGTCGTCGGGACTCCCCACTGGTCCTCCTCAAAGGCTTCCAATTAGCCGGAGAGTAGAAGGTCCCGGGCTTTGCGTCCGTGCATAGTGTCCACTGCGCCTAAATCGTAGAAAAGGTTTCTGTATTGGGCTTTCATTTATTGTTTTTCTGAAGGACAAGGGAGGTTTTGTGGGTCTGAGCTTCAAGCTCCTAAAGCCAGTCACTGAATCACTGTATGGTTAAGTTTGTGTTTCTTCCCTCACCCTCTCCTCCGTTTTCCCCAGTTTTCTGTACCTTTGTCCTTAATACACTTACAGTTTGCACCATATTACCTTGTCGTTTCTTCATTTTTATTACATCGCACAGGAAGGAAGGAATACCCTTATTGTAAGCTAAATCCACCGGTGACAGACTCCACTTCCTTCCGTATCTGTCCTTCTGAGAAAAGGATTTCTTTTTATCTCCCCTCTACCATTTCTAAAGTTTTCCTTTCTAAAGTGTTGTCTTATTCCGCTTGAGGTAACGGGATAAAAAAATTCGATTTTGGAATCGAGAAGCACCTTCCCCCCTCCCCAGCCTTCCCCCCTCTGGGGCCTTATGCCACTATAAATGGAAGAGCTAGCCTTTCACTGCCAAACTTTCTAAGGGATTTAAACCAAGGCCAGAAGATGATTAATTAGCAGCAGCACTTTCCAATGAGCCTAAAGGGACCACTGCCCTTTTTAATGCAGCTCTTAAACAACACACCAGTTCTGCAGGGAAATCCAGGGAGCCAGTAGCATAGAGAAGGAATCAAATAGGCCAGAGTTCAGTGTGGGGCAGTGCTAACAGAAACAGAAAAGTTTGAAGAGCCATTATTCCAGACTGTCAACAAGCCATTGCAGCATGGCCCAACTTTATGCTGCTCCACCACCACACCCTCCTGACATGAGAACAAGTCAATTATTTACCTCATAGGGTTTCCCCTCCTCTCTCCTACCCGCAGGAGCTGTGACAGCAGGTGTGGGAAGGCTGGAACAGATTCCTCAGAAGCAAAAAGGGCTGTGGGAGTTGATGGGAGGGAGCGGGAGCTAGAGACAGCTGGGAAGCCAACAGGGATCAGGGTTTTGTAGGGAGTCAAGGACCATTGGGACGGTGAGTGGGTTGGTTGCTGTATTATTGGTGGGAGAGAGGGGAATCCAGGGGCAGCTCGGAGATAGTGTAGGGTAGTCGGGGTGGGTTGTGGATGGGACAAGAGGATGGGGAGGGGTTTTATGGGGCAATGGGAACTTGGGGCTGCCTCCCTGATTCTGTCTTCTCCCCGCAAGAAGCCTCCCAACTGATTCCATTTTGTTCCTGCCTCTTCCCCACACCCCATGTACCTGGTCACCTTACTCACCAGCTGCTGCCTTTGCCGCCTCCCAAAGGCTTCAGGCTGGTCTGGTGCAAGTTGGGGGAGCACTGGGACTGCCTGGAACCTAGTGCCCCTTATGATACTATGCCCCCTATATTCTTCATAGATATTATGATACGAGTATGGCATAATTATGATATATTTTGTGCAAGATAAGGCATGTGAGATATCATTGGATAGGTTATGATTATCCTATTTGTATCATGTCTGTATCTGAAGTTAGGAATATTGACTATGTATCAATTACAAGCGTGTTTACACCTGGGGAATGCCCCCAGACAGAATGCAATCAGTCTAGATGGCTCGCTGTGAGGAAGAGCCATTAGAGAGAACAACAGGTCTTTGAAGATGCTAATATCCCACCTTCTTGGGAAGCTTTCCTGGGGATGCTGTAAACAGCCTCCAAGTCATGGCTGCTATGACCCTACAGAGACATGTGACCAAGTTATCTGATACTGGAATCCATCTTGGAATACCAGTGTTTTTCCACTGACTGGCCTGGGAACTAAGTTTGGAAACAAAGGGTTCCCGCCATATGCAAAAGCTATTTAAATCCGGAGAATGATATAATCTGAGTTTGTTTTTCACTGTCTCCCCACTGAAGATGACTGCTGTAAACACCTAAGACTGAACTGGGAAAGAAAGGACTGAACCCAGGCTCGAGGGTGTCTGGTCTGTGAAAGGAATATCTGGAGTTTTAAGCTGCAAGGAAGTTCCTGCAATCTGCCTGAAATATCATTTAGGGTGAGAATTTACTACTTGTAACCAATTTCTTTAGTATATTAATCTTAGATTGCATTTTGTTTTATTTGCTGGGAAATCTGCTTTGATATGTTTGCTATCCCTTATAATAATTTAAAATCTATCTTTTGTAGTTAATAATCTTGTTTTTGTTTTGTCTAAAACCCAGTGTGTGGAATTCATAACTGGGGAGCAAAAAGCTGTTGCATCTCTCTCTCCACATTGAGGGAGGAGGTGAATTTCATGAGCTTATGCTGTACAATTCTCTGTGCAGCGTAAGATGGTACAATTTTGGGTTTGTACTCCGGGGGGGGGGGCGTACTTGAGTAACAAGGCAGTTAGTTGAAGCCTTCCCATGCAGGGGCTAGTCAGAAAGCCTTTTTGCATGTTACAACAGCTGGGTGTGCCCCTACTTGTATGCGTGCAGTCAAGTGAGAGACTGGGAGTGGGTCTGCAGCTTGTCACAGCAGTACAGTGTAAAGGGAGCCCAGGCTAGTGAGTCAGGAGAGCTCAGTGGTATGCCAGTTCCAAGTGGCACCCTGAGGGGGGAACCCATCACACCCCTGTCAGGTGGGAGGAAAAACCCCAACTGCCCATGCCTCACAGCCCAGCTACAGGCACAAGATCACAGCTGGACTGCAGGCAGGGATGACAGAGCTGCTATATGTGAGTGTAACTTTTGGGGCCAAAAACAGCTGTGTGTCTCTCTTTAAAAGCAGAAGGAATAAGAGCAAAACTTTTAAAAAACTGATTTTTTTTTTAAAGGCAGAGTTCAGAGTATGTCTCCCCCTTACCCCACATTTCAATTTCTGGTTTCCACCTAACCTGACCAGAAGTGATTAAATACCATATGAGACTGCTCTCAAGAATTTTGCTGGTGTGGAAATCTCAACAGTAAACACCAGAAATCTCTTGAACTTTTTCTCATAAAAACTTGCAGCCCAGTATGCACTGCAGACTCTGGAGGTAGGTAAGTATCAGAGCCCAAACCCTGAATCCTTTTGAGGTGCTGAACAAAGTAAGAAAGAAACGGTGCTCAGACACTATATTTAGCTCTAAATGATTCCTTACTGGGGAAAACAGATTAAAAAACAAAACCACAACAAGCTAAACTGCTATTGTTCCTTCACTGAAGTTTCACACTAACCATACTATAGTTTAAATACACAAACCACAGACAGACCCTTTCCAAATATACAGCCAGTGCTTGCAATCATGCAATACTAGAAACTGGGAGACAAATACACAAGAAATCCAAGGATTGATTTTGGAATCAATATGGTAAAAAAAGTTGAAACAGTGAGATTTTCTAGTTAAATATATAAAATGAAAGTATATAAGATACTTCCCCAAATTACTAGAACTGAGTATAAGACAAGAAAGAAAAGAGAGACACAGCAGAAACCAGCCTCAAACAATAAATAAATAATAATAATAATCTTGCACCCAACGCTTGAATCAGAAATGTGGCAGCAATGGGACATGGATTTGTTACATTAAACCTCTCCCTACCAAGCACTGTAAGATCTGTGCTACTCACAAATATGTGACGTATCAACTCTGGCAACTTTTGTCATGCCAGTAAACTTGTTTGAGGTTGGCCACAGAAATCATCTGACCGATGAAGTGAGCTGTAGCTCACGAAAGCTTATGCTCTAATAAATTTGTTAGTCTCTAAGGTGCCACGGGTACTCCTTTTCTTCATCTGACCTTAGTTATATCACCCTTAGTGTCAGTTGCAAAGAGAACTTCTTTGGGCTGTTTCTGTTTATCCTGTTATGGGAAATCCTGAGTATGTCAAAAGTGATGTAATTCTTGTCGATGAAGTTAAGATCATGGGGGCTAGACAGCAGCCTGCCTCATAGCCCCTCTCAACTCTGTATGCTGGATCCAACAGCTGCTTATTCTGCTCTTTGCTTCTTTCAAAGAGCTTCTCTCTTGCATGTATTTCAGTGCAAGAACTCAGAGTGAACAGAAACCCTTCTGCACGATATTTAGTTTGGATTTATGCTTTTGAAACACAAGACACTTCTCAAAAGTAAATCCTGCTTAGTTTGTTGTGGGGGTTTGGTTTGACTCAACCACATGATCAGAGTCAGGTGATGGAATTGGGAACAAAAACTAAAGAAAGGACAAACAGTTAGCTGTAGGAGCTTAGCAGCTGCTCTCACTTGGTGAGGAGCCGTGACTCACTTCGAAAATGGATTCATGTCCCAGGTCTCTGCTTTGGAGTTTAGGTGCAGCTTGTTTGATAGGTGAGTAACTACTTTTAAAAATGTGACACTTGTTCTTTCTGGTCTAGAAAGATACTAGTTATGATTCTAAACTGTTGCACTAGGATAATGAAGGGGCTTTGCATTTTAATACAGTTACTGGTTTCAGAAGCAACGTATAACAGCAGGGAAAAGGGTGAGGGAACAGAGGAAAGGCTGCAAAGACATGATTAAAAACATTTAGTCTTGCAATTGGATATAAATATATACAGCAACAGTCAGCTGGCACAATGGCCCTGAATAACAAATATGGCTGGACACATTGCTCAGCTAAGTGTAAAATTCTGGAAGAAAGACTTAGAAGTTGAACTAAATCCTGAATAATCAGGAAAGTACTTTGCTTGCAAAATTGCAAAAAAGCAGGAGGAAGTGTTAAAAAATGACCCTTGCAGCTCCAAGGTACACAGAATAATCAGTCTTTCTGCAAAGTAAAGCATAGATACCAAGCATACTGCAAGAGGTTTTTACATACTTATCTTTCTGTTACAACAGATGACATGCTATGGGCAAGATGTCACCCTCAGATACACGGCTCCCAATGAGTTCAATGAGAGTTGCTTTCATGTATCTGAGGGCAGAATGTGTCCCTCTGTTTAGTCTATAAATAAATATTTTAGATTAGTTTGTGTTTTTACTGTTGGGATTCCAAGAACTTTGTATTCTTTACAATATGTATCATATTTATGCCAAGTGGCATTGTCTGTCTGCATGGTGGAGGCCAATATCTTTAGATTGTAAGCTCTTTGCGGCAAGGACAATCTTTTTGTACTGCCTAGCACCAGGGGGCTCTGGGGCATGACAGGTGCTCCAACACGCTACTGGAATACAAACAAATAATACATCCTGCTACTCCATTGAAACGATCAGGCTTGCATTTTTAAAGTGATGTACCAGGGCGTTAAGCTTCTCAAATAAAACTACAAAGTTAGTTATCTGTCTGTCAAAGATATAACACATAAATGAGCAAGACTTGCAATCCCTGCTCTGCTGGGAGTTAAGCAAATATGGATGCTCTCCCACTCAGAAGCCACTTGTTCACTTTTTCATTCTTTAGTAAAAACAAAGGGTTTTTTTTATACTCCCCAAAATATGTAGGTTCTGTTTTGATTTATTTCACATGGATTGAGTGATGATTTTCTCCAGATTTGCAGACAATGTATGGGGAGGGGGGCAGAGGTAGGAAATTCAGCAAACCACCAGGTTTCATTTGCAAACTGTAGGCTAAAGAATGCCCGCCTTACAAATCAATGGTTGCAAATACTGTAAGTCAGGAAGAATTTGGCTCTGTAATTGAAAGAGTTCAATGAACTTCCAGGCCAAATAAAGGCTGTTTGGTCAATGTTGGGGGCCTAGCTGAGATGAATTGTCCCGTCTTCAACACTTTCTGGATGTTTTTCAGCTGTATTTTTAGTGATCTTTTTAAAAAAAAATTGTTCCATCCATCTAGAAAGCAGAATAAATCACCAAATTCGGTAAATTAAAATATTCAATAACCATTTCAGCACCAATTTCTAGAATGTTGGATAAAAACTACTTGTATAAAAGCACAATTTCTGTGAAGAAGTTTCTAACTTAACAGTTTTGTCAATTTTTCACAACTCCACCTCCCCTGCAATTTTTGAATAAAATAGCTATTTTCAACAAAAGATTTCATTTTAAAAATGTCAACAATCCTGTGCAATTCAGGGAACTTAAATCTACTTCAGTACTTGTGGCTGAAGACAAACTTCCGTGGCAAGACAAACATCCAGGAGCTGTTCTGCAGCAGGTCAGACTACGTGATCATAATGGTTCCTTCTGAAAACTTATTGCAGGAGAGCCCAATGGTATGTTAGAGCCAATGCACATGCACCACTCAGCTTACTGTGAAACTCATTTAACAAAACTGGATTTGGAACTAGGGCAGCTCATTGGCATATGCTCCCAAGGGGAGAAAATTGACTTCAGATTTTTAAGGTAAACTGAGTCAAAAGTGGGGGACTTCATGCCTAGGTCTTTGGTCAAGGTATGGACACGAAAGTGCCCTTCCTTAAAGGTACTGCAGAATTGCTGTTTCTGATTAGGATCAGCATTGAATCCCACACATCTCAGAAGAGCAGCCATCAGAGGAAATAATCAAGGCCAAGGAGGAAATGAGTCCTAGCAAGACCCCCAGCTCTGATGGTCCACTGGCAGAATTCTATCAAAGTTTCAAAGCAATTCTGGCCTCTAAGCTCTAACACATTTATGAAGATGCCTTCAAGAAAGGTATGTTATCTCCTACTCTGAGAGGAACCCTAATTGCTGTAATACATAAATCTGGTAAGGATGCACAAAAGTGTAATAGCTATAGACCCATCTCTTTAATCAATACTGATATAAAAATATTTTTACAAATATTGGCTAAGAGATTTGAAAAAATGAGTGATATGGTTCACCCTTATGGAATGGGATTTAATAAAATATGCATGGTTCAGATAACACACGTTAGTTGATTGATGTTATGGCATTCAACACTCTAGAAATCTCCATGCAATCATAGAATCATAGAATATCAGGGTTGGAAGGGACCCCAGAAGGTCATCTAGTCCAACCCCCTGCTCAAAGCAGGACCAAGTCCCAGTTAAATCATCCTAGCCAGGGCTTTGTCAAGCCTGACCTTAAAAACCTCTAAGGAAGGAGATTCTACCACCTCCCTAGGTAACGCATTCCAGTGTTTCACCACCCTCTTAGTGAAAAAGTTTTTCCTAATATCCAATCTAAACCTCCCCCATTGCAACTTGAGACCATTACTCCTCGTTCTGTCATCTGCTACCATTGAGAACAGTCTAGAGCCATCCTCTTTGAAACCCCCTTTCAGGTAGTTGAAAGCAGCTATCAAATCCCCCCTCATTCTTCTCTTCTGCAGACTAAACAATCCCAGCTCCCTCAGCCTCTCCTCATAAGTCATGTGCTCTAGACCCCTAATCATTTTTGTTGCCCTTCGCTGTACTCTTTCCAATTTATCCACATCCTTCTTGTAGTGTGGGGCCCAAAACTGGACACAGTACTCCAGATGAGGCCTCACCAGTGTCGAATAGAGGGGAACGATCACGTCCCTCGATCTGCTCGCTATGCCCCTACTTATACATCCCAAAATGCCATTGGCCTTCTTGGCAACAAGGGCACACTGCTGACTCATATCCAGCTTCTCGTCCACTGTCACCCCTAGGTCCTTTTCCGCAGAACTGCTGCCGAGCCATTCGGTCCCTAGTCTGTAGCGGTGCATTGGATTCTTCCATCCTAAGTGCAGGACCCTGCACTTATCCTTATTGAACCTCATTAGATTTCTTTTGGCCCAATCTTCCAATTTGTCTAGGTCCTTCTGTATCCTATCCCTCCCCTCCAGCGTATCTACCACTCCTCCCAGTTTAGTATCATCCGCAAATTTGCTGAGAGTGCAATCCACACCATCCTCCAGATCATTTATGAAGATATTGAACAAAACGGGCCCCAGGACCGACCCCTGGGGCACTCCACTTGACACCGGCTGCCAACTAGACATGGAGCCATTGATCACTACCCGTTGAGCCCGACAATCTAGCCAGCTTTCTACCCACCTTATAGTGCATTCATCCAGCCCATACTTCCTTAACTTGCTGACAAGAATGCTGTGGGAGACCGTGTCAAAAGCTTTGCTAAAGTCAAGAAACAATACATCCACTGCTTTCCCTTCATCCACAGAACCAGTAATCTCATCATAAAAGGCGATTAGATTAGTCAGGCATGACCTTCCCTTGGTGAATCCATGCTGACTGTTCCTGATCACTTTCCTCTCCTCTAAGTGCTTCAGGATTGATTCTTTGAGGACCTGCTCCATGATTTTTCCAGGGACTGAGGTGAGGCTGACCGGCCTGTAGTTCCCAGGATCCTCCTTCTTCCCTTTTTTAAAGATGGGCACTACATTAGCCTTTTTCCAGTCATCCGGGACTTCCCCCGTTCGCCACGAGTTTTCAAAGATAATGGCCAAGGGCTCTGCAATCACAGCCGCCAATTCCCTCAGCACTCTCGGATGCAATTCGTCCGGCCCCATGGACTTGTGCACGTCCAGCTTTTCTAAATAGTCCCTAACCACCTCTATCTCTACAGAGGGCTGGCCATCTCTTCCCCATTTTGTGATGCCCAGCACAGCAGTCTGGGAGCTGACCTTGTTAGTGAAAACAGAGGCAAAAAAAGCATTGAGTACATTAGCTTTTTCCACATCCTCTGTCACTAGCTTGCCTCCCTCATTCAGTAAGGGGCCCACACTTTCCTTGGCTTTCTTCTTGTTGCCAACATACCTGAAGAAACCCTTCTTGTTACTCTTGACATCTCTTGCTAGCTGCAGCTCCAGGTGCGATTTGGCCCTCCTGATATCTTTCCTACATGCCCGAGCAATATTTTTATACTCTTCCCTGGTCATATGTCCAACCTTCCACTTCTTGTAAGCTTCTTTTTTATGTTTAAGATCCGCTAGGATTTCACCATTAAGCCAAGCTGGTCGCCTGCCATATTTACTATTCTTTCGACTCATCGGGATGGTTTGTCCCTGTAACCTCAACAGGGATTCCTTGAAATACAGCCAGCTCTCCTGGACTCCCTTCCCTTTCATGTTAGTCCCCCAGGGGATCCTGGCCATCTGTTCCCTGAGGGAGTCAAAGTCTGCTTTCCTGAAGTCCAGGGTCCGTATCCTGCTGCTTACCTTTCTTCCCTGCGTCAGGATCCTGAACTCAACCAACTCATGGTCACTGCCTCCCAGATTCCCATCCACTTTTGCTTCCCCCACTAATTCTACCCGGTTTGTGAGCAGCAGGTCAAGAAAAGCGCTCCCCCTAGTTGGCTCCCCTAGCACTTGCACCAGGAAATTGTCCCCTACGCTTTCCAAAAACTTCCTGGATTGTCTATGCACCGCTGTATTGCTCTCCCAGCAGATATCAGGAAAATTAAAGTCACCCATGAGAATCAGGGCATGCGATCTAGTAGCTTCCGTGAGTTGCCGGAAGAAAGCCTCATCCACCTCATCCCCCTGGTCCGGTGGTCTATAGCAGACTCCCACCATGACATCACTCTTGTTGCACACGCTTCTAAACTTAATCCAGAGACACTCAGGTTTTTCCACAGTTTCGTACCGGAGCTCTGAGCAGTCATACTGCTCCCTTACATACAGTGCTACTCCCCCACCTTTTCTGCCCTGCCTGTCCTTCCTGAACAGTTTATAACCATCCATGACTGTACTCCAGTCATGTGAGTTATCCCACCAAGTCTCTGTTATTCCAATCACGTCATAATTCCTTGACATCACCAGGACCTCCAGTTCTCCCTGCTTGTTTCCAAGGCTTTGTGCATTTGTATATAAGCACTTGAGATAACCTGTTGATCGCCCCTCATTCCCAGTATGAGGCAGGAGCCCTCCCCTCACAGACATTCCTGCCTGTGCTTCCTCCCGGTATCCCGCTTTCCCACTTACCTCAGGGCTTTGGTCTCCTTCCCCCGGTGAACCTAGTTTAAAGCCCTCCTCACTAGGTTAGCCAGCCTGCTGGCAAAGATGTTCTTCCCTCTCTTCGTAAGATGGAGCCCGTCTCTGCCCAGCACTCCTCCTTCATGGAACACCATCCCATGGTCAAAGAATCCAAAGCCTTCTCTCCGACACCACCTGCGTAGCCATTCGTTGACCTCCACGATTCGACGGTCCCTACCCAGGCCTTTTCCTTCCACGGGGAGGATGGACGAGAACACCACTTGCGCCTCCAACTCCTTTATCCTTCTTCCCAGAGCCACGTAGTCCGCAGTGATCCGCTCAAGGTCATTCTTGGCAGTATCATTGGTGCCCACGTGGAGAAGCAGGAAGGGGTAGCGATCCGAGGGCTTGATGAGTCTCGGCAGTCTCTCCGTCACATCACGAATCTTAGCCCCTGGCAAGCAGCAGACTTCTCGGTTTTCCCGGTCAGGGCGGCAGATAGATGACTCAGTCCCCCGGAGGAGAGAGTCCCCGACCACCACCACCCGCCTTCTCCTCTTGGGAGTGGTGGTCGTGGAACCCCCAACCTCAGGACATCGCATCTCATGCCTCCCAACCAGCGGAGTCTCCTTCTGCTTTCTCCCCCCAGACATATCATCTGGTCCACTCTCCGCATTGGTACCTGTGGAGAGAACATGAAAGCGGTTAGTTACCTGTGTCTGTGTTACTGGAACCCGGACATTCCGCTTACCTCTTCTGGAGGTCACATGTTGCCAAGCTTCTTCACTGGCCTCTTGGCTCCTCTGTGCAACCTGCTCTATATCTTTAGAGCTTTGTGCCCCTAGAAGGCTATCCTGAGTTTGGTCCAGAAAATCCTCAGTCTCTCGTATACAACGCAGGGTCGTTACCTGTTGCTCCAGACCTTCAATCTTCTCTTCCAATATGGAGACCAGCTTGCACTTTGTACAGACAAAGTCGCTTCTGTCCTGTGGAAGAAAGACAAACATGGCACATCCAGTGCAGGTCACAACAGCTGAACCCCCCCCTTCCATATCACCTACCTACTATGAGCTTCCTCAGAGACGTTGGCAAGATGTAAGCCTCACTGGGCTCACTCCAGGCGAACTCCCAGGCAAACTCCTGCTGTGAGCTGCTCTGCTGTCCCCGCTGCTCCGCTGCCGCTCAGCTGGTTCGCGAGGCTCTGGCTATTTTCAAACAGCCAGGCTTCCCTGACGCAAACACACAGACACCCTAATGCCCGCCCCCTGCAGGCTAGCAGCCAATCAGACACTCACTCAGGCTCTCTCCCTGCCCTCCCAGCAAACACACGCTCGGATACTTCCTCAGCAAGCAAACACACACGCTCGGACACACAATCATTATATCTTTTCACAGAGTGAACTGGCAATGTCTGTTCTTACCCTGGATAAATCCTTTATTTCATGGATAAAGCTGTTATATTCCAAACACAACTTTTGTATCCTAACAAATAGCACAATATTCACAAACCCCATCCTTGATTGGTTTCAGGGAATCAGACAGGGATGCTCCCACCCCCGTCCCCTGTTCAATCTAGCATTAGAACCACTTGCAATACTAATTAGGGAACACCAAGGGATTCAAGGGATCAAATCAGGGTCTCAAGAGACAAAAATCCTTCCCTATGCAGATGACATCCTCCTAGTTATCTGGATTAAAAATCCAGATCAATCCATTCCAAATATCCTACAACCATTAGATAACTTGGGCAAATTCTCTGGCTACAAGATAAATTGGGATAAGTCAGAAGCAATGAAGATCTCATTGGATCTAGTTGGAAGTGACTCTCCTAAAGGGACATTTTGATGGCAACAGACAAACCTCAGATATCTTGGCATCCTGTTCCCTAAGGAAATTAGAGATGTAGTCAAGGTTAACCTAGTTGCATTAATCATGCCATTATCAAACAATTTCAATAGATGGCAGGCACCAACTCTCTGCCTTTGGGGACCAATAAACAATCACAATGAATGCCCTTCCCAGGATCCTTTTTATTCTGAATCCCCTCCTTATCCATATTCCTCACTTTTATTTTACCAAAATTAACACCATGTTCAGTCCTCCTTGTGTGGTGCTGGTAACAAACCCAAGCTTTCCTTACAGACATTACAGCTCTCTGTCAAAACAGGTGGTTTCAGATTTCTCAACTTTGAACTTTACCATCAGGCAATAGTTCTCAGCCAAACAGCACAGTGGCTCATTCCCTCATGCTGTAGAGGCCTGGATTGACTCCATCTGGAAGCAGAATTGGTTGCTCCTTTACCCCTTTCCAATGTGCTGCCCTGGGATTATTACTGATTCCCTAAAGAGCAATCACCAACTATTGTGGCAGCCAAATATACTTGGTGTCCACTGTCGACTAAACTTAAAAATCACCCCTTTTTATGTATCAAGGCCTCGATCTGGGATATCTCAAAATTCTGTAAAACCCCATCATTTGGCCAGATTGTATTGGGAAAGTGACTTACTGGAAATGACACCTTCCTCCCTTTTACAATATTAAAAGAAAGATTCAAGCTGGAGATTAAGGAGGAGTGGCAATATATCCATCTGAAACATGGTGTCTCCCATCTGTTTGGCCCCATTGCCTGCGCTACCCCTGACTACCTGAACTGCTTTCACTTCTCCAAATATTACTCAGGCTGCCACGACCTATGGCAACACTTGGCTAGCAAATTTGAATTAAACACTGATTCCCTAAAAATACCAATGGGAGGAGGAATTAGGCCAATTATTGTCTGATAACCAATGGAAACATATTTTAGCCAGTTCTCCAAACTGTTCCTTCGACCTCCGTTTAAGATTAATCCAGCAGAAAATCATATGGATGATGCATGGATCCCTGGCCGACTATTCAAAACATGTGCTAACTTAACCCATATGCTCTGGGAATGCTCCGATACCCTTAAGTTTTGGGCAGAACTTAATTGCAGAGATAATTTTCTTCCTATCAAATAAAATCGTGTTACAAGAGAAACATATAATCTTAAAACTAATGGGTGTTAATTAGAAGTTGAATAAATCTGAAAAGCTTTGGCTCATCAGAGCACTAATAATCGCTAAAAGCCTAGTATCACAAAACTGGAAATCCAAAAAAAAGACCAACAATTGAAGACTGGAGCATAGACATCGTAAGCTTGGCCACCTTGGAAAGAACTGTATACTGTAACAGAAATACCCAAGAAAAATTCTCAGAGATGTGAGATGCTTTCCTAGAAGTATCTGAATGATCCTATTAAATGCATGGTCCCCCTTTCTTCCCCCCCCCCGTCTGTATACCCCTCCTCTGAACTTTGCTTCTATTCTTTATCTTATTTTATAATTTTACTTTAACCAGCTGGAGTTTTATAAACAAATTGTGTTGTTTGTAAATTGTGTAATACAAATAATTGATTTATATTTTGATTACATTTGCTATACATACATATATATGATTACATTAATATTTTATATAATTAAATGTTTCAAATATAGCTAAGGTAAAGTAGCAAATGGTTAATCTATTATAAAAAGTGTATGTATTATGAGAAGTTTACCTACAGTTTTTTATTTCTGTATATAAATTTTAAAAATTTAATATAAAGTTAATAGGAAAAAACGGATCAGCACTGAGAAAGCCTGAATGGTCTTGGTTACACTACAATCTAATTGGCTACAGAAACTTTTATTGCATAGCACCCCAAATGTGCTAAGCACTGAATATGCTCCTAGGAAAACATGCCATTAAGAGCTTACAATCTTAACAGACTAGACAAGCAACAATCAATAAGGAGCACGCATGGAGAATGGTCAAGATGTTAGGTACTCCTTGGCTTAAATATTTTTAAATTGTAGATCTCAGATTCCAAACCAACAAAGAAGTTAGTGTCAGTGTAACTCTAACCTCTATAAAGCACAGAAGAGTTTCCTTAACAGTTTTCATATGACTAAAAGGCCAGAGTTCTTAAAGGTTAACTGTCAATGGACCCATTTGTTCAATTGCATGATTCTGTTGTAGAAATTAAATTCTGTATTTTATTCGGATTTCTCAAATGTCTTTAGGTTACAAACCAGCTGAATTCCCATGAGGATGGTGTTGTTTGCGTTACAGTAGCCCCAGCAGTGCCAGCTGATTGCAGCCCCATTATGCCACATACTGTACAAACACATAGTCAGAGAGAAAAAAATCACCATCTAAATAGGCAAGACAGAAAAAGGGTGGAGGGGAAAAGAAGCTCAGAGAGGTGAAGTGTCTTGCCACGTCCCACACAGCAGGTGAGTGGCAGAGCTAAAAGTGTAATCCTGGTCTTCTGACTTGCATCCCCACTAGACCATGCAGCCTACATGTCCTGTTATTTCCATAGCTTATGCCTCTGATGCAAACTGATCCATTCACTTCCTTGAAGTTGAATATTGCAGCAGTTCTTAAATGTTGTTTAAACTCGTCCTTTCCCCTGCAATTTACATTTAAGTTCCACACGCTCCCTTTATGCTGGAGCCTCCGAAATGGGTGCTGATTACGACGAGGTGGGTAAACATCAGGGTAAGCAGAGGAAAATTCAATAAGTAAAATTACGGTTTGTGAATCACTGGCTTATTCTGAAAATTAAGAAGTTATTTTTGTACGACACACTTCAACAATATCTTGGTACTGGATATGATCTACTGTCAAGATCTGTCCACTTATTCAAATTGAAATTCCCAGCAGTTTATGACAAGAATTTTGTTTATGTTTAATTTCTCTTAACACCAGCTCAATAACTTGTGAGCAGTTTTTGGACATTTTGTATCTATGCCTGATCCAGCTTCTAGACACTGATGTAACAATGATGATTCTTGGGTTAAGGTGTTGAGGAGGTGGGAACAAAGAAATCTATTAGTCTCACAATTGTGTTTTACTTCTGCGAGGTATCAGTTCACACAATTTCAGCACCAGGAGTTAGTTACTGTAAAAAGTACCTAAAAAATCCCCATGCCAACTTCCTGATCTATTGCACTCCCTCCTTCAACACTGATGTGACAGCTGTTGCTGTTTTTTGAAATGCCTTAATCATTATGTTGCTAAATTTAAAATAATCTTGCTACTCTCTTTGCTTTTTAGTTTAATGGGTCTTTCTCCCCTTCAAGGATGGGTAGCAGGGCCAAAATGGCTACTCCCAGGTCAAAGGCTTGTAGATTTCACTTTTAGCAAGCAGACATATTTTAACCTATTACATGTAACAGCAAAGCAATCTGAACTGCAATCATTCGTGCAAGATTCTGAGGAATCCACCTCTCCAAACACACAAAGCTATGCAGTGTAAAAGCAAAAGCATTAGGAACCTTACAGAATAGAACCTTTCAGATGCTGATCCAAACATTGTACAGATGGTGATATAGTTCAGAATTATGATGCTCTAAAGGTGACCCAGTGAGTAAAAAGGAGACTTTCTGCATGCAGAATTGTAGATTATATTTTTTAAAATGGATCATCCTCCAATGAACAGCTCCTGCAATTCAAATACAATGTTGAGGGTGCCATTCGTTCTGCCCCAGATACTGTGGATCGCCTGCAGATACTTCCACAGTATCCAGTATGAGACTCATCCCATTTCTAGGAAAATAGGAATTGCTAAAGTGGTGGGCAGGGAAAAACACTTTGAAGAGTTTCATGCCATGGGGAGGTCTCCTTTAGTTCAAGCACATATTTACGATTGGTTAGTAGTTCAGTCCATAATTTAGGAGTGCTCTTGGGTTCCTCACTGACTTTCACACAGCAGCATCTATAAGTAATGCTTTCTATCATCTCTGGTTGGATAGGACTCTCCATCCCACCCTGGCAGACAATGAACTGATCATCTTTGTCACCCCTCCTTGGGACTACAGCAATACAATATGGCTTGCTAAGAAGTCACCAGCCCTTAGGAGACTCCAATAAAGTACAGAACATTGCAGTTCATCTGCTCAGCAAAATGGGCTACTGCAAGCACATCAAACCTGTTCTCCACTCTCTTTAAACCGGCCTCCCTGAGAATATTAAATCAAATCTGAAGGTTTTGGGCCTTATCTTCAGAGTACTCAATGACCAGGTCTGGGATATCTAAAAAGATCACCTAAAGCACCATGATGAAGATTGTGGTTGACAATTTCGCTCCTTAGGTACTATGGAACTTTCTAGTATAAAGGTAAACCTCATCTATGCAAGAGACACAGCTTTCTCAGGAGGCCAGTCCAAGCCTGGAATGAACTCCCCCAGGAACTAAGGTCCATCACAAACCTCATCACCTTCAACTCCAAGTGCAAAATGCACTTCTGTGACCTGCCTTCTCCAGTGTAAACACCAAGCAGCATGGACATTAAAACAAAACAAAACCCTACCAAAACAAAACATTATGCTGGACACACAATTCTCCCCCTGGGGAGGGGATATGAGAGAGAATGAACCATATAAGTTACAGATGTTAGGCACATCCCTTAATGCACTAGTGGAAGGCACTCAGATATCCTGTGATAAGAACAATATAGGGAATAAAATGGAATGGACCAGACCACAAGTCCACCTATTTCAGTACCTGTCTCCAACAGTGGGCTTTAGAGGAAGGTGTAAGACACCCCACAGTGGGCAGATGAGGATAAATCACCTCCCATTAACTATTAGAGATCAGGATGAGATTTAGAGATTGACATGAGCCCTGAAACATGAGGTTCAATATACCCTTCAATACCTGTTATTACAATTTTGGATATTCTTGTTATTCATATAAATATCCAATCACTTTCTGGATTTTATATTCTTGGCCTCAACAATTTCCTGTGGCAATGAGTTCCACAGTCTACCTATGCACTTTGTGAAAAATATTTTCTGTTATCAGTTTTGAATTTGTCACTTAATTGAAGGTCTCCTTGTGTTATAAGATGGGGAGAATAGAAGCACCCGAGTTACCTTCTCGAGACCACTAATTATTGTATATACTTTTATCTAATTTGCTTCTCTCTGCATCACTTCTTGAGCATAATGGAGAAAATGGTTCCAAACAAACATCAAAAAAGCAAATGGATTTGGATTAACTGCTAGATAAATGAGTCTCCACGGAGTTGTCTCCCCACATGGAGTACACTATCTGAGCCACTAACAACTTTTTCCCTTCTTAGGTATTGTTGTTGGACAAATGACCACTGCCCAGGCCTCTACGGGATCACCACTGATATCTGCTGGTGTTTTGTCAGCTGCTCCAAATGCAACCACTGTCAGGGTCTCTACGATATCAACTACAGCTGTGACAGTAACAGCTGAAATGCTGTCAACCACTGCAAACCCCACGGAAACTACAGGGGTGCCATCTGCCACAACCCTATCCACTATTCCAAATGGGACCACTGTTCAGGTTTCTCTAGGACTAACATCAGCTGTGACAGAGTTGGCTGGGGTAACATCAGCTACCCCCAATGGCACAACACCTACCAGCATGCTGTCTACTGCTCCAAATGTGACAGCGTCTGCTGGGGTTCCATCAGCCACTCCATTCGTAAGCACCATGGAATCCACAAACTGCAGTGCAGTGAACACGACAGAGTGTACAGCTTGTTCACCAGGAACATTTCCCAGCAATGGTAAGATTCAGAAGATTTCCCTCCCAGCTGCAGCTCTCTTACTTTGTCTATTTAGGTGATTGCAAAAGGGACAAAAACTGGGTGTGTGATTTTTTATTTTTATGCTACAAAAAAGGGCTCAGATTTTTCCCCCTATTCATTTTTTACATTAGAACATCAGGCCTTGTCCACTCTGTCTAACCTGGAGGACTCGGTGGTTGATTGAAGAAGTGGTAGGATTACAACCTAAAAACACAATGCCGGTGAAATGTAGCTACTGGAGAGGGGAAGCGATTCTAAGTATGGTAGATACGAACAAAAACAATTTCAAACTATTTGCTCCAAACAATCGGAAAGAAACAGCCGTTAAAGATTCAGTATTCCTGCCCCTTCAATTAAGTGCTGAGAGAGCTCCCAGTCCACCTCTGTTACATGGGAAGCCCCTCAGCAATGAGACTTGACATTTCTGATTTTCTAAAGTAAAAACTATCAAACAAAAAAAATAAACCTTTGCAGACCCCCTTCATACTCTTTAAAGAATCAAGAAAGGGCAACCTGCTTCCCCCTTTCCTTCCCCCCTTTCCAGTTCACCTTTAAGGGTGAGTGTGCGCTTTCTTTCCCATTTTTAAGCTCACTTTTTTAGGCAATAAGAATGAATTAAAAAGCTCCAATGAATATAAAGCCCAGAAACAGATGGCAAATGTCTCCACTAATCAGCCTGTTGATGGGGACCTCATCTCCATCTCTACACAATGCTGAATACCTGCTCTCTGCTAATGCCTAAAGTATTAAGAATAAGGATTCATGTTCCACAATGAAAAAATCACCCAAAAGGAAATTCTCCTTCATACCACATGTGGTCAACCTATGGAATTCACTAGAGCAGGAGATCAGTTAAATAAATACCATAGTTTTATTTTTAATACCAGACTGGATAACGTTTGGATCGATAATAAAACATGCATCAGGGCATGCTAAGAGTAGGATAACCAGCTCTGATGCTTCGAGGCATGAGACAATCCCTGCAGAGGTCAAGAACTAATTGCCAACACCACCGTATACAACTTCGCACAATTGGGTCTATTATAATCTTTCCTGTCCCACATGTTCTGTTGCAAAGTAGCAGGCACTGGTTCCTGCCAGAGGAAGGATAACAGATTTGATGAACCAAGAGCTGGCATGGCAAATCCTACATAATTATTCTAAGTAGATTAAATTGGTTTTGTAGAGTTAAGACTGATAGAATTTTTATGATGTGGGAATAGTAATGTAGTTTTGCATGCTCAGAAGACTGTTTCTTCTTAAGGCAGAATTCTCTACTTTTGGCGTTTCTGCTTCAGTTCTATTTCCTGCTAAACTTACCTTAATCAATGATCAAAAGTAATTTTTTTAAATTATTTTTTAGAGTGAGCGTGAGGAAAAACCTCCTGGTCTCTCAAATTAAAAATAGCCTTGTTAACTATAAAGATTCCACAATGGAGACAACAGATTTGAGACCTGGGATTATAACATACTCTCTGTTCAACAATTGTTCTTGTGCCAATCTGAGCAGATTCAAGTACTCTGGGATTATTAAAATCTGATTTTTAATATTAAATTCAATATTTTTTTTCTTTTCTATCCTACCGTGTTATGTAGGGTGACCAGATAGCAAGTGTAAAAAATTGGGCTGGGGATGGAGAGTAATAGGTGTGTATACAAGAAAAAGCCCCCAAAATTGGGACTGTTCCTATAAAGTCAGGACATCTGGTCACCCTAGTGTTATGTGAGGACAAAATTTTGATAATTTTGTCTGAGGCCCACTTAGACAAAGATATTTCTACATTCATGATAATGATCTGTGCTTTAAAAACTGGTGTTTTATCTTTGGATACAAATGTCATTTTTTAAAAAATGTTTATTCTGCTTTAGAGACATTGGGTTGTTTCTGCTGCTCAGAGGGCTCCTGTGCAGACCCTACTGATTGCATATCCTGTCCAGTTGGTCACTATCAGCCGCTAGCTGGACAACGGTCATGTCTGCTTTGCCCACAAGGATATTACACTAAGTAAGTCTCTAGTTGTGATTGGGATTATATTTTCAATTAGGCACAGATTATGTATTCTCTCTCTCTCTCTCTCTCCTTACAATGGGGTCTACTACTTTGTATTTGTACAGGTGTCTAGCCCAATGGGCCCTTGTTCTTGGTTGGCCCTTGTTCTTGGTTCACCCTTAGGCACCACAGAAATAAACATGATTAATAGTAATTTCCTGGAATAGGATCTCTTTTGCTGCCCCCCATTAGGCTGCAGGAGCAGTATTAATGGAGTTTCCCAACAGTAGAAAATGTAAGATTTCACTTAATCAAAAACTAAGGGTATGTCTACACTATGAAATTAGGTTGATATTATAGAAGTAGATTTTATAGTCGATTGCATATGTCCACACTAAGCGCATTAAATCCGCAGAGTGCATCCTCACTACTGTGGCTAGCATCGACTTACGGAGCGGTACACTGTGGGTAGCTATCCCACAGTTCCCACAGTCTCCGCCACCCATTGGCATTCTGGGTTAAGCTCCCAGTGCCTGATGGGGCAAAAACATTGTCACAGGTGGTTTTGGGTACGTCATCAGTCATCCCCCTCCCTCCGTGAAAGCAACGGCAAACAATCGTTTCGCACCTTTTTTCAGTGCAGATGCCATACCATGGCAAGCGTGCAGCCCACTCAGCTCAGCTCACCGACACCGCTGCTGTTGTGTCCTAGGTGCTGCTGGCAGCAGATGATGCAGTAGGTCTGCTAACCATAATCATCCACCGCTTCTTCCGCAATTCTGCTTTCCTACAGCTTGGGGGATCCATTCTGGTCCTCCTGAGTGCTGCTAACCATCGTCATACACCGCTTCCACCGCAACTCTGTTCTGCTGCTATTGTCTCAATAGCGAATTTCTCCATGTTGTTTGTCATGGGCTCTCGGGTAGGTGAGTTCTTCCTTGGGAAATGTGCATGATGCTAACTGTCGTTCTTCACCGTTTCCACTGCAACTCTGCTCTCATGAATCCACCTTGCAGGTCCTCTCGTCATTCTCTATAAATATCTATTCTTGTGGCATCCATCGTCAGCCACTGCTTCCGCTGCAACTCTGCTCTCTTACTCTCCTGCAGACGGCATACCACAGTAAGTATGGAGCCTGCTCAGATCACCATGGCAGCTATGAGCATTGTAAACACCTCATGCATTATCTTGCAGTATGTGCAGAACCAGAACCTGCAAAAGCAGGTAAGGAAGCAACAGCAGCGTGGTGACTAGAGTGATGAGGACATGGACACAGACTTCTCTCAAAGCACAGGCCCTGGCAATTTGGCCATCCTGGTGGCAATGGGGCAGGCTCATGCCATGGAACACCAATTCTGGGCCCAGGAAACAAGCACAGACTGGTGGGACCGCAGAGTCTTGCGGGTCTGGGATGAGTCCCAGTGGCTGCGAAACTTTCGCATGCGTAAGGGCACTTTCATGGAACTTTGTGACTTGCTTTCCTCTGCCCTGAAGCGCAAGAATACCAATATGAGAGTAGCCTTCACAGTTCAGAAGCGAGTGACAATAGTCCTCTGGAAGCTTGCAAGGCCAGACAGCTACCGGTTGTTCGGGAATCAATTTGGAGTGGGCAAATCTACTGTGGGGGCTGCTGTGATGCAAGTAGCCAACGCAATCACTGAGCTGCTGCTATCAAAGGTAGTGACTCTGGGAAATGTGCAGGTCATAGTGGATGACTTTGCTGCAATAGGATTCCCTAATTGTGGTGGGGCAATAGACGGAACATATATCCCTATCTTGGCACCAGACCACCTTGGCAGCCAGTACATAAACTGCAAGGGGTACTTTTCCAATGGTGCTGCAAGCACTGGTGGATCACAAGGGACATTTCATCGACATCAATGTGGGATGTTCGGGAAAGGTACATGACGCTTGCATCTTCAGGAACTCTGGTCTGTTTGAACAGCTGCAGGAAGGGACTTACTTCCCAGACCAGAAAATAACCGTTGGGGATGTTGAAATGTTATCCTTGGGGACCCAGCCTATCCCTTGCCCCCATGGCTCATGAAGCCATACACAGGCACCCTGGACAGTAGTAAGGAGCTATTCAACTAGAGGCTGAGCAAGTGCAGAATGGTGGTAGAATGTACATTTAGGCATTTAAAAGCATGCTGGCGCAGTTTACTGACTCAGTTAGACCTCAGCGAAACCAGTATTCCCATTGTTATTGCTGCTTGCTGTGTGCTCCACAACATCTGTGAGAGTAAAGGGGAGACTTTTATGGTGGGGTGGGAGGTTGAGGCAAATCGCCTGGCCACTGATTACACACAGCCAGACACCAGGGCGATTAGAAGAGCACAGAAGGGCACGCTGTGCATCAGAGAAGCTTTGAAAACCAGTTTTGTGACTGGCCAGGCTACGGAGTGAGAGTTCTGTTTGTTTCTTCTTGATGAAATCCCGCCCCCTTGGTTCACTCTACTTCCCTGTAAGCCAACCACCCTCCCCACCTTCGATCACCACTTGCAGAGGCAATAAAGTCATTGTTGTTTCAAAATCATGCATTCTTTATTAATTCATCACACAAATAGGGGGATAACTGCCAAGGTAGCCCAGGAGGGATGGGGGAGAAGGGAAGCACCGGGTTGGGTGGTGGATGAGAGGAAGAGGGAAGGACAAGGCCACACTGCACTTCAAAACTTATTGAATGCCAGCCTTCTGTTGCTTGGGCAGTCCTCTGGGGTGGAGTGGTTGGGTGCCCAGAGGCTGCCTCCCCAACCCTCCCCACATCCTTGGCCATCTGGGTGAGGAGGGTATGGAACTCAGGGAGGAGGGTGGGCGGTTACACAGGGGCTGCAATGGAGGTCTGTGCTCCTGCTGCCTTTTCTGCAGCTCCACCAGATGCCGGAGCATATCAGTTTGATCCCCCAGTAGCCTCAGCATTGCATCCTGACTCCTCTCATCACGCTGCCGCCACCTCTCATCTTGCTCATCCCTCCTGTCCTCGCATTCATTTTCTGCTTTCCTGGACTCTGCCATTGTTTGCCTCCATGCATTCTGCTGAGCTCTTTCAGTGTGGGAGGATTGCATTAGCTCAGAGAACATTTCATCACAAGTGCATTTTTTTGCCTTCTTATCTGCGCTAGCCTTTGGGACGGAGATGATAGCGGGAGTGTTGAAACATTTGCAGCTGCGGGAGGGAAAAAAAGGGAGAGTAGTATTTAAAAAGACACATTTAAGAGAACAATGGGTAGACTCTTTCACGGTGAACCAAGCTGTTAACATTACATAGCACGTGCTTTCGGTACAAGGTCGCATTTTGCCTCTTATATTGAGGGCCTGCCGGTTTGGTGTGAGAAATCACACACACAGGGCCAGGCAACAGAATTCGGCTTGCAGGCAGCCATGGTAAGCCACAGTCTTTCGGCTTCTTCAACCTTCATAACATGTGGGAATGGTTTCAAACAGCAGCAGCCTCCTTTCCTATACCAAGCACCAGTTGGGTTGGCCATTTAAAAGGAGGGGCTTTACTGGTTGCGAATGCATCCCAAGTCTTCAGGGCAAATTAATCATTAAACACGCTTGCTTTTAAACCATGCATTATATTTACAAAGGTACATTCACCAGAGGTGCCTTCTCCAGCTTCCTGGTCTGGGAGCCTGCCTTGGGAGGGTATTGGTTCCAGGGTGATAAACGGTTCCTGGCTGTTGGGGAGAATGGTTTCTCCACTTGCCTGCTGTGCACTATCCTCTTTCTCCTCATCTTCCTCATCCCCAAAATCCTCATGCCTGTTGTGTGAGACTCCACCCTTGCAGGTGTACACTGACAGGGGTGGGGTAGTAGTAGAGGTCCTCCCTAGAATTGCATGCAGCTCATCATAGAAGCAGCATGTCTGGCACTCTGACCCAGAGTGGCCATTTACCTCTTTGGTTTTTTGGTAGGCTTGTCTGAGCTCCTTAATTTTCATGCGGCACTGCTGCGGGTCCCTCTTATAGCCTCTGTCCATCATGTCCTTGGAGATTTTGGCAAATATTCTGGCATTTCGTCTTTTGGAACAGATTTCTGATAGCATGGATTTCTGATAGCACTATACAGCAATCAGATCTGGAGCTCTTTTGCGATTCTGGGACTGCATGGTCACTTGTGCTGATGAGCTCGCCATGCTGGCCAAACAGGAAATGAAATTCAAAAGTTCCCGGGGCTTTTCCTGTGTACCTGGCTAGTGTATCTGAGTTGAAAGTGCTGTCCAGAACGGTCACAATGGAGCACTCTGGGATAGCTCCCGGAGGCCAATACCATCAAATTGCGTCCACGCTACCCCAAATTCGACCCGGCAATGTCGATTTCAGCACTAATCCCCTTGTTGGGGAGTACAAAAATCGATTTTAAGAGCCCTTTAAGTCAACAAAAATGGCTTTGTCATGTGGACGAGTGCAGGGTTAAATCAATCTAATGCTGCTAAATTCGACCTAAACTTAGACCAGGGCTAAGGCTGGGAACCAAGAGATGTGGGTTTTTTGCTCCAGCTCTTCCACAAACGTCCTCCTGGGTAGCTCAAAGGAGTTTTGTAAACTCTATCTTTGCATCTTAGTTTTCCTATCTGTAAAAAGGGAAAGTATGTCACTGGCTCAATTATGTGCTGTGAGGCTTAATAAATTAATCATTGCAAGGTGCTACCGTGACTATCAAAATGCCTACAAATACATGTGTTGGTCCAAGAAACCAGTCCTCAGGTTGTCCAGACTTCATAGGCCAAGTGGGATCTGTGGTATAGTGCAGTCTTGACTTGGTTGCAGTTGTAATTTGTCTGGGCTCATCTGCTTTATCTTATATCTCCTGTAGAAATTAGACCTTTTCCCCGTGTGCGTGGTGAGTTGTGACTTACTGATCATGTGTATGCAAATATTTCAATTGGAAGCATGTATTGGCCATTTACACACATTAGACATATACAAATGTGTACAGGCAGCCTCAGAGCTGCAGAATGCATTAGCATACTTTAATAAGAGGCCCTGTCACTGGTGCCAAAAGCTTCAGCTGATTATGGTTTAGCAGCTATTTCTTCCTTCAACACAGTTTATGAAACCCTCATGGATGGTGGAGGGCTCCGCAGTAACTTGTTCTCTTGGTGACTTTAATTTAAGGCAGGGGGTTGGTCCCTTATCAAAGGTCAAGCTATATTCTTGCAATTAAGCTATTACAATGGCCACAATTGGACTCCTGAGTTAGAGATTAAGAGATTACCAGGTTTCTCAATCTTACCAGTGATGCCTTAATAAGGATATCACAGTTCCAAGTACAAATGCTTCTGCCATTGAATCTGTCTCCTAATTTTTACCTTTAATATAAACCTCAGCTGGAGCTAGCTGCTAGTCCACTGCAATGTGAGCCTGCATTCAGTGCCTCTTTCCCCCAGCCAGGTATGCAATGAATTCTACCGGGCCTCAGAATCAGTAACAACATGATATATTTGATCTAATGCCACCTTGGAACTTGCATTCTGTAATAGGGGATGGGAAAAGATACCTAAGGGGTCATGGAGGAGGGATCAAACTGAGAAGAAAATTCCTCATTTAGAAAAGTGGTATGATTTGGATCTGCCTATAAGAAACGCATTAGCCAGTATATGCACCCCTTCTCCTAAGCCATCCCCAGCTCCTGTTCAGGTCTCATTTAGGCTGTATGGCCAAGATTCTCAAAACTGGATACCTCAACTTAGACTACTAAATCCTTGTTGAGGCTTCTATTGAAGTGACCTGATGTTCAAAGGTGTGGAATACCCAGCAGCTCCCATAAAAATCAATGGTAGATGCTGAGCATTCTGCACCTTTGAAAATCAGGCCTCTTGCAAGCCTGAGTGTGGACTTAGGCTCCTAACTTCAGGCACCCATTTTAAAATCTTGGCCCAACTACCTTGAGGATGGGACTTTGTAATCTTGTCCTCCCAAAACTTATCTGTAAAGCTTGCAGCGCACTGCAGGAAATGCATAAACAATCTCTAGTATTAATGCAATCGAGAACTTCATTTCTTAACTGAATGTTTAAAGCTCAGGCTAGTTCTAGTTGGGTTTTCCCCCCTGAACTGCCTCATCCTCCTTAAACTATTTCTGTATTTCCTAGAGATGCACCAGATAGAAGCAAACAAATAGATCTGCCAAGCTCAGAAGCCTCCGTTTAAGTAGCTTAAATTTGACTGAAGCTTTTTTCCTCATGAAAAATACATAAAACTGAACTAACTTGATTCAATTATCTTTTTAGTTTAGTGAAAAGTGTTGCATGCCTGCCCTGTCAGCCTGGCTCTTATTCCAATGAGTCCGGGGCACCAGCTTGCAGACCATGTGGAAAAGGTATGCTTTGACTCTTATGCATTTCCAAGGTGTGCTGTGATGCCAGAATGTACAAGATTTTTCTTATAACTGGTTACAGTAACAGATTACTTAAAAGAAAAAGTAGCATTTAGTAACAGGATTGTTTTTTCAGACCAAAAAACTGAACTATGGATTCCATTTCTTTTGACTGTTCTAATATATTTTTCTAATTTGATGGGAAAATTGCCATCAAACCATGCATATCACCTTGTTCTTGTGTATAACAAAATATCTTATGCTCCCCCTCACACCTGTACTAGCCTGTGATAACCTTCCTGTAGGGTCTCTCTCTCTCTCTCTCTCTCTCTCTCTTCAGGTCCTCTTGATTTTCTTCAGGAGGGGAGGCCAGGTGTTCATGTACCCCGATTAGAGTAAGTTCCTCCTACTTCAGATGACTGGGTCAGAACAGTTGCCTTTCCTCAGTCCAGGCAAAACATCCCTCCCTATAGCTTTTGTATGGGAAGGTAGGACAGCAACTGCTGGTAGCCTATACCCAAACCTGCACTTTTGTCAATAGCCTTTTTCACCTTCACTCGATTCAATGCAAAATGGGGATGGAGCACTCTGTGCAATACCAGAAGTTCTGCAGGGCCTGTCTACCCATCACAGGGGCACAAAATGTCACTTTGCCATTCCTGACAGAGTTTTAAATCTTGGCAATAGCACTAGATTGAAGTGGAGTGTCTGAGCCTCCTAGATGTCACACTAGTATTGCAAGGTCATTATGATTCTCCCCTAGTTTTAGGGCTCCTTAAAAAAAAAATTCAAACACCCTTCTCCCGCAAATCACTGTCAGGAGAACACACAACAAGGTTTACATGTCATTGGTGAGACTCATCTTAACTCTTTGTAACCTTGATAATTGAGTGACTGGTGCCATTACAGGGAATATTCCTCTTTTCTGTTTCTTTAGGGTATTTCAGCTTCCAGAAAAATTCAGCATTCTGCATGCCCTGTTCACATGGATCATTTTGCAAGTAAGAAATGCATATATGATTTTTCAGGGGTGTGGGAAAGGGAGGTAGGATTCTTTTACTATTGGCAAATGATTCAAGAGACGAATTCAACTGGCAAAAAGGGAGGCATCTTTGTTTTTCAGGCTGATCGATGAATATCTCCCTACTGAGCAATGTTATAAGGGGGATCTGGCTGTTGGAGAGAGTCTCTTAAATATTCCAATATTCTGTTCTCCTCCTTAACTGAAATTGACACTGTAGTGAACACTGACTTAAGGTAAAAGATCCTAAAAATTCAGTGGGTCAGTGATGACGAGTGAATGGTGACCCTATACATGCATTTCAGTTGTGCCCTGAGGCTGACCCAGTGATGGTGCAATGGTAACATATTTAGCTGCTGCATGAGAGGTTTCAGTTCAGGATTCCCCTTCTACCCAGACTATGCTGTTGTTTGGCAGACAAGCAGCCAACAAAAGTGAATAGAATTAGAAACTCCCATCAGTTGACAGTCACACTGCAGTCCAAGATGTGGTTTTACATTAATGATTAAACTCCCTGGATAACAAAAGAGGTGAAGAGGGCAGCAGATAAACTCCTCGGTGCAAAGGCATGAGAATAATTTTGGATGGAGAGGAACTTGAGAATTCACTATCAAGGGGGGAAAGAAGGGTGAGAAAAAAAATAAGTAATAATGAGCTGGCAAATACTGGCCTTAAGAAAACTGGGGCATTTGGTGATAAACTCTATTTGTGATGAGCTTGGTTGCTGAGAAGTTATCAGAACTGATTAGTATTCTGTGAAGGTTTCACATCCCATAAGGCCACTCCCCTTTTCTTTCTCCTCTTCCCCGTTGTTGTGTTTTCTTTTGATGTGTACCTTTAGGCCTAGGCTTCGTCTGCATTAGGGTGCCAGCCACTGGCATGCAAATCCCTACTGTAGATGTGCTGCACCATTGTAAGTTGCAACTTGCATTGGTGTAGCTTACCTCAGCTACAGGGGTCTGCACTAGAAGTTTGTACCAATGCAGCCAAACAGCTGGCTAAAACCCTAATATAGACAAAGGCCTCAGCTCTTAATTTAAGGCCCGAAGGGGAAATAAAGCTAGCATTAACATCCAAATAGTTTAGACCTAGTCAGCTTTTGCTCAACATCATACAGTTTACATGCTGTATCAGATGATTCAGCTAGAGTTCAGCTATATTTGTAGATTTCTTTTCCTCTCTCCTCTTCTCTCCAAAGTACTACCAACTGCAGCAAGTGTACAATGTGCCCCACTGGAGAAGAGGCCCTTGGCGAAGCATCTGAAGAATGTGCACCTTGTCTGCCAGGTAATTAATTAAAAGAAGGGAAATGCAGATGATATTCTGGCTGAGGACAATGAACTTTATTTAGAGAATAAAACTTGCAGATGGTTTTGGCTGATCTCTACTAGCAAACTGGCCAGCAGCTGGCACCTATTCTCAGCAACAATGCTGACATGGGTTTACGGGCTAGCGTTTGCAGGACACACCATTTCATCATTAATGCAGAAGAGTTCTTGCAACTTTTATTTCTACCATGCTGGCAGGAAAACTTTTCAGCACCAGTACATCAGGATTTTGGCTGGTAATCATGCTCAGCAATGGGTTCGTTCGCTAGTACCCTAGGTTGGTTACAGCAGACTCAAAACCACTTCTACTTACTCCTGCGGGAATTCTGTGTCAAAAAGTTAAAAATTCTGCACAGTATTTTAAAATTCTGCATATTTTATTTGTCAAAACAACACAATATAATCGTGCCAGTTTCAATTATTTTGGTAATTTATTTCAAAATACCTGTCAGTAAGTATGTCTGTAACAATGCAGACCAAAATAAAATAGTTCAAGAAATGTTTGTTTGACAAATGGACTTCCACTAGGCATATTAATACAGAACATTGAGTAATTCATTTGAACTACAATACAGAAATGTATTTCCTGCCCCTCTCAGAAGCAGTGCAAAGGCTTAAGGGAATTGGGTAATGGAGGAGCTGAGGAAGAGGGAAGGATCCTAGGAGTGAACCTGGAGGGTTGTTGGGAGTGGGTGGGAGAAGTATGGAACAGTTGTTTTTTTGATGGGGAGGGGGATTATTATGGAGTTGGGGAGCCTCTCACATGCAGACTCTGGCTGACCCCTAGCCTTTTCCATTCCATCAGGCACATCTGCCCCATCCTCATATGGCATATGCCCCATCCTCATTCTGTAACCTCCCTACCTCTTGTGGCCCTGCAGCCCCCTTCCCATTCAGTCCCTGTCTCAATGCTGTCACCCCACTAGCTCCTGAGCCCGTCTGTCCCCAGTGTAACTCCCCCCCCCCCCAAGAACCTCAAGTGCCCTGCTCTGTCCCTCCCATGCCTCCTTACCTGGCCGCACTGTGAGGAATGCAGCCTCTTTCCCCTCCCTCTCCACTAGCTGGCTGCCCTCTCTTCTGGCATCACAGCAGCCCTTGGTAGGCAAAAGTTGTAATTGTAGCACCTCTCCAACTGAATCTATATTTTGTGGAGAAAAAGAAATCTGCGGGGGACATGAATTCTGTGCATACGCAGTGGCACAGAGTGTGATGAGGTAATCCCTGACTGATATAGCTGTGCCAGCAAAAAACCCCTAATACAGTTCTTTTGCCTATATAATTTATTTTGCTCAGGGGGGATGAATTAAGCTATATGGGCAAAAGCACAGTCACTAAGTGCTCCATCCACTAGAAGAGCTTTGCTGGGATAGTATGCCAATATTCTTATGCCAGTACTCACATTGTAGACCTGGCTTAAGTCTATAAACAAGCAGCTTATGAAGGGGAAAATGAGAAAAATGTGATTTCTAGCCTCTATTCAATATTGTCTTATATAGACACCAAGCCACATATGCGTCAATGATAAAGGCATTATGCTACAGCCCCAGTAGCAGGGCTAAAAATCACCAGAAAGTTCCATAGTGAAGTAGTGTTTTCAAATACACAAGATATATTAAACATTAAATGCAGAAAACATACAGTCCCACAATTTTAAAGACCCATAGTTCTTATGAACATTGAAATTCAGAAAATGAAAAAAAATTAATCATTTAACAATTTTTAAACAGCTATCAACTTTCAGTTGGATAGGAGAAATGGATTCAAACCACAATTATAGACAAACACCTCTGAACTTTGGATCCAGCGTAGAACGTTGCAACTTGTTCTCAACATTGGTTTTGAAATATGTGAAAATGCAGAATAGTACTTCCCTGTTTTTTGTTTTTTTTTTTTTTTTTTACTGAACTCATGACTCAAACTTACTCTATTTGCCAAGTTTAAAAATGCAGGTTTCCTCCCTCTTCCCCAAGCCCATGTGTTCTCTTTTAGTTTTCTCTGCCCATCACCATAGAAAGACCAACTGAGAGCTCAATTTTTGCTTTGTGCATTAAATGTTTTCAGCAGTTTTCCTCTCTCACTCCTTTAAAGCATAGGTCAACCATGCACTGATACCAAAAGCCCCAATAATCTAGTCCTACCCCTCATTTTGTGCTTTTTTTGATTTGTAGGTACATATAAAGGTGCCAGTGACAGCAAATGTGAGATCTGCAATATAGGAGAATACCAAGTACAAAGGGGCAAGGAGAGCTGTGACAAATGCCCAGAAAATTATTACTGTCCTGTAAGTCTCTCTAAGCCGCAGCAGTGGTCTGTCTTACCAAATGTAGCTGATCTATTACAATTAACATCATCTTTATTCAATCCCCCTTCCTTTGTAGGGTTCTTTTAGCTTTTTCACTTTAAAAAAAATGTAAACACAACCATGTTAGAGAGTAGTAGTCACAAATGTTAGCCACCTCTAGAGTCATGTACCTATCCTTGTTCCATACATGAAGCTTCCACTGATCCTCCACTGGGAGTTTTGTGGGAAACTAAAGACTGGAGAGTGGCCCATTGTGTTACTTGAAATATGGGCAAGGCTGTGTAACAGACCTGTTGCTCTAAATCATACAAGTAATAGTGCCATCCTGAGTGTACTCATGCATGACTTGAGTCTATTTAACCAACCTGAAGTTATCACTCTTCACTTGCTGTAAATTTCAGGCAGGAGTTCTCAACCTTTTTCTTGCTGAGGCCCCCCTCAAGATGCTATAAAAACATCAAGGCTCGGTGGGGGAGGGAGGGGTAAATCAGGGTTCTCGGCTGGGGTGGACTCTTGGATATAGGCAGTTTTACTTCTATTTAAGGGTCCAGGGAGGGAGTGCCACCTCCACCCCGACTCACTCAGCCGGTCACTCAGCCTGTCTGGGCTCTGTGGGGACGCAACCAAAAAATATAACTCAAAGGGGGGACTCAGTTCAAAAAGTTTGAAAACCGCTCAGGGTACAGGGAGGGGATAGCTAGGGGCTGCATATGGGCGGGGGGTCTCCCAGTGCAGCTCTCAGCTTTAGGGGCGGGGTGCTGGGGCTCCCAGCTTCAGCTCCCACTGCTCCTGGTTTATTTATAGTCCTGTACCATGCTGAGCAGTGTCAGTGCTTAACAAATAATACAGTCTTACCTGTGTGATGAAGCTGCCTATTTTGTATTTTCAATTCCTTAGAGCCCAGATGTGAACCCATTTGCTTGTCCTTCTAATGCCTTCTGCCCAGCTGGGAGCACTCAACCACAGTATTGTATGGAAACATTCCTTTATAAGGCAGGAAACTCTTGTGAACTGGCTCCTCTAAGCATTGTACTACTAGCCGTTTCTTCAGCAGGTGAGTAGTATTTATGCTATAGTAAAAGTGGAATACAATCCACCTGCAACTTGGGTAACTTCTTATTTAAACAGGTGGAGGTGTTCCCTTGGTGGTATATTCTTGACTAGTTTTCTGACATCTTCATTTCTTGTGTGGATTCTCTTCTTTTGCCCACTGCTTGTTCCTTGCATTTTTGGTTTTCAGAGGAATTAATTTTTTGTGCCTTATTATGGTTCCTCCTAGGATTCTAAAGCCTTTTAGCCTTTAGCCTCTAATTTTAATTAGATTTCTTAATATCCCTAAAATATTGTCCAAAAATACAATAGTACATTATGATAAAAGTATGGGACAGCAGCTTTAAAGACATAAGAATAGCTTCCAGGGTTGCAGTCTGATCTCTAGTCACCACTTGCCTATCGAGGGTGTAACATTTGACAGAAGTCGGTGGGTTGTTCCATGTTGCTGCTTTACAGCTGTTACATACTAGAACATTTCTGAAGCAGGCCAAAGATGCTGCCTGTGTCTTGGTGGAGGGTGCCCTAATAATCAGAGGGAAAGAGGCTGAACACTTAATGACACACTGTGATCCATTTAGAAATTCTGTGATGAGATGGCTTGGCCATTCAACAAGCCAGATATAGCCATTGAGATGAGGAGACAGACTTAAAAAGTCTAGTCCTGTCCTGGTAATAGAATAAGGCTCTGCAGACATCCATCAGATGTAGCTTGCACACATGTGACTTCAGGAAGAACACTGCTGCTTTACTCAACTAATCAGGTGAATCTCTAGAGAGCACCTTAGGGATGAAGTTAGAGTGCAGTCTCAGAACTACCTTGTCTCTATGAAAGGATGCGTAGGGAGGTCCTGCTTTAAGGGTATGTAGCTCGCTGATTCTGTGCTGAGGGGATGGCCAATAGAAAGACAGTTGTGAAGCTATGGGGATTATAGAGCACAGAGCTGGTTGGGAAGTTTTCAATGAAACTGATTGTCATCAGTGATGTCTAGTCATTACACAAAGTAAAAACTATTTCCCCATGCTAATTTTTCCCCTACTGTTACTCAGACCTTCTTGTCAACTGTTGGAAATGGGCCATCCTGATTCCATTGTTTCTTTGACTACAAAAGTTTTTTCTCTCCTGCTGATAATAGCCCACCTTAATTGATTAGTCTCGTTACAGTTGATATGGCAACACCCATTTTTTCATGTTTTCTGTGTATATACATCTTCCTACTGTATTTTCCATTGCTGAAATGGGTTTTAGCCCACGAAAGCTTATGCCCAAGTAAATTTATTAGTCTCTAAGGTGCCACAAGTACTCCTCGTTCAGTATACTTAGAGTAACTCCACACACTCAAAGGGCAGGTCTCCGTTCATGGCCTACTCCTTCCTAGGCATGCCTGACACTTAGAACCATGATGCTCTTCACAGCATCACCGCCAAGGCCACAGATCTAGGGGCTACGTCAGAGGCATCCATTACTGCCAATTTGGCCTTCCTTTATTATTTCCCCGAGTTCCTCCCTGCTGTCGTGTGGTGTTTTGAGGGGAAAAGTGTCATCGTCAATCCCAAGTCAAAAAAGTTATGAGGGTTTTTGGGAAGGGTTTGATGAACTAGCAGGTCATACATGTACCAGGTTCTGTCTTGCTGCCATGGGCAATAAGAGGGAACTCAGGGAGGGTCACAGCCACCCTATCCTGCACAACCGCAGTGGACACTGCCATCAAAAATAAATAAATAAATAAATAAATAAATAAATAAATAATCTGATCTCTTGCATCAGGCATATGTGCATCTACAGTGGGATCCACACTGATACATATTCAAAGAAATGGCAGTAACAGCATTGCCAGCTTTCCCAACTTATACAACAAGATTGTTTTTTCCCCCATTTCAGGAGCTCTTGCTGGCTACCTGATGGTGTGGAGCTACCAGCTTCTTCCCAAACATTCTACTTAATTTTGTGTCCCCTCTCTAGCCCCAATCTCTGCCATCACGAGCTCAGCAAATAATTCTGCCCCCTTCTCTCCCTCCCCCTACCTCTTGCCCCTCAGTGCACTCTGCTCCTCCAAGGGTTCTTCTCTTCCACTCCCCACCCAGGACTGGGACAGCAGTTACAGTGATCCCCTTCTTAGGCATGATGTTCCAGGGATAGGGCGGGCGCACAAAGTGTGTGCGCAGGGAGCAGAATGACACGTTTTTCACTGAGGGAGAAGAGGGAGCAGAGCTGCCCAGACTTGCTGAGCTTCTACCGCTTCCTTCTCACCCCACCTTAAGAGAATGGTGTCAGCCACTCCTTTTCCTCCTCCCCTCCCCCAAAACCTCCCCTCAGCTTCCAAGAGGAAAGGGGAGAGCTTTGCTTGCTTCCTGTGCAGACCTGATTGGCTGCTCTTCCCCAGGAGGTGGGGATGTGGTGAAGGCAGCCAGTCAGATGGGATTTTGCCTGGCGAGACAGGAAATCATTTGAAGGCTGGATCGGCTCCTCCTTCAGCTCCTTGCCATGCTGGTTCCAGCAGGATTCAAAATAGCACTGCAAGAGTCGAGAGCCCTGTATGTTCAAAAGTTGTCATGAAAGTAGCAGTTAAAATAGGTATTTGGCAGGAAAATATATTAAAAAAAGTCGTGTGTGAAAAAGACTGTCCAGGTTGACCTCACTTCCTACCACTCTTGGGCTTTTCCATCAGAAATGCTTTTGAAGAAAACCATTCAACACTCAGTTAAATTATGTGTTTCAAATGGAGTTTAGCCTGAACAAGGACTAAATAGAAAAATACCAAATTCACAAGAATCAGGGAATATTTCATAAAGGTTCATGGGACAAATTCAGAGCTGATGTAAACCCACACATTTACTGCATTTGCTCATTCAGAATTTAAAAGTTGGACATTTTTCTGCCCTGGGTGAGCATGTTGGTGCATCACAGCAGAGGAGCATAAATGTGTCATTAAGATCAGTTTCTCTAGTGTGGTTCTGCCAAAAGCAACTAAAAATAGCATTGCAGAGCTTGATATCTGTCAATTATTTCTGGGTCCAGCATGCTCAGTTAAGAAGTAATTTTTTTCCTGACAATCCTGCACACTCAGGCTAGAATCAGTCAATCTTGGTTCTTTACTCCTTGTACCTCATTGTAGGATTATAGGGATTCTGCAGGTCAAACTAATTTCTCAGCCAGGTCTTTCAATAGATGTGAATACGTATAACCAACTCAGAAAAAGAATTCTGGGGATGCATGTTAAATAGAATCCAGCCCCCTTTCTACTAGCACAGAAGAACAGTTAAGAGGAGTGAAAGAGCAGCCAAGTTAATTTTGTCATTAAAGTCTGCCAATGAGACTGCATATCAAAAAGGAGATTTGAATAAGATCATTTTTATAGTCACCTTTCATAGTAGAATTGCACTTTCAAAGTTGTGTTTTGCGAACTGAAATTATAGCTACCCAAAATGAATTTGCACTAATTTAAATGAAAATAAGGCCTTAGGTTGTCAGATTGTGAGACTGCTTTATCAATAAAGCTCAGAATAAATAACCTCTGACGTTTTTTCCTTCCCTCCTAAAAATAATTGTCATTCTTCATTTTTCCAGGTGCAGTCCTTCTTGTGTCTGTAATAATTCTGAAACAAAGGCAAGAAAATGGCAGGAAAACTTTAAAATCTCCATTACCATCAAAAGGAGTGAGACCATCCACAATTTATGGTGTGACTGGGCACACAGAACCAGTATACGCTGGCTGGTAGTTGCCTAGGATTGTACAGAGTTGTAAAAATCACAAGTATTTTCTCAGTTTCTTTTCTCATGACTGGTGATTTGACAGATATTTATTTAGTGTTGTGTGTCTGGGCAGAATGTAAGACATTAATCCATGGGGATTTGTTTGTGTAGCCAAAATATTTAATTGTAGTCATAAGTGAACAAAAATGACACTTAGAAAGTGATTTGATTTGTGCAGGTCTGGCTTAATTCGAGAATAAGAATAGATGCATCCTTGCACATTATCACTCCCACTGCCAAGGAAGAAAACTGTGTGTCATGGCAATCTTCTCAATTTCAACAACAGACAATTCCATGAGTGAGTATGTGGTAGCATCATACAACATGGTCTCTTTACAGTATGCTAGCTATTCCTACCATGGCAGGACTTAACACAAACATAATTCCTCTTAAGAACATATAGAATCTCTTCTTCCACTCCAAAAACGTGACTGTTTCCCCTAAGCAGGAGTAGGGCAGAGAAAGCTGCATGATCCCAGATTCACCATTCTCCCATAACTGTGAGAGGATATCTGCAGGGAAAGTGATGGGCAATTATGGAAAAACACCTCTCTACTGTTTGCTGCTAGTCCCCAATGGAACTGGCTGCAGAAGCTGCTCACTATTATAGGGCTCCCTCATCAGGCAACCAGCCCAACAGTCATTTCCTCCTTCTTCATGGCACTCAGCTCTACATGCAGCGCAGACCCTCACAGCCACCAAACTGCACATAGCATTGGTGAAAAGGAACAACAAAAGATATGTCTACACTGCAAAAACAGACCCATAGCAGCAAACATCAGATTCCCTGTCAACTGACTTGGGCTTTCAGCACGCACCCCCAGCTGGGTTTCAGAGCCCAGGCTCCAGCCCGAGCCCAAATATCTACACTGCTATATTTTAGCCCCCGAGTGTGAACCCGAGTCAGTTGACCTGGGCTCTGAGACTCACTACTGAGAAAAGTCTTTTTTTTTGCTGCATACACATACCCAAAAGGTGAAAACACAAGATAAGAAGACAGGAGCAAGAGAAAAAACAGACAGACAAAAGCAGATACTATTACTGGAAAGCCTATGACAAAGTAATGGCCCTATCTGTGATGACTGATCAGTCATTACAACATATGCAGTGCTGTACTTGATCTGTCCCAAATTGTACAGAAAACTTCAGCCACTGCTAACACCAACCATTCTTTAATCTACCCATCCTCATGAGACATCTCTCTCCAAAGAAAAAAGCATGTTGATGCACCTTTATTGGAAGTGATTTTTTAAAAACTGTGTAAGTAATTCCTTTCTGTGTAAGAATGAGGTGAAGAAATCCTAACCCTATTTAAGGAAGACTCCCATTGACTTCCGTGGGGCCAGGATTTCAACCATGGTGTAATACCATCATTCTTTGTGCATTATTGTCACTTTCTACTAGGGTGGAATTCATACAGTTAGAGGGCCCATGCTAGCTGTCTTGCAAAAGCCCTAAGGAATGGACAGAACAGCCCTGGTGGGAAGTTACTGCCCTCCCTTTATGTCACAAAGGTGTACTTCACTTACTTTTAAATACATTGACAAGGAGCAGCACTATTGAGAGGGCAGTAAGTCATGCTTGTACATGGATGCAGTTAATTAGGCACCCCATATAAAGAAGCAGCAGCAATTATTCCAGACCATATGTTGCAGGAGGAATAGAGGATTGTACTTTAACCTTGTTATCTCTTGCACTGGGGATGGAATCTGTCTTCACTCAGCCCCGCTTTACTCAAGCTTTGTAGGGATGGAATGAATTTCACAAAAACTACTCCTTCCAACTACTTCAGTGTAGAGGCTTTACCATGTATAGTCTCTCTCAGTGATGTATTTAATTTTTCCAAACCATCTGTGTATGAAGAAATTGCTTTCATCTCCTCACATGTATTGCTGTTCTATCATCTCAGAATACTGGGTTCTCCTTTTTGTATACATCTATTTTACAAAAATGTGCTGTGTATTACACATTAAAAAACCCCTGCTGCTGTATGAAAGACCCACATAAAACACAACATACTATCTGACTACAAAGGGTAAACATATGCAACTTGCTGTCATGGATACAACATTTCAGGTCTGTGTAAGTTTCAAAGCTTCTCTCTCTCACCAATAAAATTTGGACAATACAAGATATTAGTTCATCCACCTTGTGTGTCTACTCTCCTGGGACCAACACAGTGACACCACCACTGTACACAGGAATAAACACTTGCAACTAAGCCTGGGATCAGCTAGCTCCACCTCCTTACTGAGCAACAGAGGACTCACAGCAGAATCACCTCATTGTCCAGATTGCCTAATTGGCTACAGGACCCAAGAGGCACACACTTCAGCCCAGCAGCAGCATTAGGCCAGTGACTGCTCAGAGCATTCTCCCACAGCTGCATTAGTTCCTGTGCTTACTTGTCCCCAGCCTTGCTCTTGCCTTTTTCCTGATCTGAACCCAGACTTGCTTCATTCCAGGTAACCCAGCTCTGACCCTCAACTCTGATTCCAGCTCTGACCCTATACTTCTATTCCTGGCTACCAATTCCTGCAATAACCACTAGGATTAACTCTGTTCCAAGCAGTAGTCACCACAACCCACATCCTGGTCTCTCACATTGTGTTACTGTTAACAATACTAAGTTTAAAAATATTGGTGTCTGAATTTATAAGTTGATTGCATCCTTCTAACCATCTCAGTTTTTAGTCAATGAACAGACTTTACAAGTAATTTAACTCAATTCAGTCAAGAGTAAGGGCCTGGTTCTATATTGGGTCCTCATCCTCTCCTATATATATAATCAGAGAAGTAATGAGGCACTGAACACCTGTAAGAACCCCGATCCTGTCCTAGGGAAGAAAAGGAGTCAGAAAGCATGCCAGACTCATTGCCAAATGACTCAAGTACATGGAAAGGAACTGTGGAGCTTTTCTGTTTTCAAGTAAATTAGAGCAGGGCAGTTGAGGCATTTTTGGATTCTACCACCTGAACGGAATTGTAAATTAGATTGTAAACTCACTGGGGCAAAGACCTTGGTTTATATGTTACTGTAGTATGCTCATCAGACACTGGAGCACTGTAAAATAAAAAAAGTATGGATTTTTCATATACTAGCCACTGCAAATGGAAATAAGGATTCTAAGTATAAGTGACAAGTATCAGAGGGGTAGCTGTGTTAGTCTGGATCTGTAAAAGTGGCAAAGAGTCCTGGGGCACCTTATAGACTAACAGAAATATTGAAGCATAAGCTTTCGTAGGTGAATACATCCGACAAAAAGCTTACACCCACGAAAGCTTATGCTCCAATACGCCTGTTAGCCTATAAGGTGCCACAGGACGCTTTGCTGCTAAGTATAAATGAACAGATTTACAGCTCTTCAGTTCTAGGCAGGCACAGTTTTTCATATTTAGAGCCTGACAACTCCTAATGAAGTCAATGGGAATATTTTGATTGACTATGGGGAGCTGGAATGACCCCTTAGTGAGAAATTGCTTTGGAACCAGGGATGTCAGGTGATGCATTTTTTTCCAAAAGAGCCATCATCAAACAGCAACATTCCACATGCAGTAGTTTTATCTATCTGCACACATTTAATTAATTCACAATCATTCTGACTGGAGCAGAGTTTGGCCAGATACCTTTACAATTATTCCTTTCTTTTCCAAGAGTCACAAAACCTTTAACTTGTATCAAAGCCACAAAGATCTATATTATAGCCCTAAAAATAAAGGTTACATACATTTTAAATTATATATAAATTTTAAAAGTTATGTTACTGCTAAGCATTTTTATATAAATAAATAAATTAAATAAATTAAATAAATAAATACGCTTGGCAGCAACATCATAACTCCAGTGAAGTGTTGGTATACTTAGTTGTCCTAAGATTCTTCTATCTTTAAAAAATGGTCAAGTTCAGAAAATGCCCCACGAGTGTATTTACTCTTACAATATTACACAACTATTACATTTCCTTGAAATGAAAAAATCCATGAGGTATGCATATTAAGTGTCTGAACCTGAAAGTAACTGAAATATTGAATTAGTTCATACAATAAACATTTCAAATGGGTTGTAAGAAAATCTAGTTTAAAACAGTTTTACATAGAAAATAGTCAATGTTATTTTGCTCAATTATTTTCTGTTTTTCTTCTTTTCTACTTTTTTCAAGTATTAGTACTCAATTCAGAGTATAAAATACCTCAATATACTCAACAGTCTGAATATTGCTAGTTTCATCTTTAAAAACTTATGTGAAACAAAAGTGGTGACAATTTGACATTGCTGTGTAGGTATAAAATGGAGCTAGTTCAAATTTAAGTACTAGAAAAATATAGAAAAAAATTGAAACAATGCTTTTCACAGATCCTTAGAGTAGGAGAGCTTTGGTACACATTATGCATCCAGCATTGTTAAGTATCATAGTATAAAAATCTATTAGCAATTCTGCATCTCAGTTTCCCCAGCAGGCTCCGTGCCCAGACAATCTCAGTTTCTCTCATCCTCATATCATCTCACTTTCCTAGTCCTCCCCACCTCTATTTAATCTCAGTTCTCCCCACTACTGCTCATTTGATCTGCCCCCTCACCGCAGTCTCTTATTCTCTCTCAAGGATGCTTGTCCCAGTTTCCTCTACCCATTCAGGTATGGCTGCTCTTGTCCCCCCTCTGCATTTGAATAGGCCCAATTCCTCCTACACGGTGCCTGGGCTCAGCAGGGTGACACTGAAAGCACAGGGGAGATGGACTCCCTGCTCAGATCCTATGCTTGGTCCACAGCAGCAGCCATGAGGAGCAATTGCAGGATAGTTCTCCTGTTCAGTCCCTGCAACCCTGGGATGAAGCATGCTCAGTACACGCAATGTGCACAGAATTTAGCTGCCAAACTCAAACAACTCTCTACTGAGCATACGCAATAGGAGATCTTTCAAAGGCTTATGACCTGGCCAAATTTGGATGATTTTTCATGGGAAAAGCAAAAGGCATGTTCCTGACACAAAGGCTATCCCTCCATATCCAATTTGAAGTTCCTGCTCCAGAGAATGAATGTGCAAATTTCTCAACAAAAAAAATGTGAGAACCTTTTTTCCCCAACATGCGCAAAACAACATAATTTTTCCTAATCTTGTTCTTGGGAACAGCTGACCACTTTTGCTGAAACTTAAAAAATATGAGAAAAAAATAAATACAAAAATTAGCCTGACAGTAACCTGGCATGGAAAATGATTAAAGTTTTGCAAAGTTATAAGCAACTGACTACAGAAACAGGCAAATTCCTCCTTATAATGGGAAGTGTTGGGCTGCACTGCCAGCTCTGCCTATAACAAACTGAAAGACATAACAGCGAAGTCTAAAGCACAACCAATAATACCTAGATAAAAGTTTAAAATGGTGCTAATTCCGGTCAACCTTTAAAAAAAATAACCCTGAAGCATAAATTTTCATTATGAAGCCACAGTCCTTTCGAGCCTTACTGATACAGCAATACACTCATGTACTTCCACAATATATACCATTTAATTGTTTTTTAAAAGATTACGGTAAGAACAGAGCCTGCACTATATTCACTTTTCCAAACAAGAACTGGCAATTTCAAAAATAAGATAACTAGGAATGAACTTTAATATTTAATAAGACACTGAAATTTCTCAAAGGGTTGTCAAGGAATAATGACTCAGCAACATAGAATATCTCCATTAATACTTCTCCAAAGTAACTCCAGTATTTAAAATTTTTAAAATAAAAGCCCCTAAAAATTTACCATGAATGCAAACTACAGAACAAACCAGCAATGCAATTTAATTGATAATATTTTCCAGACTGTATAAAAATACTTCTGATATGTTTTAACTGAAAGCATACTTCTATACTGTCTCTCATTTGATCAGGAAACCACAATCTACTTTGATTTGCCTATTGTATACCAACTTAGTGTAGCACACTTCACTGGAAAAAAAATTAGCTTATGCACCTCAGTGGCTGAGATGAAATGTAAACATTTTGATATAATTTCATGACATGCTTATGTTGCAATTGGTATTTAGATGACTTTACAACTGGATGCCCAATCTTTGTAGATGTTGGCTACTAAAGGTTCTTGTGTCCCTTTACAGGAGAACATCTGTTTTTTAAGACTTAAGGTGTAGAAAGTATTCATGAAAAAAGATGTTTTAAAATATCTTACTGAACCACAGATTAAATTATACCCTGAGCTACATTCAAAGCAACCCTGATGAGCTCAGTAAGGTTGCATGTGATATGAATCAGGGGAGAATTTGACCCATATTTGAAAAGAGCATCAATTTCAAGAGTGAGTATTTAATAGAAGGAATAGGATTTTCAATTATTAACTAATTTAACTAACTAAGTAAACATCTAGAGGAGCAAGCTCTAGAGTTTATCCTTCTCAGGGACGCAGGTAACTATTGGCCCAAATAATTTAGGATTGGGAAGAAAGTAGAAAGATTAAATCACAGACAGCAGGAAATCACTCTCTAAATTTTGAAAAAGTGTTGGAACTGACAGCCATGGAGACTGAAGTCTTTATTTATCCACAGACAAGCACAGCATGAATGGTGGTAGTGCACACTGCTGCACTAATGTGCTTCAGAACCTGACCAAGGTGGTAAATTGGCAGATTCCACAATCATTCAGTTTTTGGTCTCTGCAATGGTGACAATTAATACCAGTTTTGATGGTGGTTTCTGTGATGGGGATATCTGCTCATTAGGAACAGGACCACAACTATTCCAACACTGGAACTAGTACAGCAATGAGGTGATACAAAGCTACAAACTTATGAACAATATAAAATTTTTAAAGTACTAGAATTCAAGGTAAGTTTTACAATAACTTATTTAAAAAAAGTATACTTATAAACCTTTCCTCACAGGTTATTTTATCCAAAGAAACAAATATTGAAATATTCATTCTTATTACACCAACTTCCTTCATTTTGCTTGAAAGTGATCAAGAAAAACTTTTTTGCTTTTGCTCCCTTCCCTCCCCTCCCCTCCCCCCTTCAAAAGATATCTAACTTCCCTTCCCCATGCCCCATACAGCATACCTTTTTTTGGTTTTCATTTTAGGTACCTGTCTATGCTTCAGCCTTGGCAGTATAAGAATGGACCTCAGAAGAAAGAACGTTCCTCACAAACACATTTGAGAAATCTTAAATTTTTACATCATGTGCAAGTCTTTGTATATTGATTTGTTAAAAGTGAAGTAAAAATCTCATAACCACTAATGTAACACTTTTTCCTACATTGAACTGTGTTACTTCAAGCAAAGGATTAGTTGAAAAAGGAAGAATTAACCTTCCAACAGTGTTTATAAATTTTGATTAAAATAACCAAAGCAGTTAGTTGCTCAGTCACAAAACAAAAATAAAAAGATTTCAGATTTCACCATGGGGTAAAGATACATTTTAGAATTGTTTCAATTAAAATTTTCTAATAAAATGACAGTCACAACATTTTCATATATGGGGAACAGCGATTTCAATAATTGTCGATTTCAATAATTAAAGCTAGATCTGCAATCGAGCCCTGAAAAAAATATTTTGAAAAAATATACATTTTTATGATATAGCTATGCTTCATTAAAAAGGAGCTACACAGAGGTTCCGCACTATTAAAGGCAAACTAAGCTAGAACATATAAAAATTATTAAATGGGCATAAGAGTGTACATTGCATTTATGTGGGCTGAGTTATGATTGCATGAGTCAAAACCTGTTTGTAACATTGCCTAACCATATCGCAACTATACAAAAATAGCATCAAATAGGTAAAATTTCAGATATTTTTCTTTACCTTCCCCCCCCAATTCTATAATTATTTCCATTTAGCCTAAATATTGTATGTATGTATACTGTAATTCTGAAAATCTTATGGGAGTCAAAAAATTGAAACAGCTTTGCTGAAATAATGGAGTGGTGGTAAAAAGCCAGGTGGTGAACTCCTAAACCAGTAAGGAACGACTTCAAGTAGTCTGCCCTATCTGAGTCAAGTAGTCATTTTCATAAAAGCTGTTGAAAAAGGGACACAATCAGGTTAAATTTTATATTTAATTATGTCACTTGTGTTAGTTTAAAGTCTATTTTACTTTTAAATAACTTTTTCTGGCTTTTTCATTTAACTGACTATTCTATTTTATATTTTGTTTTTTTGCACTAACGATGCAGTGTTTGGATTGCAAACTGCGGAGAAATGTTTGCCTCTGAACAAAAAAATGGTCAAAGAATTTGAGAAAAAGCAGCTTTTTTTTTAAATTAAAACCACAAATATCCTAAATATTGGGCCTTGATTGCAAGACAATATCACTTAAGTCTGGATTTGTATAGTGCTGCAAGATCAAGTATATTTCTGTTTAGCTGAAATTAAATAGAGGGAAAAAAAGAGCACAGAAAAAAAATCTCTTGCAAGGTTTCCCCTTGCTAGTACAGTGTGCTTCTTTCCACCATGCACCATATTTCTTGGTGGAAGGATATTTAAAACCAATTAGACAGCCATTTTGTTAAGAGCAAGAACAAGTCTGTGGTTATATTGAGATATTCTCCTGGGTTGTGCATGGCACTCAAGCACTTCCTCCACAATGAATACAAGGTAAGCAGATCTCTTTGGGACTGCATACTAAGCCATTTCTTATTTAAAACAACTTGAGAACTAATAACATCTTTCAAGGATACACTATTTTAAACATCTGTTGGATGGCAAATACTATCTCAAGAACTAAGTTTATATGCCTACCTGGTTTGATTTTAATTTGCCTCCAAATGGAAAAACATTGAAGGGAACCTTTTACATTTGTAAAATTCAAGTGTAACTGTAATGCTGAGTAATAAGTTTGGTTTGTCCTGAAAAATTTCTGAACTATGTATGCCATAGTTCGTTATCAGTGCAGATGCAGCAGAAGACTGCTGTGGTTGGCTCAGTGGATTAAAAAAAATGCTTTTCACCCAAATGTAACCTTTACAGAATATATGTAAAATTGTGTCCTTCCCTGGCCCTATTCACAACTTATCTACAAGATAGTGTTGGCAGTAGAAACTGCAGTTCATTATTATTTGCATTCAGCTCTCATCCATCTGTTTCTTCGCTTTCTCTTAGGCTTCAACTTGGTCAATTTTTGGGGGGGTTTCTCAGTCTTCTGATTTTCAACAGAATCTACCCCAAGAACATGTTCAGAGCAGCATAACTGTCCATCTAATGTAGAATTTAGTACTGTCCCATCTTCGTGTTCCTTGCAGAAAGAATTTGGGCAGAAGTGGCAAAAAGAAACAGAAGGCTTGCCACAAACATCACAGTGGTGCCAAGGACACTCCCACTTTCCTGTAATTAAAGATGAAGAACGTTAGATAAATTGAGATTTTCTTTGTTAACAGGAGAATAAACTTCATGTTGCAAAAAAGCAAAGTATAAATTTAGTGTTTTAATGTCTGCATGATAAATACTGACTTTGCTTTAAAAAAGTGGATAGTTATAAAAAAATATAACTGGAGATTTTAACTGTTGTTACTAATTACTTTGTTAAAAGCAAAATAGTAGAGTACTTTGAGGTAAGCTCAGTAGACTGCATTGAACAACACACTTGACCCCATTTTACTTAAACAGCACCAGAGTCAAATCAGTATAAATTATTCAGGGGGTTACTTGCAGTATCTTCTGAGTTCCAGTCCAGTATAGTAAAAGCTTTCTGCCTTCTAATGAGAACTTCTGTTCATGTGGAAGTCAAATAAAGCAAGTGAACTCCATGCTGTTGCTCTTTTGCTTTGGTTAATTTGTGGTATATGGAAACCTCTATCCATCCCAGAAGTTCCAGCACCGAACTGATAGACATCTCTAAATCTATTTTTGTGTCACAATTCTGTGTGCACCTCTATCTTTTCCCTTTTCTGAAGTTTCTGACTACAAAAACAAAAACAAACAAGTGGTGCAGAGTTAAATGTAGCGAAAATTAATTCTTTGAACATTTTCTACATGGATGTTCATTGCAGGTTATGTAGATACCACTGAAACTATCCAAGTTGCAGTGTCCTCTGGGGATTTGTAGACACCCTATGTCCTCAGCACTCTACTTCAGGATATTATGTGGTACAGCTCCAACCACCATTCAGACATTTCTAACCATAGTAGGCAATAAGCAAGATTCAGCAGCATTCATTGCTATCCTCATCTGCTCACTTTCCTGAAAGTTTAGAACTTCTCTCAGAGTCATGCACTTAGGGACGAATAAGAATTTCTGCTGTAAGCTGGGGGCTAATCAGTTGGAAATAACGGAAGAGGAAAAAGTCCTGGGTGTGTTGATCGATTACAGGATGATCACGAGCCACCAACATGATGTGGCCAGAAAATAGGCAAATATGATCCTAGGATGTATAAGGTGAATTATTTTCATTAGAAATAGGGAGGTATTAATGCCATTGAACAAAGCACTGGTAAGATCTCATCTGGAATACTGGGTACAATTCTGCTCCCCACGTCCAGGGAAGATTCATTCAAACTGGAATAGGTGCAGAGAAAAGCTAGTAGAATGATCAGAGGAATGGTGAGTCTTACAAGAGGAGATAGAAAAAGCTTGGATGTTTAGCCTTGGCTGAGGGGATAGGATTTTTCTCTATAAATATATCAGGGGGATAAAGCATAGAAGGGGATAAGAGCTATTTAAGCTAAAGGACAGTACTGAACCAAGAGCAAATGGCTATAAACTGGCCATGAATAAATTTAGGTGGTATTTAGAAAGTTTCTTACCATCAGAGGAGTGACTTTCTGCAGTCTTCCAATAGGAATAGTGGGGGCAAACAGCTTCTAACGAGTTTTCAGATGGAGCTTGTTAAATTTATAAATGGGATTGTACACAGGAGGTCTTTTCCAGTCCTGTGTTCATTCCTATTCCATGTCCACCTTGGATAGCACCATATCCATAACAACCAAGACAATCAGGCACAGGAGGGGCACATTCTTGATCAGTGTTTATTGTGCAAGGTTTTTACCAATGTTGCAAGGTTTTTACCAACCACAAGGAAAGTGATCATCTTCCAGGAGTGGCTATGTCAGCATTGTCTTCTGGAACTAACTGTCTGAAGCAGGGTAGATTGATTTAAATCTGCTGTTTAAATCACCAAGTGGAAAGCCTCAATTTAAATCATCCACTTTAGTCAACTTTTCCATTTGTATTTCAGTTATTTTCTAAAGAAAGTGCATTCTCTTTTGTTGATATAACTATTAAAACATGTTGATTTATAACTAAATAGAATCTTTACACTAGATACAGGTACATAGTGTACCCTCTTAGCAAAAAAAATAACTATAAGTAATTATATAGCTTAATATTTTCAAATTCCTATTCATTGTACATTTTATTATGTTAGAAAATGGTAAATGATATGTTACTTGTTTACTAGATAATTAATTTTTTGCTCATAATTTGCATGATGACAGTAACTGGAATTCAATTGAACACATAAAACAGCATATACAATTTATTTTATTAAACAAAACAACCTTAAATGTTTTGATAAGAGAAGTTTGTGTGTCCAAAATATGTTTCAAATTTACAACTAAATGATTTACTAAATAGAGGGATTAACTGTAGGTAGTGAATTAAACTAAAAACTAATTATTTCAGGTTAGCCTGGGAAAATGTTCAAACATGCCTAAGTGAAAATGACTGGAGCAAAAGTTCCTAGTTTCACGAAAATGGAAGTCCCCTAAATTACTTAAGCTTTATAAATATGGCACAGCAGGTCAACAGTTAGATTCCCACCCTCCCCCAATTCTCTTTTATATATAGAAAAGCGGACTATAACTCAAAAGTTTTTGATAGAGGGTCATGAATTCAGCATATTTATTTTTTATTTTAAATGTTTTAAGAGATTATAAAAACTTTAGTCTAACATAATACGAATAAATTCAGATTTCATTTCAAACAGGCTTATTTTTAAAAAAAATTAATTCAAATAATTAAAAAATCCCACTTAAATTTAAAAAATTGCATTTTTAATTTTTTTTTTTTAATTATTGATGTTTATCCACAATGGTCTGAAGGAACAAACATCCAATTCCTGGAATTGATCTGTCAAGTTGGCAATGAGCAGCCAGATGGATTCAAGGGCCTAAGAACAACTAGATGTACATGAACTTTACATGCCATCCTGCATGATAGACTGTGTTGAGCAGGATCATGCTAAGCCATCCTCCCAGAGCTGTTCAATCTTGTATTCAAGATTGCGTAAGCTGGAACATCAATTTAGGCCTGGTCTACACTACGGAGTTAGGTCGAATTTAGCCTCGTTAGGTCAATTTTAAAATGAATGCGTCCACACAATCAACCGGGCTCTTAAAATCAACTTCTGTACTTCTCCCTGGCGAGGGGAGTAGTGCTAAAATCAACCTTGCTTGGTCAAATTTGGGGTAGTGCAGACGCAAATCGACGGTATTGGCCTCTGGGAGTGCTCCATTGTGACCGCTCAGAACAGCGCTTTCAACTCCGATGCACTAGCCAGGAACACAGGAAAATCCCCAGAAACTTTTGAATTTCATTTCCTGTTCGGTCAGTGTGGCGAACTCAGCAGCACAGGTGACCATGCAGTCCCCCCAGAATTGCAAATGAGCTCCAGCATGGACCGAAAGGGAAACACTGGATCTGATTGCTGTATAGGGAGAAGCATCTGTGCTGGCAGAACTCTGTTCAAAAAGAAATGCAAATATATTTGCCAAAATCTCACAGGACACGTTGGACAGAGGCTACAACAGGGACACACAGCAGTGCCACGTGAAAGTTAAGGAGCTGAGACAAGCCTACCAAAAGACAAAGGAGGCAAACGGTTTCTCCGGGCAGAGCCCCATACATGCCGCTTCTATGATCAGCTGCATGCATTCTAGGAGGGGACCCTACCACTATCCCACCACTGACCGTGGACACCTGCAAGAGAGGAGGAGGAGGAGAATGTGCAGCAGGCAAGCGGTGAATCCGTTCTCCCCAGCAGCCAGGGCCTTTTCATCACCCTGGAGTCAATACCCGCTGAAGGCGGGATCCCCGACCCTGAAGCTGGAGAAGGCACCTCTGGAGAGTGCACATTTGTAACTACAGAACAGGATTTAAACACAATAGTGTTTAATGTTTGATTTGCCCTGAAGAATTGGGATGCATTCGTTTTTCCAGTACAGCTACTGGAAAAGTCTGTTCACATGTCTGGGGATAGAGCAGGAATTCTCCAGGGACATCTACATGAAGCTCTCCTGGGAGGTACTCTGAAAGTAATCTCAAAAAAGAAAAGGAGTACTTGTGGCATCTTAGAGACTAACAAATTTATTTGAGCATAAGCTTTCGTGAGCTACAGCTCACTTCATCGGATGCATTCGGTGGAAAATACAGTGGGGAGATTTATATACACACACAGAGAACATGAAGCTCACGAAAGCTTATGCTCAAATAAATTTGTTAGTCTCTAAGGTGCCACAAGTACTCCTTTTCTTTTTTCATCATACACACTGTAATAGCTCATCTTAAGTGATCACTCTCCTTACAGTGTATATGATAAAACCCATTGTTTCATGTTCTCTGTGTGTGTATATAAATCTCCCCACTGTATTTTCCACCAAATGCATCCGATGAAGTGAGCTGTAGCTCACGAAAGCTTATGCTCAAATAAATTTGTTAGTCTCTAAGGTGCCACAAGTACTCCTTTTCTTTTTTGCGAATACAGACTAACACGGCTGCTACTCTGAAACCTGAAAGTAATCTGGAATCATTGCAGCACAAAGCATGGCAGTGAATGTTCCTGGGTTTTGGTCGCATTCAAGCAACATTCAGTCTATATCTTTCTGTGTTAGCCTCAAGAGAGTGATATCATTCATGGTCACCTGATTGAAATAGGGGAATTTTTGTAAGGGAACAGTAAAAGGACCACGCTCATGCTGGGCTGTTCGCGCCTGGCTAAAAGGGATCATCCCAGAGAATAGCCATGTGGTGGGATGGGGGGGGAGGTGTGTGCTGCACATCCACCCGAAAACCACAGCCCCTACTTTTAAATATAAAACCAAACCCATTGCTTTCTATGGGAAAGGATGGCACTGCAGTTTGAAACCATTCCCACATGTTATGCATAATAAGCCAACCCTGCTTACTCTTTGCCTTACCATGGCTGCATGGAAACCGAATTCTGTTGCCCAGCCGTATGTGATGTGTTACCATGCCGGCAGGCGCTCAATATAAAAAGGCAAAATGTGACCTTGTATCTAAAGCACATGTGATGTTTGCTGTGAAATGCGTGATTCACTGTGAAAGAGTCTCCCTTTTGTTTTCAGAAATGCAACATCTTAAAATTTTACTCTACCTTTTTATCTCCCCCCCAGGTGTAAATGTTTCTAGGCTCCCCCTATCATCTCCGTCCCTGAAGTTATCGCAGATTAGAAGGCGAAAAAACGCACTTGCAATGACATGTTTTCTGAGCTCATGCAGTCCTCCCGCACTGATAGGGCATAGCTGAATGCATGGAGGCATTCAGTGTTAGAGGCTAGGAAAGCATTAAATGAGCACAAAGAGCAGAGGCAGGAGGCAATGCTATGGCTAATGAGGGAGCAAACGGACATGATGAAGCATCTGGTGCAGCCGCAGGAAAGCCAACAAAAGCACAGCCCCCCGCTGCATCCATTGTACAACCGCCTGACCTCCTCCCCAAGTTCCATATCCTCTCTCACCCAGGCACCTAAGTATGCTGGACTGGGGGGGGCGGGGGGGGGGGGAAGAGAGAGAGAGAGAGGGAAGGCTCCGGGCACCCAGCCACTCCACTCCAGAGGATGGCCCAAGCAATGTTAGGCTGTCATTCAAACAGTATGATTTGTAGTGTGGCTACAATAAGCAGTGTGGCCTTGTCCTTCCCTCCTCCCCCACCCCACCCCACCCCACCCGAGCTACCTTGTCAGTTATCTCCCTTTTTTTAAAAATTAATAAAGAAACAATGCATGGTTTCAAAACAGTAGTTACTTTATTTCGAAGCGGGGAGGGTGGTTGGCTTACAGGGAATTAAAATAAACAAAGGGGCCAGGTTTGCATCAAGGAGAAATACACACAACTACCACAACGAAGCCTGGCCAGTCATGAAACTGGTTTTCAAAGCCTCTCTGATGCGCAGCGTGCCTTGCTGTGCTCTTCTAATCACCCTGGTGTCTAGCTGCTCAAAATCAGAGGCCTGATGATTTGCCTCAACCTCCCACCCTGCCATAAATGTGTCTCCCTTACTCTCACAGATATCATGGAGCAAACAGCAAGCAGCAATAACAATGGGAATGTTGGTTGCGCTGAGGTCTTACCTAGTCAGCAAACAGTGTTAGCGAGCTTTTAAAAGTCAAAGGCAGATTCTACAACCATTCAGCACTTGCTCAGCCTATAGTTGAACAGTCCTTACTACTGACCAGGCTGCCTGTGTACAGCTTCAAGAGCAAGGGGTAGGCTGGATCCCCAAGGATAACTACTGGCATTTCAACATCCCCAATGGTAATATTCTGGTCTAGGAAGCAAGTCCCTTCTTGCAGCTGCTTGAACAGCCCGGAGTTCCTAAAGATGCGAGCATCATGCACCTTTCACGGTCATCCTACATTGATGTCGATGAAACATCTCTTGTGATCCACCAGTGCTTGCAGCACCATTGAGAAGTACCCCTTGTGGTTTACGTACTGATTGGCAAGGTGGTCCAGTGCCAAGATAGGGATATGCATTCTGTCTATCGCCCCACCACAGTTAGTGAAACCCATTGCAGCAAAGCCATCCAGTATGATCTGCACATTTCCCAGAGTCACTATCCTTGATAACAGAAAGTCAATGATTACATGGGGCTGCTGTGATCCAAGTAGCCACACAGTAGATTTGCCCACACTCCAAATTGATTCCCGACTGACTGGTAGCAGTCAGGCGTTGCAAGCTTCCACAGGGCTATCGCCACTCGCTTCTTAACTGTCAGGGCACCTCTCATCTTGGTATTCCTGCACTTCAGGGCGGGGGAAAGCAACTCACAAAGTTCCAGGAAAATGGCCTTACACAGACAAAAGTTTTGCAGCCACTGCGAATCATCCCATACTTGCAACACTATGTGGTCCCACCAATCTGTGCTTGTTTGCTGGGACCAGAATCGGCATTCCACTGTATCAACAAGCCCCACTGCTGCCATGATGTCCCAATTGCCACAGCCCGTGCTTTCAGGAACGTCTGTGTCCATGTCCTCATCAAAATCGTCCTCGTGCTGGCGTCTCTTATCCTGGTTCAGCATATACTCCACGATAATGCACGAGGTGTTTACAATGCTAACATCAGTGGTGAGCTGAGCGGGCTCCATGCTTGTCGTGGTATGGTGTCTGCAGGAGAGCAGAGTTGCAGCGGAAGCAATGGATGATGATGGATGCCACGAGAATAGATATTTATACAAAACGACGAGAGGACCTGCGAGGTGGATTCATGGCACCAGGAGAGCAGAGTTGCAGAGGAAGTGGTAGACGACGACAACATGGAGAAATTTGCTATCGAGACTGAGCTCTTTTACAAGAGCAGGAGAGCAGAATTGCAGTGGAAGCAGTGGATGATGATGGCTAGCAGTCATACTGCACTGTCTGCTGACAGCAGCACCCAGGACACAACAGCAGCGGTGACGGTGAGCTGAGCTGAGTCGGCTCCATGCTTACCGTGGTATGGCGTCTGCATGGAAAAAAGGCGCGAAACAATAGTCTGCCATTGCTTTAACGGAGGGAGGGGCGACTGATGACATGTACCCAAAACCACCCGCGACAATGTTTTTGCCCCATCAGGCATTGGGAGCTTAACCAGAAGTCCAATAGGCGGTGGAGACTGCGGGAACTGTGGAATAGCTACCCACAGTGCATTGCTCCGAAAGTCGATGCTAGCCACAGTAGTGAGGACACACTTCGCGGACTGAATGTGCTTAGTGTGGACATACGCAATCGACGGTATAAAATTGATTTCTAAAAATTGATTTCTATAAAAGCGACCTGATTTCGTAGTGTAGACATATCCTTAGAAACAATGAGTGGAGACAGTAGGTCTACTGAGTTCAAGGGTATTTTTCTTTCTTGGAGTTAAGGTAAAACCATGAAATGACTCTCTGCACCAAGATACTGAATAGTTTTAGTGTCTGGACCATCCTTAGTGTTAACATTTTCAGCAACTGGTATCTGTGGTGTCTTGGCACCGACCGTCTTCTGGTACAACTGGTTCCTTCATTCCAAGCTTTGGTCACAGGCAGAGTTCCCACATCACCAACTTCATGTTCACCCAACCCCTCGTGCTCTGGGAGATTGGCTTGATCATAATTTTAATTGGCTTTGAATAGACAGGCTTTGCTTGCTTCTCCTTTTCATGTTTCATGTAGCAGGTTCAGTGCTGGGACCAGATATCTGTAACAGACCTCAGTCAACCACATTTGAGACAGAACTTGAGACCCACCACCCCAAAAGTCCTTGTACTTACCTCAGCCCAGATGCTGCTGCTTTTCCTTTAGCACATGCATCTTTGAACTATCTGAGTGCATGAGTTCTTCTGGGAATGATTTCACTTTCTGTGTGACAGCAGAACCCTGGCCTAATTGAGTGACATGAGTGCCACTGCCTGGGTTCCTTAAACTAAAGGTAATTTTCCCAGAAAGCTAGTACTACTAGATCTTCATCTTCAAGAAGGACTCCTACCCCATTTACAAATATAACACTCACTGTAACAACAAAAAGCCCTTGATTTCAGAACAAGGACCAGTCCTGAAAAGATGCAATGTATAAATGAGTATTTTTGCAAGCCCTGTATGAGACGTATTTCAATATAGTAGTTTATTATATATAGCTTCCTTCCTTCCCCACCCTTCACAAATGCTTTACTCACCAAAAGGACGTTTCACCAAGTCAAGACAGGAGAGATGGTATGCCTTAGTACAGGATTTCCTGTCACACAATACAAGTTGACCTCCATCCCCACAACGGAAACAGTCATCTTCAGACTCTTTCTTTCCCTCACTTTTTGTTTTACGTCTCCGAGTTCTTTTTTTGGTCTTTTTGCCTTTTTCCTCTGAAGAATTAGTGGAAGAATTCTAAAGAAGGAAATAGCAAGTTTTTAGATCCCAATTTTGAAAAAATATTTGGAAATAACTCAAAGAAACATTTTAAAAAGGTAAACAGATCTGGTCACTTTATCTTTAAAAAATTAAGTTGCAGTACTAGAAAGGGCCAGAGAAGGGAAAGAAGGATGATTGCAGCATGCAAGGCTTCTGTGCTAGAAGAGATTAAGACATTTTGGACTCCCAGTTCCCATATGTTGGCATTAACTGACTTCCTCATGGGTAGTCACAGCAGGGAGGCCAAGGTTTGATTCACTGGGATACCCTCTTATCCCGAGATGATGTCCTTGCAAAGTCAAAGCTGAGACAATGCATTAGTAGGACGCTATGAAGAAGCCTGCCCTACTGCTACCCATGTGTGTATGTTTGGTGGATAGAGGACTTCAGTCTCTGGGGCTGTCAAGTTTTTCTAGCAGTACCAAAAGAATACATAGAAAAAAAATGTTAGAACTGTATTTTACAAAGCAGAAGAGTGGCAGCATATAAAATAAACGATATTGAGAAACTAAGTGGGTATTCCTACATAATCCTTTCCACGTTATAAGATCAAGAGGAGCATTCAATATTAAAAAGGCAAGAAAAATAAAATGGATTTAAAAAATTCAAAATTTTCTTATATATTTGCCGCAATAGCCTAGAAACCTAGTCAGTGAGTTTGCCAGCTAATTGTATGTTGCATAAAAATATTTTTAAACAGTCACTTGAATTAAGGAGAACATCTGCAGTTATGATAGCTATAAAAAAAAAGTTATAACAGCCTCAGATTTTAAAGCAAAAATGGTCAATTTTATAATCTGATCTGCTAAATCTAGGTCACGGAACCTCATCCAGTAATTCCTGCATCAAGCCCATTAATTTCTGGTTGAGCTAGAGCATACATCTTTTAGAAAGACATCCCATCTTATTTAAAGACTTCAAGGGATAGTAATCTACCACATTCCAAGATGTGTTGTTCCAATGGTTTATTATTATCACTGTTAAAAATTTGTACTTTATTTCCAATATGAATGTATGTAGCTTCAACTTCCAGCCACTGAATCTTGTTATGCCTTTAACTTAAAGACTCCTCTACTATTAGAAATCGTCTCCACTCAGACTATGATCAAGTCGCCTATAAATCTTCTCTTTGATAAACTAAATAGACCAAACTTATTTTAGTCTCTCACTGTAGAGTAGGTTTTCCAGACCTCAAATCACTCTTCCAGTTCTTTCCTGATCCTCTTCCAGTTTTTCAAAATGTTTTTGAAGAGAGGACATCAGAAATTGATACATTATTCCATGGTCTCATTGATGTTGTACACAGAGGTAATACTGCATCTCTACTGGATATTCACCAGGTTATACATCCAAGGATCAAATTGGTTGTCAATCATAGCATCACACTGAGAGGCCACATTCAGATGGTTATCTCCCATGAGTAACTTACATATTTTGATCCTGGCTGTACATATAACCTCACATTTGGCTGCACTAAAACATGTTCAAATAAGCCCACCTTACCAAGCAAACCAGAAAGCTTGCTAAAACTGACACGTGATGTTTAATTTCTGCAGGGTTCTGTGTGTGAGCTGATCGCAAGCTGGAGTGAAAAAACCCTTCTAAAAAGGTATTACTAGGGGCATTGTGGAGGTTTTACATCCTCCCTCTGAAGCGTCTAGCATTGAGCAATATCAAGGACCAAATATTAGACAGTAGCCTCTCCATAGTTACAGTTGAAACTTTCTTTCCTTAGGAGTTTGATTTTCCCTTCCTCTGCCGTTTCCCCAAAAAACTGCAATACAGGTTATTTTCACTTCATTTTTGCATGTGGCCTGTGCCCAGATTACAATTTTTGACCAAATTTAAGGTGATTAAGATGCTGTTCCTTAGTAGTAATAGTACAGGAAAAACACAGATGTCAGATACATTTCAAATACTTCAAAACTGCTTGTTCAGAAAAATTCATATGAGCTTTAATTGAAAGAACTTTGAGAAATCTAGTGCACAAAATTATAATTTTCAGAGGAGAAAGTACTGGTAAACTATAATGTCAGAATGGCCTGTTGGGCTATGGTGGACTTTAAAAAGGGGCCAAGCAACTATTGGAGACCTAAACTTTCATTTTAAGAAAGAAAGTCTATTGTTTTTTCTTTATGAAAATAAATTTCAAAATGTGAAACTGACGTGGGAAGCTTGTTGCAGTGATTTTAAAAAAAGAAAAAAAAGTCAGCATCTTCTTTCCCCCCCCCACTCACTGTGCTCTTGCCAGTTCCTCAATCACCAACAGCCTGAGTTCTCAGCTCAATTTCTGACCGCTTCTAACATCCTTTCCTTTCTTTCACACTCTAAAGGAGACATGCAACAGTGGAAGGCTATTTGCTGTGCCTCCTCCTACCTATGTTTTCCACTGGATTTCAGGATCTAATAACAGCCTCTCCCCTAATAGCTGAGCCAACTCAGCTTCTCCCCACTTCTACATAGAGAGAAGTTAAGTTTTACTAAGGGGACGTCTCCTGAAGAAATTTCAGGGTGCTTAGAAAGTTTTGAGGAAATTCCCTCAGGAAATCAGTTCCCGTGTCACATATTTTAGGATATGTGGGGAGAAAAGAGATGACTGAGTGGGAGAGGTTCTCTTATCCAATGGCAAAATCTTCAGTCTTTCCCTGGTAGGGGTATGTCTTCAGCACCCTACAAAGGGGAGGCAAGCAGCAGCAGAAACCTCACCAGTCCCACTGAACCTCTGCATGGAAAAATCTAATGGCAACATAATGTTCACACCTTCCCATGAAGGGAGTGGACAGCATAATGTACATACATGTACACACACACACACACACACACACACACACACACACACACCCTCCTTCAGAAAGAGGAAGGAATATATGGGACTATTTCCCCCATAGCAATTGCTATGGATCTCGGAAGTAGATGTCTAATAGTTTTTAAGAGGATGTTACTTTATTTGCTAAAGTTTTCATACAATATAACCTCCCTCCGGCTCCCACATACTCAAACATACATATTGCCACATGCATTTTTGAATACTTAATTTTAGTTTTGAAGGAGGATACTTTTAAATTCAGACTACACTTTACATACCTTTGGTCTATCCCCAAGAAATCCACTGCAGTTTGGGGCACCACATTTACAGACAGTTTTTTCATTGCCCAGACAGTCAAGGTTGTAGTTAAAAGTCAGCTCTGTCCCTGAACAAAAGATAAGAGACTGTATATCATTTCCCTTTAATAAATGAGAAATACAGAATAACAAAATACATCAACAGTTAATCCACAAGTAAACGTTCTACTCTGCTTCTCCCTTTTAGTGTCTAGTCTCTGATCAGACATCTTATTTTTCCCTCTGTATAGTTCACAAACATTGATAATGACGAGGTAGATGTCCAGTACAGACTTCTAATATTTATCTTATTCAATTATACATTTTATATAAACTGATGTGAAACTATCCAGGTGTGCACACAGCTGGCCTATGTAAACATGTTTTTATTACTGTTTGTTAAATCCTCCCTTCCCCACTCTGATTGTTACACCCACATGCTAAATCTCATCTCAAAGAACAAAATTATTTTTTAAGACAAGGACCGTCTTTTGCTATGTATTGGTGAAAGAGCACAGCACAGTGGGACCCCAATACTAAATGGGGCCTGTAGGAGCTACCATGATACAAATAATAAGCAATAATATAAAGCATCCTTTTCTAGGGTTGTCTAAGGCTCAATAATAAGGATGAGCTTATTAAAGGAAATGAATGAATCCACATTCTCTTTTCTACAAAAAGAAAACAAACTGAGCTCCCTAAAGAACACTTGTTCTGAATTTAATCAGTTAAAATCAAACCATAACTGTCTCACATCAAGTCTCATTTGACAGAAATTCAACAAAGATTTATGTAGCAGTAGGTTTAAACTTCATGCATTAAAACACAAGTATACACACCTGCAGGAATATCACACACAGCAAACAGGCCTACACGAGTGTCTCCATTCACTGTCCATTTTAGAGTCTCACAATTTGGTTGGCAGCTGTGATTCATAAAACGAGAATAGTTTCCTTTGGGGCCAGCATCAATAATACGGTCCTGGAAATTAAAGAGTAATAAAAAGAAAATTTTATTCATCAGAAGAAATTACATAAGTTATTTTAAAGTGTTCATGTAATTTTTGAAGAATATGAATGCTCTTTTCACCCAAAAACATGCAAACATTTCATCTTTACATGTTGTACTGAAAACTGTTGTGTCTCTCATAAACTGGGATGAGACACTCCCAAAGCAATACTCATGATCTTGCTCACATTTTTCCAACATCTATCACAGTCACATGGCAGGATAGGTTTGCTTGTGAGCCTGCCGATTTATACAGGTAAAAGCTTCAAAAAATAAAAAAAACAAGTTAATCAGTTTACTTTTAACTCTATATTTAAAACACTTATGTTTTGAAAATACCATATTAAATAGTATTCTTCAATTCGCCATTTGTTTGCAGGCATTACAAGTTCTTCACAGACTTCTTAAAAAAAAAAAAATTATCCTTGTCCAAGCCAAAAAAAAATATTTAGTAAGTTGTCTTTAAGCAACTGCGAAAAGAACAGGAGTACTTGTGGCACCATAGAGACTAACAAATTTATCAGAGCATAAGCTTTCGTGGGCTACAGCCCACTTCATCGGATGCATAGAATTGAACATATAGTTAGAAGATATCTATCTATCTATCTCTATATCTTCTTACTATATGTTCCATATCCATATATGCAATTTCCACCTTCTCTTTATGTATATATACACATCTTCATCGGATGCACAGAATGGAACATATAGTAAGAAGATAGATAGATAGATAGATGGATGCAACTTCCACCTTCTCTGTATGTGTATGTGTTTATCTATCTTCTTACTATATGTTCCATTCTGTGCATCCAATGAAGATGTGTATATATACATACAGAGAAGGTGGAAATTGCATATATGGATATGGAACATATAGTAAGATATATATATAGATATCTTCTAACTATATGTTCAATTCTATGCATCCAATGAAGTGGACTGTAGCCCACGAAAGCTTATGCTCTAATAAATTTGTTAGTTTCTAAGGTACCACAAGTACTCCTGTTCTTTTTGCGAATACAGACTAACATGGCTGCTACTCTGAAACCTGTCTTTAAGCAACTGCATCCTTACACCCAGTGATCTTTTAATTTCCACAACCCCAAAGACACCACATACAATAAAAAATGAAGTAATGAAAGTAGCCCAAAATAGTTTTGAAAACATGACTCCTTGAAGAGCTGTTTAAGAGTCCTCTCTATTTAGGTAAGTCTTTTGCATATTATGAGATCAGACCCATCAAAAATTTATGCGAAAAACACAATACCATTATATCTTTCAGGTAGAACAATGGATTAGGACAGGAATAATAGATTCAGAGTTCTTAATTTTTTGAAGCTGGGCAGTGGACGAAGAATTTATGTTGCACTCTACTGAGTTGGGAAGCAAAATTACTTATTAATTTGTTGCATTCTGGTGTTATTTCAAAAGCAACATATCAGAAAAGGAAAGTATTTAAATGACTTTATTAAAACGTCATCCTTGTAATTTAGGGCCAGTTTATATTGTGTGTGTGTAATTATTCTGACTCTGTGTGTGTGTAAATCTAGTAACTTTGTCAGCAAATGGCCAGTTACAGGCTTAACTGGTCATTTGCATACAGTTATCACATCTGCATGCACATGCTGGGCACGCAAATGTATGGATACTTTTGAAAAACTGACTAACAACCACAGGCTGTTGGCTACATCAAGGGTCAATTACAAATTTCCAGTATTGATATTTCAAATTATGGAGTGGTGTGTTCGATTTTTACCCCTTTACTGAATCAAGTAACTGGATGGTTATAGCTTAATCTTCATTAGGTGATGAGCTACTTCTTTGATAGTAACTAAATCCTACAGGACAAAGTAAGAGCATCTGCAGAGACACAGAGAACTGTACTATGCATAGTGAAGATGATTGGAAGTGAGCAATATGCAGACAGTACTTCTAGGAAAGAGCTTCTACAAAAGAGCATGGTGTTCCTGGGTGTCTTTCTGCTGATCCTTGCTTTAAAAAAAGAAACAGAGACAAAGATAATGGCTGAAAACTCAGATTAGAAGACCAAAAAACCTGACCTACCCTGCCAGTTATAATTCCTCCCTCTCCCTTCAAGTGACCTGTTTAATTTTTAATTCACAGACTTACTATATCTAACAAACGTATAAATTTTCCCCTATGACTTTAAATGGGTATATGCTTATCTTTGATGTGCTTTGCTGCAGGCAAGAAAATAAAAATGACAAGAATCTTCTATAGACATTTCCAGAAATGCTTATCACCTCTTTTCCAAGTGTTGAATAAAGCAAACATCCACAAAGTGAAAAGAATTTTGAGTGTTTGAGGCTACAAACCAAAGCATAATTGATAGGTCAAGCCTTCTGGCCTACTATCTTCCATACTGTTTTTCTTAGGAAAGGAAGTCAAAAGTGTATTAAAATTATAATTACATTCAAATAGGAAAAATTGTAGAATACTGTACCTTATCAATAGTGAGCATATAGAAGTGAGTGATGTCATTTTCATGTGCATATTTGATTCTTGCCCTACATTCCTCTTCATCGATTAGTTCGCCAACATATTCATTCACAAACTCTCCCTGAAGGGTAGAAGAATGTCACTAGTAAGAACATAGCAAGCCCACCAACAGTGTCACAAGCTACCAATGCTTCATTAGGGTGGAATGAAGAGTTCTCTTTTTATTTTGATGTTCACGATTGAGCAAATAAATTCCTTTCAGAGATAAAGATTCAAATGTTTTTCTTTTATGTGCAACATAAAATGTCCCCCAGAGTAATTTTGAAATATTAATTTGTATAATCAGGAACTGAGACATGTCATGATTCCTACCTTTTTTATGTCCCTCTTAGCGACCAAACCCCACCCTTTGCCATCAGTTTTGATGATCTTTGTCTCAGGGTAATGGCGTTTGGTAAAGCACTGATTTTGGCAGCGTTCTCCAGCTGGACAAACTTGTGGATGACATTCATACATTAGCATCCGGTTTAGACACTCAGAATCAAAACCACAAGGGTTTTCATCTGAGGGTTTGCAGTTGCACTTGGGAATCTCAGAAATGTCAGCAGTATAAATCTGAACTTTACCACAAGGTTTGTTCACCTGAATAAAACAAAAAAAATTCAAATATTTTAAAACACGTTAGATTAAAAAAACCCCAAAACATTTATAGATTAATATATAGTCAAGTATAAGAGTTTATCCAGTACAAGCTCTCCTCCCCATCTCACAACCCATTCCATGCTCTCCATCAGTAGTCTTGGACTTAGTCATATCTCTGGTTCATCTCTAACTCTTGTCCCATTTCATCCTAGCTGCTGACCTCTCTCACTCCCTCTTCCATTCCCTTACACTTATATTCAAACATAGTCTTATACCGTTCTGAACCTATTTATTTATCCAAATTCTTCTCCATCACACCCTTCTCAAATGCCTCAGAGCTCTTTGACCGTGTTGCCTAGAAACACCCCCATGTAATCCAGTTTTCACTCTTCACTCCATTGAAACTGTTTTTCTTCTTAGAGTATGTCTATACAACCCGCCAGATTGACAGACAGTGATCGATCCAGTGGGGGTCGATTTATCATGTCTAGTTTAGACGTGATAAATCGACCCCAAGCGCTCTCCAGTCGACTCCTGTACTCCACCGCCTCGAGAGGAGCAGGCAGAGTTGACAGGGGAGCGACAGAAGTCGACTCACGGCAGTGAAGTCACCGCGGTGAGTAGGTCTAAGTATGTCAACTTCAGCTACGTTATTCATGTAGCTGAAGTTGTGTAACTTAGATCTGATCCCCCCCACCCCCAGTGTAGATCAGGCCTTAGATAGCATCTGCATTTGTGGAGGTTTGCAACCAGGGTAGCCCATTCTGTATTATCCTCTTCTAATGTCTTTGTGAATGAATAGTCCTTTTGATACACCCAGGATACCACATCGTCCATCCAAGATCATCTTTTTCTCATGTTTCTTCTGCCGTCACAACATTACCTTCCAGTGCCCATAAAACATACATCAACCACTAAATTTCCTAAAAATGTGCTCTTTAAATTATCTCTTTTCATAAGATCACTGACCAGCATTTGCTCAGTTCCAATCATCTCCAGTACTTTTTCTCAGATTATGCTGTCTAGTCATGATATTTTCAGAATTATTCTACAACACCATAATTCAAAAGATTGTAGTCTTTTAAATTATCAATTGTTTGAATGCCCATGTTTCACAGCTGTGATTTAACACAGGTCAAATCTAAGTTTTTAAGAAAGATAGAATTTAGTCTTTAGATTTATGTCCCTTCTCATCAGATGTTTATTCTTCCAGAATGTCTTACTGTTGTGGTGCTAATTTCAGTATCCCTATATTCATCGTATGTAATGATGCCTCTTAAATTGGAGTAATTTTTCACTTGCTGTACAGCTGCATCATTCACTGGAAAGTGTGCACATTTTCCCAGTATCCTTGTATTCCACCATAGTTTTTGTCTTGTCCACATTCAATTCTAGACCATATTCATATATAATCTTCACGAACTTCATCAGAATCAGCCAAAAGCATTGTCATCTGCACAGCAAATGCTATTCGCCCATTTTCGAATCATCTTAATACCTTATGTTTCTTTGATTCATTTAATCAAACACTCGATAAATGTTGAATAAAGTCAGTGACATTAAACAACAACATTTTCTCCTCTTGATCTCTCAAATTTTTATTTTTATTTTTATCTCCCATTATATTTATCTTCTGATTCGAGTACAATTGTTTTATTATTTGGTGCTCATATCCATCAATCTCAGAGATCTTAATATGCTGAGCAATTTGTAGTTGTAGATTCTGTCAGATGCTTTTTGGAAGTCAATAAAACGTAATATACTATTTTCCCCCTCAACGGATCTTTTTAATAAGAGCTTCAAGTTCATAATGGCGTTTATTGTGCTCGTTTCATATTTGACACTATAATTGTTCATTTCCTTACAATCTTTCCTTGTATTTGGTCTTTAACAACTCACAAAAGTATCTTAGAAGCATGCGATGCTAGGCTGATTGTTCTGTAGTCTTTACAATCCACAGTGTTGGTCTTTTTTTGGATTTGTACACAGTGAGGTTGTAAAAAGTTTTCTGTCAATTCTCCTGTCATAAATATATTCTTCATTACCTCTTGACAGGCCTTTCGAGCCTGTATCTCCTACGCTTTTAAAAAATCAATCGGTATTCCATCCTAACCTACCACTTTTCCATTCAGAAGTCTTTTTACTTATGACATGATTTCATCATCTATTACTGGCAGGCTTACTTAATTCACATCTAGCTGAGGTTTTTCAGGCCTATCATCACTATAGAGTTCCTTGATATATTTTGCCATCTCTTGTTCTTGTCCTTAGGATCTGTCGTTTTTGTCCTTAGGTGACCAATACGACCCTTTTCTTCTGTTAACTGAAGGCTCTTATCTTTGAATATAAAATTCACTTTGCTAGTGACCTTTTCTGTTTTCACTAAGGTCATAAATTTGGTCACAAGGAGTGAGATAAAGTACCTCTTTTCTCTGTACATTTCCTTAATCCATCTGTTGCTCCTTAGAGATGATCATTCTCTCCCCAGGTTTTTGTGACTGTATAATCTTCTGCTTTTCCTCCTACCTTTCCATCCAATCTTTCAGTGTCTTCTCTTCAACTACTAGTTGGCAATCCCAATTCTGTTTTCAGATGCCTACTTTAAACATTCCAGACCCTTTCAATTCTGTTTCTGAGTGAGCACAACTGCTCCCACAGGAAGGAAATGCTGACTTCCCCCAAATCCGCATCTCTCACGGTGACTTCTTCCTGTGTTCAATCTTTTTCTAGTTGTCCTGCTATCATCTCAAACTTAGCATGATGAAAAAAGACTTATTCCTCCTCCTAAGCTCTCTTCTCATTCCCTCCTCTTAATTGTAGGCACTGCCATTGTCCTCTCAGCTACTCAGGATTGTAACTTCAGTGTCAGATTCATCTTTCCCCCACCTTCATAGCTCTTCTTAAATCCTGCATCTTTCTCCTCTCCAAGATTTTGAAAAGTCAGCTCTTTTAAATTTATCACCAAGATCCTTCTCCAAGTCCTGATGGTTATCTCTTGCCTCAACTGCAACCTTCTCCTTTGCATCCCTTACACCTTCCCCATCTCACATTGCCCATCCAATCCAAACAACACACTGCTGCTCACACCAACATTTCAATAGTATTCTCCCCAAAGACAGATCAAATTATTTCTTTCATTCTCCAAAGATATCTGCACCCCTTGTCCAAAGATTGGACCTTCATTGAGTTTATCCTGAACTGTTTCCGATTTAGACTAGATTCTCTAGGGCACTGCTGGAGATCAAATATTAAGAGAAATGCATTTTTTTAAAAGTTGTATTAAGTTCAATATCCATACATTTCAAAATAAATTCTACAACTTAAAATTTGTCCACCTTTTTCTCCGCCACAGCAGATTTCCTCAAACCTTACCTTTATGTGTTTGTATGGTGGAGGTTTACGTTCATTTTCTTGGGTTTCTTTGGCTTCTCGCTGAAGTTTTATTTCTCGAAATCGAGATTCAGCTTCTTGCAAGGCTAAAAAACAGTTATATCATTAGAACTTGTAGACAGACTATTATTCCCTGTAGCCCGCCATGCCCCTCCTGGTTTTTTTATTTAGTTAATCCTATAGTATCTTCTACCTCCCCTTCTAGACGCTTTAATCCCCTTCTACAGAAACAAATCTAAGTATCTGTATATAAACTCCTCTCTATAGTAAGGATATTATAAGAATTGCTAAAATAAAATAGTAAGAAATAAAAACAATTGGGTTAGTTCAGTGACATACTGGGAATGTTGAGTGGAAATGTAAAACGTGAGTACGCTCTGTTTCCTAAGATGGGGATATGGAGATGCTTCAGTAAGAATAGGGTTCTTTGTCTCTTTATGCAGCCACAATGTACAATCCAATTTAAAAGATAAAGATATCCATTCTGGAAGAGGTCCTGCACCCTCCATTCCAAGCAGAAGAAATAGTATGATTTTAAATTCAAAGTGGAATATAGGTTAGAGGTAAACAGCTGAGATCCTCAAGATCCAGTCTGGATTGACTTTGAGTAGTTAGAACCATGAGAATTTTACACAATTAATCAGTGTATGATATCTGGAACAAGGATTTTTTTGTAGTGGTTGTAAAATTCTGGTTTAGCTTTGTGATGCTGGCAGATATGCCATGGCACCAGGCCCCAATCAACACTAACAAATACATAGCTGGAAACCAGTCTGGTTAATATTGTTCAAATAGATATCAGAGTAAGAAGAATGTGTTTAGACTTTATGCTCGTAGAATGCAGCATATATTAGTTTCACTTATCTGTACCCAATGGTATAGAGCAATAGCAAAAGTTTGCATTATAAATCTCTATAATTGTGTAACTCACCAAGCAGGAAAGAAGCATTAACTACTGTAAAGTTCTGGGGCTGCAGACAAGAGGGCCCATTGAAATCAAATGAGCCATTGTGTAACATAAAAGGACGAAGACTATGTGCAATTGCCCTCCCACTCACATGAAGACGAGACAGCTCAGACGCTTGTGTTCTGTCAGTCTGAACTCTGTGGGAGGGGAATAAAAATGCCTGACCAGAAGAAACTTGTGGTGATACGCTGCTTGAACTCTGAGGGGCAAGGATTTCTAAGCACAAGCAAAGAGTCCCCAACGGTTTAGCTTGGGTTAGCCCTGAAGGACATATAAAGCATGTATATTATAGCAGCTGTGACCAACTTTTGGAACCTGAGACTGTATTTCATTTGTGTGTGTATATCTTTACCCGTTTTAACCTTGTAAATAACTCTCATATTTATTTTTCCTAGTTAATAAATCTTTAGTTAATTATAGGATTGGTTACAAGCATTTTTTTTTTTATTTGAGATCTGAAGTACAGTTGACCGGAGTAAGCGACTAGTCTTTTGGGAGGTTTCAGAGTAGCAGCCGTGTTAGTCTGTATTCGCAAAAAGAAAAGGAGTACCCGTGGCACCTTAGAGACTAACAAATTTATTAGAGCATAAGCTTTCGTGAGCTACAGCTCACTTCATCGGATGCATTTGGTGGAAAAAGCAGAGGAGAGATTTATACACACACACACACAGAGAGAACATGAAACAATGGGTTTATCATACACACTGTAAGGAGAGTGATCACTTAAGATAAGCCATCACCAGCAGCGGGGGGGGGGGGAGGGGGGCGGAAGGAGGAAAACCTTTCATGGTGACAAGCAAGGTAGGCTAATTCCAGCAGTTAACAAGAATATCAGAGGAACAGTGGGGGGTGGGGTGGGAGGGAGAAATACCATGGGGAAATAGTTTTACTTTGTGTAATGACTCATCCATTCCCAGTCTCTATTCAAGCCTAAGTTAATTGTATCCAGTTTGCAAATTAATTCCCATTCAGCAGTCTCTCGTTGGAGTCTGTTTTTGAAGCTTTTTTGTTGAAGTATAGCCACTCTTAGGTCTGTGATCGAGTGACCAGAGAGATTGAAGTGTTCTCCAACTGGTTTTTGAATGTTATAATTCTTGACGGCTGATTTGTGTCCGTTCATTCTTTTACGTAGAGACTGTCCAGTTTGGCCAATGTACATGGCAGAGGGGCATTGCTGGCACATGATGGCATATATCACATTGGTAGATGCGCAGGTGAACGAGCCTCTGATAGTGTGGCTGATGTGATTAGGCCCTATGATGGTATCCCCTGAATAGATATGTGGACAGAGTTGGCAACGGGCTTTGTTGCAAGGATAGGTTCCTGGGTTAGTGGTTCTGTTGCGTGGTGTGTGGTTGCTGGTGAGTATTTGCTTCAGATTGGGGGGCTGTCTGTAAGCAAGGACTGGCTTGTCTACCAAGATCTGTGAGAGTGATGGGTCGTCCTTCAGGATAGGTTGTAGATCCTTGATGATGCGTTGGAGAGGTTTTAGTTGGGGGCTGAAGGTGATGGCTAGTGGCGTTCTGTTGTTTTCTTTCTTGGGCCTGTCCTGTAGTAGGTGACTTCTGGGTACTCTTCTGGCTCTGTCAATCTGTTTCTTCACTTCAGCAGGTGGGTATTGTAGTTGTAGGAATGCATGATAGAGATCTTGTAGGTGTTTGTCTCTGTCTGAGGGGTTGGAGCAAATGCGGTTATATCGTAGCGCTTGGCTGTAGACAATGGATCGAGTGGTATGATCTGGATGAAAGCTAGAGGCATATAGGTAGGAATAGCGGTCAGTAGGTTTCCGATATAGGGTGGTGTTTATGTGACCATCGCTAATTAGCACCGTAGTGTCCAGGAAGTGGATCTCTTGTGTGGACTGGTCCAGGCTGAGGTTGATGGTGGGATGAAAATTGTTGAAATCATGGTGGAATTCCTCAAGAGCTTCTTTTCCATGGGTCCAGATGATGAAGATGTCATCAATGTAGCGCAAATAGAGTAGGGGCATTAGGGGACGAGAGCTGAGGAAGCGTTGTTCTAAGTCAGCCATAAAAATGTTGGCATACTGTGGGGCCATGCGGGTACCCATCGCAGTGCCGCTGATTTGAAGGTATACATTGTCACCAAATGTGAAATAGTTTCAAATCAGCCGTCAAGAATTATAACATTCAAAAACCAGTTGGAGAACTCTTCAATCTCTCTGGTCACTCGATCACAGACCTAAGAGTGGCTATACTTCAACAAAAAAGCTTCAAAAACAGATTCCAACGAGAGACTGCTGAATTGGAATTAATTTGCAAACTGGATACAATTAACTTAGGCTTGAATAGAGACTGGGAATGGATGAGTCATTACACAAAGTAAAACTATTTCCCCATGGTATTTCTTCCTCCCACCCCACCCCCCACTGTTCCTCTGATATTCTTGTTAACTGCTGGAATTAGCCTACCTTGCTTGTCACCATGAAAGGTTTTCCTCCTTCCCCCCCCCCCCCCCCCGCTGCTGGTGATGGCTTATCTTAAGTGATCACTCTCCTTACAGTGTGTATGATAAACCCATTGTTTCATGTTCTGTGTGTTTGTTTGTGTGTGTGTGTGTGTGTGTGTGTGTGTATATATATATATATATATATATATATAAATCTCTCCTCTGCTTTTTCCACCAAATGCATCTGATGAAGTGAGCTGTAGCTCACGAAAGCTTATGCTCTAATAAATTTGTTAGTCTCTAAGGTGCCACGGGTACTCCTTTTCTTTTTAGTCTTTTGGGACTAGGAGTAACCTGAATATTGATATGATTTTTGGTGTAAGCAAGGTCCAGCGTGCCTGGGCAGCAAGATAGAATGGAATGCCCACGGGGACTGTCTGTGACTCCACGGTAAGAGTGTTACAGTGCTTTAGGAGTTCACACTTGTTTCTGGGTTGGTGAAATTCAATTATAGGACATGTAACAGTTTGGGGGTTTTGCCCTGGGCTTGACAGTCTGTCCTGAGGCTGGCACTCACTGTCGTGAGCCACTCCAGATGGTGTGCCAAGCTTATGCTGGCATCTATTATAAATGACACAATTTACTTTGTACCCAAGACTGTATCTTCTCCACCTAACCAGCTTGAACTTTTTTTCTCAGAATGCATTTTTGTACATTCAAAAACTAACATACATGGGTATTTACACAGATGACTAATATGCAAAGACTGCTGAAACAATTTTCTTTACACTGCAAGTGAAGAAAACTAGAGTTTACTTACCTCTAAGGGGAGGTTGAGATGCATGATTTCCCCATCTGTATTCCACTCTGGGTACACATGTACTCCATGTGCCTGAGTCCATAAATTTTTACTAAGCCGCATTCATTGGTCCACACACAAGTAGTAGTTCTCTTTGTGCTCCAAACAGAGTATAATTAGAAAACGCAGACTGACACATCTCCACTTCCTTTTCTTACTGCAAATCGCGTGGGTTATGGAATACAAATAGGGACCACATATCTCAAAAAACCTCCAGTTACAGGTAAGTAACATCCACTGATACCACAATAGGAGGATGAAAAGCGCTGATTACTGCCAGATTGACCCATAGGGAACTGATAAAGGGACCTGATGTCTTAAGGGTCAATTAGTAAACTAGGATACCAGGGAACTCTGGAAACAACTAATGTTGTTGTGAACAAGAGGAGAAATGCTTCCCATTTGGCTGAATAATATTTCCTGGCAGACTCCTTCCTGATCTGATTGACAATGGATTGAACTGCTATTGAACATGAATGCTGTACATCTGATGTCCATCTGAATACCATGCCTTGAGCTGAAGATCTCGTTAAAAAAGGAATTGTCAATCTCCCATTTGAGGTCTGTTGAAAAATGTCTGCTGAGACTGAGACCTCATCGGTATGCTGGTGAGAGAGTGATATAATATCTGATTAACTAATTCCAGAGGTCGACTGTCTATACACAGAGGGAGGTATCCTGTTCTCCTGCTTGATTACAGAAGACTGTTATGTTGTCCAACATCATCTGGCTATAACGAGATCAGATGAGTGGGAGGAATGCATTGTAGGCCCAATGGACTACCCTTAGTTCCAGTAAATTGAACCTGTTGCCCAGGAAAAGGGGGGTCTGGCCCACCCTACTCTCCATGTTGCCACCGCAACCTTTATCAGGAAAAGTGGCATAAAGGAAGAAAAAGAAAAGAAGCTTCTTATATGTGGATTCATATGAGAGTTTATGAAGTCTGTCTTTACAGTCTGCAAATTTGACATAATTTAGGAGATCATATTTTGTTAAAACTACCTGGTAGTTAGCAACTCTGAACTGGAGACTAGCCAAAGAGAATACTTTCCTACCCAGAAGGCTGAGGCATTTAGTGACCTTGTCTAATAGACCAGTCTTGGAGTACTGCACCTGAACCTTTCTGTAGCCAACTGCACCACTAAGGAGTAGGGCACCAGATGAATGAATAAAAACTCTGCCCCCACTAGATGGCACAAAATATTGTTTCCAGGCTCTCTTCAGGGTATGGGACAAGAGGCAGGGGTGTGTCATACTGATCTGGTGGATCCAAAATGGCTCGGTTAACTGGAAGGGCCAATCTTGAAGAGCCAGATGATGTCCAGTAGGGTCTATTATGTGTCCTGGATCTCTGCAACAATTCCTGGTTGCTTGTGGTCATTGGGCGGAGAGGGAGATGAGGATGCAATCGCCTCATCCAGTGAGGAGGACAACATAACCATCAGAACTGTTGAGTCCAATTAAGCTCTCTCTTCTTCAAATTCTGATGGAGCCAACTGGCATCAGTTGGAACAGAGGGTTGGTGTGCTTCCTGCACAGATCCAGGGTGCCTGCTGTATGGATCACACAAGCTTCCCTAAGACCAGAACGCTCAACCAGAGGGGGAGGCCTCAAGGCATTGGGTACCAGCAGCCCCCTGTGTAGCCATATTTGGAATGAAGCGGATAGTTCCAATACTATCCTTGGCCTCTGACTGGGCTTGTTTCTCTTAGGGGAGAAACCCCATCTGTAGTATCAGATTTTTCTTGATGAAATGATAGGCTTCTATTCTATCAGTGTTGCTGACGGTACCAGTGGGAGGATGTTCTGGGTTGTGGTTGCAAGGCGGCAGTATACTCTTCCCGTCAAGATGTTTTTCCCAGGTGTAGAGATATCTCTAAGAAGAGCTGGGCCCAATATTAGGGGATACTGTGTGCCGAAAAGGTGAATATCTCCTCTAGCAAGGTAAAGGCTTCAGTCCCTCCCTAGTGTTTGAGGACTCCTAAGAAAAGTACCAGAGGATCAGATCATAAGGTGGTCTAATGTTAGGGGAAACCTCATGGAGAACATCAGAGCCATCAGATGGGGTCCCAGCATTGAACATCCAGATGGAATCATTAGGCACTGCTCATTAGGTTGTGGGATGGAGTTGGAGCTAGTATCGTTGGATCCTTCTTCCTTCACACCTTTCCTTCTTGGCTAGGTTTATATGGAACTAAATTCTTTAGGGCCCATTCACGAGAACTTGCCTGACTTTGACCGACATGGGGAAGAATCCTTTCTATTAGAGGCAGATATGTACCTGCCTATGTTCACATCCCCTACTCAACTGTGAGAGTTTCTTAGGCTTAATAATTTTTGCCTTGACACCAGAGCTTGTGTCTGGAGGGGAGGGAAGGATTCTGCATTTGGTGGCAATATGGGCTTCCCCAAGGCAATAAAGGGAGAACTGGTAGTCATCGCTGAAGACGACAGAACAGGAGCAGGGGAGACAATTCTTGAACCCCAGTCCCTCTTTACACAGAGAACAAACTATGTTAACTATGAAAACACTAAAAAACTAAACTATTAAAAGCGTATTCATAGGTTCACAGTATAGGAAGATCAAAGCAAACATGGAGGATGCCAACTCAGGCCATGTGGCAATAAGAAAAGGAACAGGAGAGGCATTGGTCTGCACTTCCCTTTACATTCTTGATTTTGAGCACTAGGAGAACAACTACGCATGTGGAGACCAATGGACACTACTTGCTAAAAACATTCAGACTCAGTTACATGTGTACCCACATGTGCAATACGTGTAGGAACCATCACTTGAAGAACGATCAGATTCACAGATTAACTGCCAATGTAAAATGGCTTTGCATGAGTGAAGTAAGTAGTATTTATTCTAACTTCATAATTATCAGCTTTTAAGCCTCTGCTGTATTTCAGTGTTACAGCATTCTGATATACACACATCCTTGTAAAATACAATGTACAGCAAAAGGAGGCACCATGGTTAACACTCTCCTTATTCATAGGATGTCAATATATTTAAAGGATTTTCTTAAAGTTTTGTGATGGTCATTTATGCTTAATGCTTGCCTATCAGAAAAGCAAAATTGTCAATGCATTGCTTAGGTTATACTCTGCTAGAAGTCTCGGAAACAAAGCTATTAAATCAGCGAAATAATAATAACTAAAGTGTTCTGAACAATTCTCCTGATGTATATTGTGACATCAGATACTACATAAGCAGACCTGGGCTCAGTATCCTGTTTAAAAAAAGCAAAGCATACACTCCACAAGATTAATTTTTGTTTGATTAAAGCTCTATACCAGTTTTGAAGACTTTCCCAATTCCTTTAATTCCTTGGTATCTACTTCCTCTGTCTCCCTCCATATATGGAAACACACGAGCTTGATGTGTCCAGTAATAATCCTTAGAACCAAAGAAAAACACCGGAAATTCTCCAATTTCATGCTTCATTTTCTGGATATTTGGGGGAACATTTTTTGGATGGCAAACTTCTGCAGGCCACCATCTATCACAGAAGTACAAATAAAACAAAAAGGACAGCATTTTAGTCAAACCTTCCTCCAAAAGACAATTTAGCAACAGTAGCTTAATAGTAATCAATTATTATTACTTAATGTACTGTGAATAGGGTGTCTTGTAGAACAAGATTTAAGGGAGCAAATCACTCGACAACAAAACACAATAGAGCAGTTTTAAACCTAACCCCCCCCCGCAAAAAGCGGCCCTGCTCTCAATGCATTGGCATTTTAAACACTGCATCCAATCAATTCTCAAATTTCAAGAAATGTTCTAGGTATCAATGGGTAGAACACCTTATTGATTTTGATTAAAGTCAAAAACCAGCAAGGAGAAACTAGGGGACACAGAGCTGCTCACATCTGAGTAACAAAACCAACAGCTTTAACCAGGTCTTTAATTAATTGTCTATAGATCAAAGAACTGGTTGATGGTTCCATTAATACCTTCCAGCAGAACATTCTGCCCCTCAAACTCAGTTCTACTCATTGTTCCAAAGGAGTTTAAAATGCTGACACCCTGAAAGACTTCTCTCCCAAACTGAAAATATATAATCTAGCCAGCTACAGATTATAATCTTAACAATACATATTTGCATATGTCTCAGATAGAGGGGGATATGAAAGTGGCACACAAAGACTTTGGAAGGGAAGAGGAGGTTACTTATCTGTAACCGGAGGTTCTTTGAGATGTGTGGTCCCCATCTATATTCCACTGATGATTATACGCATGTGCCCTGAGTCAAGCCAGAGCTTTTGAAAGTAGTAGTGTCCCTTGGTTCGCACATGAACTCTTGCTCTGCCTCACGGTTTCGACAGAGACAATAAAGGGCGAGGTGGACCAACTGCACCCTCAGTTCCTTCACTGCAAATTGCACAGCAGAGGGTAAAGAGTGAATCATTGGAATGCAGATAGGGACCACACATCTTGAAGAACCTCCAGTTACGGGTAAGTAACTTCTTAAGAGTGATTGTCCCTATTTTATTCAACTGAGGGTAGTGCCTAATTAGGAGGAAGGTGTGAGGAAGATGACAGAACTAAGGAACGGAGAACAGCCACGCTGAATGACGCATCCATCGCAGAGTCCTGCACCAGGGCATAATGGGAAGACAAGGTAAGTATCAAACTCCACGTGTCCTCCCTACATATGTCCATGAGTGGCATATTGTGAAGTGTGGCTATAGTTGATGCTTGCCCTCTTGTGGAGTCGGTTCATACCCCAAGGGGTGGAGACAGTCCCAATAATCGATACAGGGTGATGCACCCCAAAACCCACTTAGAAATCCTCTGAGTGGAGCTGGCCTGCATTGTAATCCTTTCCTCTATAGCAACAAATAGTCTCGGCTTCGTCCTCTGCAGGTTAAAGGCCAGAGATCTACAGACATCAAAGGGGCGAAGGCACCATTCCTCCATTGAGGTGTGCGGCTTCGGAAAGAAGGAAGGTAAGCGTATGGGTTGGTTGAAGTGAAAGCAAGAAACAACTTTCAGAAGAAACTTGAGATGCAAGCGCAGGGAAATTTCATCTTTATGGAATGTGGTGGTTGTGAGGGGTGTCCGCCATCATGGCCCCCAGTTCTCCCACCCTTTTCACAGAGGTAATATCTACCAGGAAGGTTACTTTCATGAAGAGAACAGAAGCATGAGGCCTGAAGTTCGAAGGGCTATTTCATCAATGCTGTGAGGACAAGGTTAAGGTCCCACTGGGGAGCGATAGGGAGAACAGGAGGATAAGTTCAGATGAGGCCCTTTCAGAACCTTGCAGTCAATGGGCGAAGGAAAACAGAGTGCCGTTCCACAGGGGGTGGAAAGCACTAAAGACCACTATGTATACCTTAATGGAATTGAGAGCGAGTCCAGACGCTTTCAGGCACAGGAGACAGTCTAAAAGGAGAGGAACGTCTGCCGCCTCATAGGCGCAGGAGGCAAAACATTTCCACTTGATTTGGTAGGACTGCCTCATGGATCCTTTCCTGCTACTCGACAGGATGTCTTGTACATCTAGTGAAGATGCCCATCCAAAAACCAGGCTCTCAGGTGAAGCATCTGCAGATCAGGATGTCTGATCCTGCCATTGTGTTGTGTGAGCAGTTCAGGGAACATCAGTAGTGGAAACAGAGGATGCTTCAACATACAGAGAAGAGGAAACCAGAACTGATGAGGCCAGAATGGGGCAATCAGGATGACCGTGGCTCTCTCCCGCTGAATCTTGTGGAGGACCTGGGGCAGGAAGGGTATGGGGGGAAGAGGCATAACTGATATGATTGGACCAGCAAATGACATGGCCATCACCTTGGGAACAGGCTCCAATCCCATCCCTGGAAAAGTCCTGGAAGCATTTGGTGTTAGCGTGGGAGGCAAAAAGATCCCTGTTTGGAGTCCCCCAACGGTTAACAATGCCCGTGACCACAGAGTCGTCCAGCTCCCATTCGTGGTCGGCCATGAAATTCCTGCTGAGAGCATCCTCAATCATATTCCGAGTCCCTGGGAGCCACTGACAATAGAATACTGTGTGTGATGCACCATTTCCAGAGGAGAACTGCTTCCGCAAAAAAGCACTGGTGACCTTATGCCCCCTTGCTTGTTTATGTAGTAAATGGTGGCGGTATTGTCTGACATGATGAGAACATGACGGGAACAGATGGGAGAGGAGAAATGCATGCTGCTCTCATCATCTGAAGTTACAGGATGTTGATGTGTATCCCAGATTCCCAAATGGTCCAACTCCCTTGTATAATGTGTTCGCCCACATGGGCACCCCATCTGTCAAGCGTCGTGCTTGGGGAGGACAGAAAAAAAGGCATCCCAGTGCACACCTAAGCTGGGTCTGTCCACCACCAAAGGGAGGAAAGAACCTTGGGGGTGGGGGACTGTCAATGGGTTGTCCATGGAATGGAGCCTCAGGAATAGACTCTCTGTAACCACAGCAGTAGTCAGCGGAAGTGAAGGTGAGCAAATGGGGTGAAGTATGTGCACACCATCATGTGGCCAAGTAGAAAAAGGGTTAGATGGATATTTATGTGGAAGAAAGTGTCCCGCATATCGAGAGCCATAAACCACATGCTTCTTTTTAGCAAGGGTATGACGGCTGCAAGAGTGACCATACAAAATTTTGGCTTCTGTATGAAGTGGGTGAAACGACTGAGATCTAGGATTGGTCTCCATCCTCCCTTTTTCATGGGTACCAGGAAATAGGTACAGAAGAACCCTGCACTCTGAAAGGTTGTGGGAACAGGTTCTATTGCTCTTCTCTGAAAGAGGAAGTCCATCTCTAGGGTAAGAATACTGTCATGAAAGTGGTCTCGAAGGTGGGATCAGGACGGAGGATATGGATGAGGTAGCATCATGAATATGATCGTATAGTCATATCTGAATGACATCCAGGACCTCACTCCACACTGGTAGAAAAAGAGTGCTAGATAGCTCTCAAAGAGGGTGGGTTGTAAAAACTGTGGGGTCCAAGGTGGTTGATAGCTCTCTTAAAAGGCACTCAGAAATATCGCTTACTCAAACATGGAGTGTGTGATGTTGAAGACTGTGCTGACGGACCAGGCAGATGGGGCCATTGGATATTTCAATGCTTATAGGGAGGCTCAGATGGAAGAACTGAGGAGATCTGTGCCGTTATGCTGGAATGGACAATAGAATTCGTACTTGGGAGCTGGCGTATAAATATCAAGCAATTGCAGGGTGGCTCTAGAGTCTTTAAGGGAGTCCAGGGAATCAGTCTTCTGGTTAAAGAGCCGAGATTCATCAAAAAGGAGGTCCTCAATTGTGTTCTGTATCTCCCTTGGGAAACGAATCCAACGCATCCTCCTCATGACAATTCCTGTGGCCACAGTGCGCAAAAATGTGTCCGCTGAATCTACTGCGGCTGGAGCGTTGTCTTGCCGATCTGTTTGCCTTCTTCTAAAATAACCTGGAAGCAGATATGATTCTGCCAGGGAAGCTTGTCCACAAGGTCTAACTGGCCATAATTCAAAAAGTCATATATTGCCAGTAATGCCAGGTAATCAGAGATGAGAAACTGAAGGCTGGTTGAAAAAAAAGACCTTATGACCTAGGAGGTCAAATCTCTTATCCTCCTTATCTGTCAGAGTGGAATGTGGGTGTTGTTGCCTAGCCTATTCAGTAGCAGCCTGAATAACCAGGGAATTGGGCGAGGGGTAAGAAAACAGAAACTCAGATCCTTTTTAGAGGAGCATATCTTTTTTTGCCCCCTTCGAGGTATGTGCGAAAGTGGCCAGGTTATCCCACACAGTGCGTGCCCGCTGAAGAATGGCATTGTTGATTGGTAGCACCACCCTAGCTGGTAATGATGCATGAAGAATGTCAAGTAATTGATGTTGGCTGTCCTGCACCTCCTCCAGGGGAACGTGGAAGGCATCAGCCACCCTCCATATCAATTCCAGGAACTGGTGGTAGTTGGCTGGGATGGGGAGGAAGGAATTTACACTGCTGCATCTGGAGACAATGGGAACCGCTCCAGAACTGGCGGCACCGGAGTCAGGCTAGCCGGTGCATCTTCCGAACCTGGTTCCGAACATCTACTAGATGAAGGCCCGAGTGGCGAGATGGGGGACTCCTCTCAGGTGGATCGGGCAAATTCTGAAGGGGGATATTAGGGCCAAGGCACAGTACAGCCAATCAGAAAAATCCAGCAGTTGCTGCAGTGGACAACACAGAATGGGGTACCAGTGGCTCCTGAGGAAAGAGAGGATATTGCTACTGAGTAGGTTAAACCTTCTGGTATTTATGTCAGCGGTACAGAAGAGGCGGACCTGGTGTTCCATCTCAGTCCTCCAATGTGAGAAGTCACAGCCTTGCTTGAATTGCAGCGTTGTCAGAACTCAAGTGAGTCACAGGGGTGCGCTCAGGAACATGATCCAAAGGCAGCAAGTCCAATGCAAGGGAGCAGGGTCTCTTATGAGGCAAATGCACTGGGAGACGTGGCAATCTTACCTCATCCAGGACAAACAGTTCATGAATGGAGAACTGCCTCAGAACCGATGATTCCTGTGACTTTGGTGGTACCAATCCAGAAGGTGCACACGGCTCAGTAACTGGAACCAGTGGATCCAGTGTTCTATGTGACTTCTTGCCATGCTTGTGAGCCTGGGAACGCACTGCTTTTCCATGACTTAGAGGATGCAAAGTCCTTCTTGGGCCTTAAGGAAAGTTTACTGTCATGCTTATGACATGCTTCCTTGCCTCATGGCTAGTCCCTGGCATGGGGTCCTTACTACTGGTAGAACCAGATTGGGACTCTGCAGTAGGAGGCGTGCTCCTCGACTGCTCAAGCCGATGTACAGAGTGGTTCCCTGGCCTAGATCCGACTGCAGCCTCATGGTGATCTCTATGAGGTGCTTCTTGAAGCGGAGAGCCCGGCCTTTCTAGGTATGGGTTGGGAAGGAGAGACAGATGCATCTTGATGCAACGTGGACTTCCTCCAAGCAGTAAAGGCAGCGTTGGTGCTCGTCACTGATCAAAAATGAGCGAGGGCAGGAAGTGCAGATCTTGAACCCTGGAGTCTTCAGCATAATCCAGTACCCAAGCGTGGGTACTGGAGAATGAAGGGGGTCAGTAAAACAGTATCCCGAAGTCCTTAAAATCCTAAAACCTACTGCTAACACTAAAACTACTACAAAAATAACAAAATACTGAACTGTATACAAGCATAAAACAGTCTTTTTTTCCCCTGTATTGAGGAAAGTGCGTCACAAGAGACTAGAGAACAGATAATGCTCTGAATTGGACCATATGGTGGCGAGAAGGATCTGAGGGCCTGGTCAGTCCGCCTTGCCCTTTATCACCTCAATCAAAACCATGAGGTAGAGCAAGCGCATGTGCGGACCAACAGACAATACTATTTTCAAAAGCTCAGGGTGCATGTGCATAACCATTAGTGGAATACAATAGGGACCATCACTGAAATGAGAGAGGGATACAAAGAACGATTGATGTGTGCCATGAGCCTGGCCTACAGAAGCAGTGGGTGACACTCTAGTCTAGACACAGGGTAGACTAAAATAGGAGCAGTTACAAGGGAAATGGGGGGGGACACACACAGCTCCTAGCATGGGGGAAATGGGGATCCCTGGTAAGGGAGAGGGGACACACAGAGCCACTGCATGGGGCAAGGAGAGAATGGGTCACAATAGTATGGGGGAAAAGAGCATGGGATAAACAGCTCCTGGCCGGGGGGGGGTAGAGAATTGAGGGGCACATAGAGTTGCTGAGAGTCCCTGAAATAGAAGAGGATGACAGGGTAGCACACAGAACAGTTGTGGGGAGGGGGGGGGAAGGAGTCAAGCAAGGAACCCTTGGTTCACGCAGTGACCTTGGCCTCTAGAAGCACCAAAGCATGCAATCCCCTAGTTTAACAGATTTCCACATGCAAAACTTGTTTTCAAGTTACTTTCAGCAAAAGTAATTTTATATTATATTATATTTATATTAAATGAAAAAATGTAAGTCCATTCCTCAGACCTGTAATTTCCCAGTTTGACCCAAATGATATCCTGGAAACGGAGTTTCTTTCCTGCCCTACAGTCATTGCAGTACCAGCTACCATCTGGCATTTCAATATTTAAACAGTCTGGGTGAAACGCTGCAGGACATGACTCACAGCACAACAGGCTTCCTCCTGTACCAAAAAAAAAATAAAAATAAAAATTGGAAGTTCAAGTTTCAAGGGGGAAAAAAAGTTTAGCATTTCAGTCTGATTTAAATCACAATAGCATGTAATTGGACACTACATTTTTTAAAAAACTGGTTAAAACATACTGATCTGCAACAAATGGATACCACCCATTCATTTGAAAAAGCCACAGAAATCCTCACTAACTTGGGTGAACAGACGACTCTGATTAATAAATTATACAAACTAGCAATATGCTGTGTTTTTATAGTCCTATTTAGCTATGACACTCTGAGTGAGTTTTCTAGACCTGAAAAAGAGCTCTGTGCAAGTTTGAAAGCTTGTCTCTCACAGCAACAGAAGTTGGGCCAATAAAAAAATATTATCTCACCCGCCTTGTCTCACAAATTAGCACATGAACGAACAGTAAAATAAAAGCTAGGATAATGCATCACAATTTGTAATTACTCCATTTTATTTTAACAATTGCATTTTAATTTATGACAATATAAAATTTTAATAAAAATTAGTATCTACAGAATTTTTCCAACAAAATTTTATCGAGGAGAGGGATATCACATCACTATTTTGCATGTGTCACATTTGGTACCCCAAAGCAACACTCTGGCAACCCCATATTTAACATGGTGATATAATTATGTTGCATTTTGTACAAAGCATGCTTTGTGAGCTATCATTTTAAAAGTCTTGATCTGCTGAACATCAATATCTGGTTGGATTGTATGTGCTATCATTGTATGAGAAATTATGAAGTTTTGCTATATGTGTGTGTTACTGAAATATGTTGGGAAACACCCACAACCAGCCTTTCAGGTACAACAATGGAGAAGCCAGACAGCGTTGATGGCCCAGTAAGGGGAATACACACGCACAAGGACTACCCCAGGAAGTATATACGATGGAGACCTCTCAGAGAGAACACGTAGACAATGGAGACTACTTGACTCACCTCATAGCAAAAGATCTTTCCAGCAAGCTGGAGGATCCTATAAAGGAGGGGAAGTGACATCATCATTTCTCCTCTCTCCCCCCACAACTCAACACCTGGAAACACATCTGGAGGACAAAGACTGAACTGGGGAGGTGGTTCCAGGCTGGAAAGGAGAATCCCAGCTTGTGTATTAAGGAACTATACCATCAGGGTAAGAAACTACTTAATTCATATCCTGTCTAGTTTATAGAACTCAGATTGCGATTTTACTTTTATTTCTTAGGTGATCAACTTTGATCTGTATGCTTACCACTTATAGTCACTTAAAATCTTTCTGTAGTTAATAAATCTGTTTTATATTTGACCTAAAACAGTGAGAGTTTTGCTTGAAATGCTTGGGAAATCTACTCAGGAACAAGAGCTGGTGCATATCCTCTCCAAATTGTGGTGGTGGATTGGGTAATAAACTTACACTGGTCAGCCTTCTGACCAGGGCAAGATGGTACAGCTCTGGACTTTAATAGGGTTTAAAAACAGAACTAGATAAATTCATGGAGGTTAAATCCATAAATAGCTATTAGCCAGGATGTGTAAGGAATGGTGTCCCTAGCCTCTGTTTGTCAGAGGTGGAGATGGATGGCAGGAGAGAGATCACTTGAACATTACCTATTAGGTTCACTCCCTCTGGGGCACCTGGCATTGGCCACCGTCAGCAGTGGGCTGGATGGACTTTTGGTCTGACCCGGTATGGCCATTCTTATGTTCTTGGGTCGTAGGGCTTGGGAGGTGTGGGGAATTGGCTGGAGACTCTCTATTTTTGATTCATGAGTGGCTAGTAAGTATTCATGTAATGCAGCTGCGTGTGTCCCTGCCTTTGGACGTCTGTGTTAAGTGTAGTACCTGAGGAGGTGTGCAGGTTGTCACAGCATCACAGTGTGAGAGGAAGCCGAGGTTGGTGAGACATACCACATTTCCAGGTTGCATCCTGTCACAGTGTGCATGAATTTTCAAGTAGGAAGTTAAGCAAACTGTGGCTTAACAAGCTTCCACAGTGTTTACTTAATTTGTCATCAGGTGTGGTAGTTTGCTTCCTCCATGTTGTAATCAGCATTGTGCACACTGGCTGCACTCATTAAGCTTCTCTGCCTAACAATTAAATCAAAGGGTAGTTGGACAAAGTGGAAGTAAAAAAACCCAAAAAACTTCATGACACCTGCAGCTAACAAGATACTCCAACACCTTCAACAACACTTTGAAGAAATCTGAAGTTACACCATGTGTCTGGTGTTTTTCTTTAAATATCTTAATAAAATACATTAAAGTGAAAAATGAATATTTAGATGTTGATTATACTTTTAGAAAAATAATAAAAAAGATTTGTATATCTATTTACCTTTTGAGCACACAAAGCACCAGCTCACATTGATGTGTGCATGATGACTTTTTCCTTTCATGGCAGTGAAATGATTGGTACAAACGATGCTGTTGGAAGTGATCACTGCACACCCTGCAGCAATGCAAACATCGCCAGCATGGTAAGCGACAGGACAGCGAATACACCGCATCATTTTGCCTAGTAAAAGAAGAATACTTCTATGTTATCTTTCTTAACTAGCGATTTAATTGGTCTGCAGATATCATGCAAAAAAATGTGTTTTATTACTGCACAATGTAGCCTATAAACATACATAAAAATGTAATGAACACCATATCTTTAAAAACTGTGCATTTAAATTCAATCAGAATATTGAATTAATGAAGGTTTTCTGCACTGAGTTTTGCTTTTAAGGAAGAAGAGATCCCACACTGAATTAAAGGCACTGTAACTTTCTAATGTGAAGAGCTTCACCAAAGGGTCTCCAAATTAAGCATTTAATTGCACTATATTATTTATATAAATATTCCCAACGCTCTCTCAGTTGCACTCTCCCATATCTGTCGTATCTAATTTCTAGGCTGTTTAGGAAAGAGATGTCTAACTTTCAGTATTTATTTTGATACATGACTGGCACAACTTGACAAGGCACAAGTAAGAATACTTATAATGACAGATAATTATGTGTGTACTTCTACATGTAGTTTTCCAGATAATACACTCCATATTGAATATGTGTATGGAGATCTGCAATTGGCACATACTAAAGGGCAAATTCTGCTACTCTTACTCACGTAAGTACTCATTTGCAGGAGTAGTCCAGCTAACATTAACAAGACTACATATGCAAGTGCTGAAGGAATGGGGCCTGAAGCAGTAAAGAAGTGGTATACTACATAGGTGCCTTATGGCATTTCAGTCTATTTTAACATTTTTTCCAACCATTTTTCTACTTTACACATAGCACACACTCCTTCTTGAGTTGTTCTGAATTATCAAGGTGAAAAAAACACATTTTTATTAGGGCAGTTGATTAACCACAGTTAACTCATGCGATTAACTAAAAAAACTTAATCGTGATTAATCGCAGTTTTAATCGCACTGTTAAACAATAGTATACCGACTAAAATGTATTAAATATTTTTGGATATTTTTCTATATTTTCAAATATATTGATTTCAATTACAACACAGAATACAAAGTTGACAGTGCTCACTTTACATTACTATTTTTATTACAAATATTTGTACTGTAAAAATGATAAAAGAAATAGTACTTTTCAATTCACCTCATACAAGTACTGTAGTGCAATCTCTTTATCGTGAAAGTGCAACTTACAAATGTAGATTTTTTTTGGTCACATAACTGCACTCAAAAACAAAATAATGTAAAACTTTAGAGCCTACAAGTCCACTCAGTCCTACTTCTTGTTTAGCCAACCGCTAAGACAAACAAGTTTGTTTACATTTAGGGGAGGTAATGCTGGCTGCTTATTTACATCATCTGAAACTGAGAACATGCGTTTGCATGGCACTTTGGCACATAAATACCTTGCAATGCCAGCTACAAGTTATGCTAAACATTTGTATCCACCTTCATGCTTTGGCAACCATTCCAGAGGACATGCTTCCATGTGGATGACACTTGTTAAAAAAATAATGCGTTAATTGAATTTGTGACTGAACTCCTTGGGGGGAGAATTGTATGTCTCCTGCTCTGTTTTACTGAGCCTGGGGGAGGGTGTTGGGGTGCAGGAGGGAGTGAGGGGTACAAGCTCTAGGAGGGAGTTTGGGTGCAGGAGGGCACTCTGAGCTGGGGCAGAGAGTTGGGGTGCAGGAGAGGGTATGGGATCCTGGCTCTGGGAGGAAGGTCAGGGCTGGGGCAGGGGTTTTGCGTGCAGGCTCCCGCCGGATGGCACTGACCTTGAGCGGATCCCGATTGGCGGCACAGCAGGGCTAAGGCAGATTCCCTGCTTGTCCCAGCCCCACGCTGCTCTCAGAAGGGGCCAACGTGCCCCTACAATCCCTGGGTGTGTATGTGAGGGAAATGGGATGGGCCATGTCTGTGGCTCCGCACCTTGCCCCTCTGCAGGCACTGCCCCTGCAGCTCCCATTGGCTACAGTTTCCCATTCCTGGCCAATGGGAGCTGCAGGGGTGGTGCTTACAGGAAGGAGTAGTGCATGGAGACCCCTTCCCCCTCCTCCCCTGGGGCTGCAGAGGCATGCTGGCCGCTTCCAGGAGCAGCGTGGGGCCAGGGCAGGAAGGGAGCCCCACTACATCGCTGGACTTTTAGTGGCTGGAGATAGCGATCGACTGGGAGTCTCCAGGATCGACCAGTCAATCATGATCAACCGGTTTGTGACCACTGTATTATTTAACAGTGTGATTAATCATGCAATCAATTTTTTTAATGACTTGACAGCCCTAAGTTTTTATTGTTATACATAAAATAAGTACATAAAGAAGAAGTAGCCATATGGAATTTTACTCAACTTAGGAAAAAAATTACCTTTGATCAGGGATCCATCATGAAATACATAAATCTGAAAATAATTTTCTTTCAGAAAACTATAACTAGGGCTTTGAGTGAAACTGCCTCTTTAATTATAACCAGAGTTCTCCTACCACATCACTATAATAAAGTACGTTCAATGAGTTGAACAAGATTAATAGCTCAATTGGCAGAGGTACCTTTCATTCTTTATGTACAACAATGCTAGTTGGAGCTAAACAATAGCAACTCAAAAGTTCATGAAAAAATTCTGAAAAAAATGAAGGAATACCTTTTGATATTCTTGGATTTGAGGGGTTAGTAACATGACAGCTCACACAGCTGTGGAGAGGACATCTAAAACCTCTGTTCTCAAACACAGTAAGATGAAATTTTCTCACACAAGCTTCATGATAGAATTTACCGCACTGGGATACAATACAGCGTTTCACATCTGTCTTTCTCTCCTTACACACAAAACACGTGTGAACACCTAAAAATAAAAGTAAGAAAAGTAACATCCTATTTCTTACTTGAGTTTCTGTACTTAGGCTATATTTGGCTGGTGGGGGGGGGGAACATGTTACTTTATAACTTTGAGAATTGAAGGGCTTCTAATCAACCCATCCCAAAACAAATCAAATCAAATATAACCACAATATAAATCAATTACTGTTTAAATTTTACACAGTTAAACTCCAATTCCTCAATCACTGACTTGCTTACATGTTCTTATTTAACGAACCTCTTACTACCACAGGAGTACAATAAGGGCAATTCTTTTTAACAATGAAGTCAATAACATTGGTTGTCTGTGATTCTGCAGAAGCCAAGATCAGCCTACAATGTGAGAAAGTTTATGAAGCTTATTTCTGTGCCACTTGAAAACCAGGTCTTGAAAACTTCATTATGCTTCACAGTTTTCTTCAACAAGGTTCGGTATGTTTTCTGTTTGAAGATGCAACAGGACTATAATAATTTTTAAGTCATGTTTAAGTATTATAAACCAGCCGTAGTTATTACAGGAGAAAAAGCAACAAAGATTAATAGCAAGAAGTACAGTTAGGCTTTTTATAGGATGAAGAGGAGATTGAAAAATGAGAAGATTAAGGGGAAAAACAGACCAAAAAAACAAACAAACAAAAAAAAAAACCCAGGAATTGTTGAACCTACTTCTTTTACCTGATTGTAGGACTTCTTATGCCCTCCACAGGTTTTGAGTCTTCTGGAATTACATATGACGACAAGTATTCTGCAAGTGTAAGGATTATGCACTGCAGATGCTAAACTAGCTCAGGGTGCACATAGTTTCATCTCAAAATGCTGGGTTTCTAGCACATACACGAAGAGACAAAATTAATGATAAGGTCATCCTGCCTGGCTCCAGGAGAAAAATGGTTCCTTCAGATATACATACTCTGAGCTAACAAGATTTGTTAGAACAAATGATATGACTACTATGGCTTTTTATTAATAGAAGTGGACAAGACTTGCCTGATGTACATTCACGACAAACAAATTTTCCTGCTGGTCTTCCAGGGAGCCCAAGGCAGCTTACATGAAAAGCTCCAAAGCATAGGCCTTCACACAGCAGGAGATCACCTGGTTTTTCACACAGCTTTTAAATCAGAAAAGTATTGAGCGTTAAAAATACGCATATTGGATTAATTATTTTCTTCATTATTTCTCCCACCCACATCTCCTCTCACTCTTCCTATCTGAAGTGGAGGAAAAGACAATTCTACAACCAGCAGATTATCTAGTTTCCAAGCAGAAATGTTTTTTCCATTCCTACAAATATTTAGGATGTATTTAGTAAAGACAAAATATTTACACGTATGCCATCTAGACACACACACACAGAGCGCTAAATAATGTAGATTCAATCTAATAAGAACAAAAAGATTTTAAACAGTTTTTCTACATGTTGAAATTGCAGACTAAGTAAGGTTAAAAGCAACCTTATTTTCTCCTTACCAGGAATCATTAACTTAACATGGTAGGCCTTGTGATACTTCCATGCCTGAACTGTCAGCATTGGCACATGAATAAAAAGCGATTACCTACCTTTCCGTAACTGTTGTTCTCCGAGATGTGTTGCTCATGTCCATTCCATTTTAGCAAAAAGAAAAGGAGTACTTGTGCACCTTAGAGACTAACAAATTTATTAGAGCATAAGCTTTCATGAGCTACAGCTCACTTCATCAGATGCATACAGTGGAGAGATTTTATATACACAGAGAACATGAAACAATGGGTGTTATCAAATAGAGTGTAACAAGAGTGATCAGGAAAGGTGAGCTATTACCAGCAGGAGAGCGGCGGGCATCTGATGAAGTGCGCTGTAGCTCATGAAAGCTTATGCTCTAATAAATTTGTTAGTCTCTAAGGTGCCACAAGTACTCCTGTTCTTTTTGCGGATACAGACTAACACTGCTGCTACTCTGAAACATTTAATTTTAGGTGTGTGCACGCCCACATGCACAGTTCTCAGAGATTTCTGCCTTAGCGGTATCTGTAGGGCCAATATGAGTGGTGCTCCCATTTGTTGGTATATCAGGCACTGCTGGCCCTATGTCCTCTCAGTTCCCTCTTGCCGGCAACTCCGACAGAGAGGTAGGAGGGTGGGAAATGGAATGGACATGAGCAATACATCTCAAAGAACAACATTTATGAAAAGGCAGGTAATTGTTTTTTCTTTGAGTGCTTGCTCATGTAGATTCCATTTTAGGTGACTCACAAGCAGTATCCATGGATGTGGGCTCGGAGTTCACAGCTTAGCAGCTTGCAGTACTGCCCTACCGAAGCCAGTATCATCCCGGGCCTACTGGGTCAGTGCATAAATGGGACGTTAATGTGTGGACAGATGACCAGGTGGCCACTCTACAGATGTCCTGGATAGGCACATGGGCCAGAAAGGCTGCCGAAGAGGCCTGTGCCCTGGTTGAGTGGGTGGTGACAATCGCAGGGGCTGGCACCTTCACTTGGTCATAGCAGAAGTGAATGCAGGCAGGGATCTGCAAGAATAGCTATTCTTTGAGTGGACACAGGGTGACCTTTCATTCTGTCGGCCACAATGACGAATAACTGCGTCGACTTATGGAACGGCTTGGACTGGTCAATATAGAAGGCAGAGCCCCTTCTGATGTCTAGGGCACGTAGCCTGTGCTCTTCCTTGGACCTATGTGGCTTCGGAAAGAAGACTGGTAATAAACGTCCTGGCTCGAAATGAAACGCGAATAAGACTACCTTGGGAAGCAACGCCAGGTGCGGCCTTAGTTGGACTGTGTGCAAGACCATGTAAGATAGCTCCAAGGTAAACACCCCCGAATCTCGGATACTTGGTGGACCGACATCACCGCAACCAAGAATGCAACCTTCCAGGAGAGGAGGAGGAGGAGGGAGCAGAAAGCCAGCAGCTCAAAGGGAGGACCTGCAAACTGTGACAGCACCAGATTCAAGTTCCACGGAAGGACGGGGTCCGTGACATGCTGGTAGAGGCACTCTAGGCCCTTAAGGAATCTGGCCGTGATATCCTGAGCAAAAACTGACCTGCCCTCAAATGGCGGGTGGAAGGCCAAGATGGCCACTAGATGGACCTTGATCGATGAGAGGGACGAGCCCTGGAATTTAAGGTACAGAATGTAGTCCAGAATAAGCTGCAACGAAACCCACTCGGGATGAACACCTGTCTGCAATCCAGCAGGTGAATCGTTTCCACTTGGCCAGGTTTTTCGCTCTGGTGGAGGACTTCCTATTTCCCAACAGAACGCATTAAACCTCAGGCGAGCACTGCTGCTCCTGTGCGTTTAGCCATGCAGCAGCCAACCGGTCAGATATAACACCGCCAGATTGGGTGCAGAAGACTGCCATGGTTCTGGGACAACAAGTCCAACCTGAGCGATAGCTGGAATGAGGTCACCACTGAGAGGTCCAGCAGATGATGGCACAGCCACACTGACACTGAGTATGACCCTGTCCTGTTTGATTTTCATGAGGACCCTTGGGTAGCAATGGCACCGGAGGGAAGACTTACATCAGAGCCTCCGACCACGTGAGCAGAAAAGTGTCCAACAGGGCTCCTCTGTCCATGCCCCCAGTTGAGATGACAATGTGGCATTTCCTGTTTTGTCTGGACACGAACAGGTCCACCCAGGGAGTTCCCCACCTGCGGAAGATGGAACTGACCACCTCCAGACGAAGGGACCATTCGTGGTGAGACGAGAACGTCCTGCTGAAGCGATCTGCCAAAGCATTCTTGGACCCTGGAAGGTGAGTAGCTATCAGATGGATGTTGTGATGTAGGCAGAAGTCCCAGAGCCAGAAGGCTTCCTGGCAAAGGGCAGACTGCCTGTTGATAAAGAACACCGTAACCATGTTGTCTGTCAGGACCTGAACCATGCTGTCTTGTATATGAGGCAGAAGGCTTGGCAGGCTAGTCAAACAGCCCCGAGTTCTCTGACGTTGGTTGAGGTTGTCGACCTCCTGAATGAGTTGCTTGTGAGAAGGGTCCCTGAAGAGGAATGGCAAAGGAGGGTGGGAGGGATGGTTGGCTATAAACTGCAAGGTGTAGCCTCTTAGACCCTTTGTCCTTTCACCTGGGAGCCCTCCAGGACCTAGACTGCGTCGGAAGAGGCAGAGGATGGAACGGCTTCCTGGACTGCTGACGGGTGTGCAAGCCCAGGGATTAGAGGGTGGCTCGGGAGTCCTTGAGCCCATGGAGCCTAGAGTCAGTTAGCTCAGAAAAGAGCACCAAACCCTTGAACTGCAGGTCCTTGATTGTGGTCTGCATCTCTTGGGACAGTCCAGAAGCCTGCAACCAGGAGCTACGTCTCATGGCCACTGCCAACAAGACCACCCTAGTAGCCGAATCCATTGCATCCCAGGCCACCTGGAAGACTCCCCGGTCTACCACCATGCCTTTGCTCACCAATGCGGCAAACTCTTGGACACAATCCTGTGGAAGGGCCTTCGTGAACTTATTAAGGGAGTCCCAGAGCTTAAAAAGAAAAGGAGTACTTGTGGCACCTTAGAGATGCATCCGATGAAGTGAGCTGTAGCTCACGAAAGCTTATGCTCTAATAAATTTGTTAGTCTCTAAGGTGCCACAAGTACTCCTTTTCTTTTTGCGAATACAGACTAACACGGCTGCTACTCTGAAACCAGAGCTTAAAGTTATAACGTCCCAGCAGGGCATGGTGGTTAGAGACCCTAACTGTAAGGTGGCTGTCGAATAAACTTTCCTGCTGAATAAGTCGAGTCTTTTGGCCTAATTTTTTGGCGTTCCGCAGGGGTGACCCTGCCTGTCCTTTTCATTCACCACAGACACGACTAACGATGATGCGTGGGTATGAGTGTATAGATACTCTAAGCCCTTTGCAAGGACATAGTATTTCTTTTCCATTTTCTTTCACATCGGCAGAATAGATGAGGGGTTTGCCACACCAATTTGGTTATTTTGAGCACACCTGGGTGAACCGGCAATGCAATTTTTGCCAGTGTGGTGGCTGAGATGACACTGAAGAGATTGTCTGCCTCCTCAGTGACTTTCTCAATCTGCAGACCTAGATTTTCAGGCACCCGTTCAAAGAGGGCCTGGTGCTCCTTAAAATCGTCCGGGGGACTTCTGGTATGGGAGGGTCTGGCCACCACCTCATTTGGGGATGATGAGGACGATTGTGTCGCCTGAAGGATGGTGTCACCCCCTCTCTTGTCGGGGGAGGGCACCCTCAATGCCAGGGTATGGGTGTGCGGGCTCTGCTTCCACAGTGGAACCGTGTTCCGATTGCGGCACTGGCAGTACCTCAGCTGGCCCGATGCAGCCAGGAGGGGCTGGGAGTACTGGAGCGGCATCATCGACACCTCCCACGGGTTCCAGTATGGTAACTTGGGGGGATGGGGGAGGCACAGCCCCTGCTGTGTTGGAACCATGGCCGGAGCCACCTTGCTCTCCTGCGTTGGAGGAAAGTCGCCACGTCTCGACAACAGACTAAAATCACAGTCCGACCCTGACTACTGTCCCTCCGGTGACCATGGCGGGTCCGTTGAGGCCTAGATCTGCCTACTGAGCCTGGTAGGCAATCGACAGGGGAAACAGGAGTAACGCCGCCTGCCAGAGGAATGGTACCAAGGCGAGCACGAATGATGCCGAGATCCCGAATGAGACCTCCAGGATGGAGGCCAACAACAAGGAGACCTTCTGGGAGAGGGTGTTCGGCATCTAGGAGACCTATGGCCAGAGGGTCGTCAGTATAGAGAGCCACGCCACAAGACCAGAGTCCCTTGCCTAGTAGGAGGGGATATTGATAGAGATCTAGGCCTTCTGGCTGGCAAGACAGGCTGCTGTGCCGGGTCTCGAGGTCACAGCGACAGGGACTTGCACCTGCGATCCGGCAACTTAGGGTGTTACACCAGTCTATGCTGCAGCAACCCAGTGGTTTTCCCCTTTGGTGCCATGAGCGGAGCCATTTCAGTCACTGCGGAGCCGGTCGGCCTTTCTCCTTAGCCACTGGGACCACTTCGGACACCGAAGACCCCATCACTGGTGCATGACCTGATATGTCCTTTGCCCGTGGCCCCTCTCTCCTTTGGTGCTGAAGGGCTTCTTCAGCCTGTTCTTCGGCACAGGCAAAATGGAACACGCCGGTGATGCACGCCAAGGCCGAAGCGTTGGGCGTGGGTGCTGTGGTGGAGGGTTCCGATGCCGGATGACGAGCAGCCTCTATCAATAATGACCTCAAGAGAATATCCTGCTCTTTCTAGGTCCGCAGGTGAAAGATGGTACACCTGTCTTTCCTGTAGCCTTTACCCAGATGCTTAAGACAGCTATTGTGCGGATTGCTGATTGGCACTGGCCTGCTGCATGATGCACACAGCTTGAAGCTGGGGGAGCAGGGCATGCCCCGCTCAGGGTAAAGTCCCAAGTGGGACTCTGTTGACTAACACACACTATCAACTTACTGACTATTAAACTACGTACAACAACCACTAAACCAGTCAATGGACAAACGCTGCTGCTCTTGCGAAGCAAGACAAGGTGCTCCAACCAACCTTAACGGGCAGTAAGAAGGAACTGAGAGGGCACAGGGCTGGCAGCACCTGATATTGCACCACATGGGAGCGCCACAGCCAGCCCAACAGATACTGCTAAGGCAGAAATTGCCAATAACTGTGCACGTGGGCACGCACACACCTAAAATGGAATCTACATGAGCAAGCACTCGAAGAACTACTAAAAACTACCACGCTCTAATGACAGCACAGTTTAAGAGATTAGTCACCTCAGCATTTTAAAATAAATGTAATTTCATTATTACTATACGTAAAGAGTGTGAGAGAGAGAGAGAGAATTTGCTTGTTTGGCCCTTGAATACAAACCAGATATTCCCTGATGTACGTTACCTCATTTCACAAAAAATGATCTTTTTTTTTTAATACTGCTAGCAGCATTTAATTTTTTTAAAAAAAGCCTGACCATACCAATACCATCATTAAAGTGTTATTCATATCACAGTAGTGCCCAGAGGCCATAATCCGGGTCTCTCTGTGGTAGTCACTGACACTTTACAAATACACACACAGAGACAAGTCTCTGAGCTGTAGGGTTTACAATCTAACACTAACTAGTTACCTGCCCTCCTTTGAGAAAGGAATGATGTTTGTTTTGCAGTTATGGAAACTAAAGTGGAAAGGCTACATGATTTGCCCATGGTCAAACAGAGCAATAAACTAGAATTCAACAATCCCCGTCTTCTAGTCTAGTGCTCATATCACTAAACTATTCCTCCCTGAAGAGATGTAAATAACCCAGGCTTGGATGAAGCATTAACTCCCCCCGAGTCCCCAAAACCCTACTTCCAGTCTCAGTTTTGTATCTTTAAAAAAAAAATGTTTCTAGAGAGAAAACCCAACAGTAACAAATGACTAACTAATGTCTCTCACCTGACACACATATTCCTTTTTTGCTGCTGCTCCTCGCTCAGATTTTTTGGATGATATAGATGCTTCTGTCTGAGTCTCATCTGCACTTTCATAGGGTGACTCTGATCGCTCATCCCCTTGACCATCCGAGATCTGAAGATTAAATGTATGCATTAAATCTATCAAATTCACAGAGGAAAATGGCTGAGTGTAATCAGTTTTGTGAGAGAAAGTTACTAAAGGAAATATGAAGATGGAATTCTAGACTAAGACTGTGTCAGACTATATGCTTTGCCATCACAAAAGTAAATTTTCTTAAAAAACTAAAGTTATGTGTTGGTGGATGCCCTATAAAAAAGACTAATCATTGTTTTCACAGACTAAACAAATACCGTAGATAAAAATCTCAAGATCTTGCTGCATGCCATTTTAGAACCAAATTTTCTATTATAACTAGTCAAAGGTCAACAGATTGTACCATATGCACATGAATGGTCAATATGTTGTCTAAGGCATAGAAAACACGTTAGTAACTGTGCTTCTTTGAAGAATGTTGTCAGCAAATTCACACTTATTAGACTCATAATCAGTGCTGCTGAACTTTCGATACCTTGCAGAAAAAGCACTGCCCCACTGGTACAGCAGAAACATCACTTCATAAAAACTGAACTTTGGTGCCCCGCCTAGAATATGTGAGGACATCCCTAGCTACCTTGACTCGCTCCACTAAATCTCGGTCTCATGAGTGCACAGCTCCAAGGAAAAGGGAAAAGTAGGTAGGCCTGTAGTGTGAATATGCAGAGGCAACACTCTCAGAATCACCTTTACTATGGTAAATAACATTTTTCCCCTTTTTTCAGGGTGGCCTCTGAATATTCCTACCAGCAGGAGTCTAGCAAGCAAGCAATTCCTCCCTCACCCCAGAAGAGCAGTTGTGAAGAGCATGTTGTGAAGACTTCTAAATAAAAAAGGACTGCAAAACTGTCCTCTTGAAGTAAGCATCAGACCCAGAAGCCAAGTCAAAAGAGTAGTGCAGCATTCCTGAAGATTTCTACAATGAAAATGTTATGGAGACAGGCTATCAATGCCACTTTAGCCCTACACTAAAGCAAAGCTGAAGACGTCTGGTACTTGTCATCCTAGCTAACATATTTCAATACACAAATGAATTCTCTTGGAGACATTGCATGAAAATGAAATGGCCCTTTATGCTGACCCCAATAGCTACAAAACATCCAGCTGACTTCCTAAATGCTTTAGTCCTATTCCAAAAACAGGAATTAAAGCCCATTCGATATCTATGGTACAGATGTTCAAATTTAACCTTGTGAAATACAGTGACAGGAAAAAACTTGCAAGCTCATCTCACAGATGTAACTGGAATTTAAAAAAAAAAAACCAAAAAACCCCCCTATTCTTTAGGGTACATTCTCTACATCTGGTGACACAGCTGGCTCCCTAGAGCAGGGTGATCCCTAGGCCGGATTGTTTAAATCATCTTTGAAAAATTAGGGAAAAAAAAACATTTTTTAAACCCAGATATCCATATATTATCTTAGCTTATCTACAGTGTTCACACTTAAAATATTTCTACCTATTTGCAACTTCTACCTGTATGAGATGTTTGCTTTACAGGGAAGACTGCTAAAACTGGTAAATGCTTTCAAATAGCTAAGAGATGTCTCCACTATAAGGCCCAAAATGTTTACCTACTATAACTGTTGTAAGTATGTTGTAAATATGATCATTTGGATTGTAGAGAGTTTCTGTGGTCCTGGAAACTTGGGTGAGGGGGCAGTTTGCTAAATGCAGAAAGACAAAATTGGTAGGCAAGGACATTTTATTTCAAACTTCTAAAGTTTTACACAAAGGCTCAAATCCATATATTGCATTGGGAAGAGAGGGAGGAGAAGGGGAAAAGGTGTTTCTTCGAATATGTTCAGATAAAATTTTGGATAACTGAATGAATTTTAATGTTAGCTGATGTAAGAGAGATGATCCTGATTTGGATAATAGGAAATTTCTTATAATTGAGGTCAGAAAGGCTGTAGGGTTTTACAAATAATTGATTAAAAATGGTAATTTTAAAGACAAAAACATAGTTTGACAATGTCCTTTTAATCCTCTAGGACTATATATGTGTGTTTTACATCTATACTCACATATTAAAAGGATTTTTCCCCATTTCAAAACACTGAAGAATTTTGTTTAGCAGTTTTAAAAATCTCAGCATTTAAATAGTTAAAGGAAACTTTGTTTCTCTGAGAAAAGTAATCAATTAAAATAATTAGTTTCATGTAGTTTTAAGCTGAAAATGAAATTTCTGCGTGCACTGCTAGCAGCAGCTATTTACTAAAAAATGAGTTTGAGACAGACAGTATTTGGAGTTTGTGGCAATACAGAACCATTTCCATCCTGGATTAAATTATCTGACACACTGACCATGTTTAAGATAATCACATTTTTAATTTGTATGAGCAGTATTTAAACCGTTTTGTATTCCCATTTTTTCACCTCTTAGTACGTTCACATTACAGATGGCTCAAATTGATCGTTTTTAAACAAAACATTCAGGAGCTGTTAAGTTTTGATTCCTTTCAGGGTACCTAACTCTGCTCTATATGCTTTAACAATAAAAAAATACAAACTACAAAATGTAAAATTCATAAAATACAGCAATACTAGTTGCTCCCCAAAGAAACATCATCAAAAAGCATTCCCAAAAACTTGAGAGATGAGTTGTGAAGTGTGCTTTAAAGATTAACATAGCCTCTGCTGCATCAAAGAGGGTCAGAATGTTCCAGAATCCTCACATGGAAAATGCCTTCCTCATTCCCAGTCTTCTTTTTCTTTAAGCCAGAGCAATGTTAGCACAAGACCTTCTCTGAATTTTTTTTTTAATTAAAGATATTCTCTAAGAATTATTTTGGGGAAACTCTATAGGCTGTGTTATACAGGTGGTCAGACTAGATGGCCACAAATGGTACCTCCTGGCTTTGTAATCTATGAAATATTTCAATATCAAAACAGCAGAGGGCAAGTGCTAAACTATTTGGGTTTTTATACCTTAAACTCAACCCAGAAGCTAATAGGAAATCAGCATAGACCCTGAAATACAACAGTCATGTGCATAAACACTGGCACCACCAGAAAGGATCAACCATGCAACTACGGTGATGGACTTAATCAGCCCACTTAGGGTAACAAGGCAATCTACAGTCTATACCAATACTAAAGGCATCCTACCACCTTCCTGGGATACTAACATAACAGACACTCTCAGCCAAATCTAGTTTTGAATGTCGACGGTGAGCATCCTCACCAGGAGCGCTTGCACTGATTTAACTGTCAGTGTGAGGCATCATGGGATGGCTTCTGAAAAGCAGCAAGAGTCAATGTAAGCAACATTGTGTCTACACTAACACTGAATCGACCTAACTATATCGACTTAAGCACCTCTCACGGAGGTGGAGTTATTAAGTCGGTACAGTGGGGTGTAACATCGGTGGAAGCTACATTTTAGTGTAGATGCGTACAGAGTTGGGTCACAACTCTGAAAAGACATAACTTTGAAGTGTAGACCAGAGCTAACAGAACTAAAATCAAACATCAGCTTTTCACTATGTCCACAACACAATTTCACATAACTTGCTTACTTCCACAAACCATCTCAGCAAGAGGCATAGTGCCTAGGTTGATGTAGTAAGATGTAGATACTGCGTTGCTTACATCAACTGTTGCTGCCTTTCAGAAGCCGTCCCCACAATGCCCTTCACTGACTGTTAAATCAATATATGTGCTCAGGTGAGGATTTGCCCTGCTGTCACAAGCAGCATAGTGTGAACATGCAAAAATGATTTAATTACTACAGTGGCTGTAAGTCAAGTCAACTTAATTTTGCAGTGTAGACTTGCCCATAGTCACTGAAAGGACACAGCTACCAACTTGGGGGCAGACTGCAAAGACCTAACGAAACACTCACCCAAACACGACTATTAACCACTTCCACAAAGTAATCTCTCCAACAATCCAATTCCATCAAAGCTTCTCTCCAACCTCATCAGTCTCATATGTAGTCAGTAACAATACCCCTATATCCCACTCTGCACCAAAACCTCCAAGTGCCTCATGTGGGCTGCTGCTATGAAACAATAGTCGTGCTGCCACTTATGGCAGGATGGTAGATGGAAGTCATTCTGAAGGTGGAGAAAAGCTTAATAATCATGCAAAAAGAAAAATTTGTTAGTCTCTAAGGTGCCACAAGTACTCCTTTTCTTTTTGCAAATACAGACTAACACGGCTGCTACTCTGAAACCTTAATAATTATGTCTCATAACCATGTTTCATGAACCTCTCATACGTAAAGAATCTCACAAATATCTGCCACATCATAATCTTTATGTTCTCACATTCTTTAGCTCTCATTTGATCAAGATTTGTTAGCAAGTTCAACAATTTCCTATCTCCAAAGTTATCCAGAAAAGAGGATGGAATATCTGGTACATGTATTAAGAATAAAGCCAAAGTGTCTGCTATTGCAGGCATGCTATTGGGCAGCAGGAGGTACATGTAAAAAGGAGCCAACTGAAAGAAATCCTATGCCAAGCAGAGAAGTGAAAACTCATGGGACTTGACAGATGGGACACATGCAAAGTGTGACCCAGGCTAGACAGAGATGGCAGTGCCTTGCTCATGCCCTAAGCAATGTCTGATATTGTGGGAAGGATTCAGATTAATCTGGGTGATGAAAAATTTTATAGCACTTTTTTTTTTAATCCAAAAGTGGTTTTTTTTAAAACTAATGGAAGTATAATTAAGGATCAGTTCACTCACTGTAATGCAGACACATCTAGAGTGAAACACAACTAAGAAGATTACTATTTTAATGTGTCTGTTAAAATATTTCATCGTGAAAGCATCAAGCAAAAGATCAAGCTCAAGCTTCTAGATTGCAGTGCTCTACATATTTGGTACTTTTTTGATGGCTGGGTTGTGGAGGGTTAAAATGTAAGTTCCTATTTACTAGAATTTACCCCAAGTCCACTAAATGAGCATGTATTCATAACACAAATAGTAGAGTAAACGCCTTAATAAGGCATAAATTGCGTACAATTAACTTCTCTTTCTTGATGTTCAATCAAAATTGAGGGTGACTATCACTCACAGTGGCAAGACCAGATATTTTTAGTTATGGGTAGCCTGCAATTTTAATTTTATTATGTGTCCTTTTACACTTACAAAGGAATATTTTCCTCCTCACGCACTCAGTAGTACTTAAAAAAACCAAAACCAAAACCACCCACTAATGGGAAAATAAGCTTAAATCAATGTAGACATTTGTTTAAAATATTTACTGTAAAAATTGGCAGTTTTCTTCAACGTGGCGTTAAAAGTTCAGTGTTCCATTACTCTTTTGTGTATTGTGTACACAATAAAATGTGAGTCATCAACCTATATAGAAACATGAGAACTATCAAACCTTACAGTTGCTATAGGGTAATCAGTAAAAGATTTTATCAGCCTCTCCCTAACTCCCCTCCCCTCCCAAGTTGTTAGGAAGGACTGCCTCTGAAGCATCTACCCAGCATAGTATTGACAAAGCAGCAAATGATTTATAGTCAATTGACAAGGAGGGAGTTTTAGAAATCAAATATATAATTTCTTCACTGGAAACTGGGGGAAAGGAGGAGTGAAATTCTGGTCCTATTGAAGTCAATGAGAGTTTTGCCGTTGACTTCAATTGGGCCAAGATTTTACTTTGGGACTTTGTTCGGCACCTAAATAGCAATGACCTCATTAGTCATTCAATTAAGTCACTTGCAGGAGTAACAAATTCTCCTTTAGTGCCTGAAGATCTCATATTCCCTGTGTATACTATACATTAAATATTCATTAAATTCATGAGATCTTTAAAAAAGTGAATCTATTCAAGAAATTTAAGTGCATTGCTTTTTAAAATTTAATTTCTCCATAGTTTTGTTATTGACAGACTTTGTAGTACTGAGTCAAACTGAAAAGCATAATTTCAGATGCATTTATAAAATATTTTGTTTTAATATTGCCATGTTTCTCCTGATTTTCAGCAACTGAAAGTTATGTAAAGCTATATAAAACATGATAGTATATAATCAAGCAAAGCATGTCATCAGTAAGCCTGATTCTCTTCTCCCACCCATTTTGTATTAGTGTAATACCATTCTCTTCAGTGAAGTTACTCCTGATTTATACTGGTGTATGAAAGAGCATATTCAGGCCTCATCTCCTACGAAGTTTCCCCCTCCGCCCTCCTTTCTTGAAATACACCTTTTAGTTGCCTTACAGTCCTTTTGCAGGGTTACCAAAGGCAGAGTTCTAGTGGATTGTCTTTGACAATGGTAAACATACTTCTAAGGCGGCTACATAAACAATTTTTATAAAAGCTCTCTTCACTATTGTTTCCTTACATAACAAGAATGCTTTGTTTACCACAATATTTGATTCACAAACCTCTTGTAACTAAACCAGTAACAGACCCTAAATTTTGGTTCACATTAGTCCATATTTATGGGTATAATTTTGCAAATATTGGCCCAATATTTTCTACAGTATTCTATTACTTTGGCTGAGCAGCTTTGTGCAGAACAAGTACATAATAATACACAATAAAACATCAAATGGACCTTACAAAACAATGAGACAATTCTGTGGACTAATGCAGTTTACTTCCTGAAAAAAACAGATGTTGAAGAGATGAGGGTATGCTCATATTCAATTTTCATGGGGGGTACTAGGGAAGAGTGAAGAAGAAAGAAATAAGGTGTTTGTCTGTACAAGTTGAGATCACTTTGAGGCCCAAGAACCAGCGTATATTTTCTGGAGTGAATTTTTCTAATTTTAATGTGTCTAGTGAAATTGTTTGGCCCTGTGTTTTGTTCTGGAACAAATTGGGAAAGGGGGATTAATAGTGTTTATGTACAAAAAAGTCAGTTTTTTCAATTTTCTTAATTTAAAACTCCCATCAGTTACAAGCTGTAATTATTTTGCCAACTAAAAATCATTCATTAGAAGGATCTTGGCTCAGAGGATAAGTATTATGACACTGCAATAGATACCACACGAATGTTAGGCATTTTATCTAAATTTGAGATAAAGCAATTCCTTTTACAAGTAGAGTCATTTATCACAATGTTTTTGTACCAAATATCTGATGCCAGTTCCATCATTGTATTTAACGGATATCGATGGAGCAGCAAGCCAATTCACCATACCATAGGGAACTAGAGCAATTGATTTTTTAAAATTAAGGTTATCTGAACACACCCACTTCACGTAATAACTAAGTGGAGGTACGCCAAGTATTAACATGGGCTCCACACCTGGACAAAGGAATTCTCATGTATAAAGTGAACTGAACATATTGATTTAATCGGTTTGGCCTCCAGCCATGCTGTGATAAGCAGTCAGGCAGGAAATCTTAGCCTGAGTTTCAAATGAGCATGCACCAAAGTAAGTTATTTCTGAAGTTTCATTTAATACAAAAAAAACAAAAAAGCAAGTGCAACACACACTCCCTCCACATACACACTTCTTTACAGAAAAACATACTACTTTTAAAACAGTTAGCTCCAAATATTAAATACAAAAACCTCAAGGGGCCAATGCAAAACCATCAAATGCTGTAGGTGCGGGGGGAGGGAGGGCAGGATATAGGAATTCTAGGTACCAGAATGATAAGCAAAAGAAGGCTGCACTTATCCAATCTGCAGTCCAAGAATTTAAAATAAAATAAAATAAAATAAAATAAAGGAAGACAAGAAAATGCAATTTGTTTTTCTCAGCTGGCCCTTCGCCAACAACAAACCTATAGAAATTAAACATAAAGATGTTTTTTTGTCCTAGGTTTATGATTATCTACAAATTTAAGAATTTTTAAAAATGTATTTATAGAGCCTTCTTGAATGTCTCATTGTCCATGTATTTTTCCTTAAAAAAACCCCCAAAACCAAGACATCACTTAGTTTTAAATGGCCTAGGGAAAAAAAAAAAACAAATATTTGCTGATGCAAGAATACGAAAGTCAGGAAACAGAAGCAAGTTTTGAATATTGTCCATCATGTGTTAGCAAATGCAGAGCTAGGAAGGGTTAAGTACATTTTCTGTGCATAGCATTAGTATTATGAACCTTTCCTTCCCGTCGCCCTGACTTACACAAGCTTTCCCAGAGACATGCAAATCCTCTCTAGCATAGTAAGGCTCAAAACAAACAGCATTTTAAAATGTAAAAATGTTAGTTATGTTTTTACTATTTGTTTTCCACCTTTGATACACAGAATGGAATCCAAGGTAGAGTTAGCCCCTCACATAGCCAGTCTCCTTTCAGATTTCCAAGCCACCAGAAGTGTAATTTTAGTTTCAACTATTTTTTCCTTAGACTGACCCTTCATGTTTTTATTATTTAACTTTTGCATAAAATGCCTGTTATAATATCAACACTGTGCATGTGTAACAGCACTTCCCCAAATGCTATACAGCATGTGGCCTGAGATCTCACACTGTACCCAAGACACGTTCAGTCACAACTTCCTAGTTACGTATTGCTTGCTTTTATTATCTTCTAATGTTGTGCTTATTCATTTTATAATCAGATATCCAAGAAATTAAAGAAAAATGTTCCCAGTACCAGAAAAGCTAGCCCTCCCAATTTCCCATTTTAACTGAGCACTGATATTTAGAATCACAAGCAATCTAAAAAAAAATACTCAGCAAATTCATTTTTTTAATAAATGGATATTTAAAATGAAAACAGGGGATGGTCAGAAAGGTTTCATTTGCTCCTACTGTTGTCTGTTAAACAAATCATTTCTACAGAATTACAAACAAGACCAACTCAAATGCTTTGCTTTCCCTAGACATCCATGGACCTCCCCCATCTCCCCACTAAACAGTTTATGAGTTTTCTCAAGACACTGGGCTGGCTTAAGTGGCATCCTCTATCAGACAGCCTCTCTCTCCTTTATAAGCACATTAGTAGGATTACAATCACACAGAAATCAAGGTTTAGAAGTTGTTTCAGGAAGTCTGGACTTGAAAACTGGCTATTCACTTCCACGACTCTTAAGACTAAGGACATCCACCCTTTAAGCCCTGAAGCAACTTCTAAGACTTGATTTCTGTGTCATAGAAATCCAGGAAATAGTTTTCTGTGTAAACTTGAGCATGAGGGTATGTCTACGCTACAGTGGCACACATACAACACTGCAGCTGTGCCACTGTAGAGTAGATGCTTCCTACAGTGATGGAAAGAGTTTTTCTGTTGATTGTAGGCAATCCACCTTTACAAGAGGCAGTAGCTAGGCCACCTTAAAAATTCCAGTTGAGTCTACAAGGGGGTTAGGTTGACTGCATTGCACGGGGCACAAAATTTTTCAAAGCCCTAAACAATGTAACGGGGTCAATCTAATTTTTAGGTGTAGACCAGGCCTGAGACTTCTGACAAACCAAAACTATGATGTTTTCTATGGTAATGAATCTACTTTAATTGTTTGTTCACCTTTTCGAACAGCTTAACTATTGTGGTTTTTCAATCTTAGTAAAATTGATATGGGAATATCATAGCTCAACGTGCAAATGACAGACTGTATTCAGAAGACAAAAATCTATTGTGGAGAGAGACAGAAAAACTGACAGAGCCAACTGAGTTATGGTTAAAATTTCTTTTATTTCAGTATAGGAGATCCTGAACTGAAGATTTATGTTTTGGCCTGAACTGTTAAACTGGGTATGTTATTCTCTAAATATATTGTGCCATAAGTGTACACGGTACTATGATAGTAAAACGTCTAGGACATGTTCCACCTTTTATCATTAGCAGTGGCTTGAAGTTTCAGATAAGGTATGCATTGCTGAATATTCCTGGAATATAAACAACAACTATGGAACTTTATTTAATATTATTGATTGCATACAGGTATTCAAGACACCATGGTGATGGATGCGGAATAAAAACCTACATTATGTGAACATGTTATAAACAGAATCTCAACTTTTGGACGTTCAAAGAGCTTACAAGATGAGAATAATACATGAGAAATTCAATTTTCTATTTAAAAAAATGTGTTGCCAAAGAACAACATTCAAGCTTAGAACTTTCTCATGTGAACGTGAAAGGATCCAAATAAAGCAGTAAGGTATGGCAGGCAACGCAGGTCTCTTCAGCTACTGCAGGCCTTGGGTGATGTTAAGTAGTAAAAGACTAAAATTCTGTTACTTGCAATGATCCCCCATTTCAGATGTTTATTGGTGGCATGAAATAGGGAAAAAATATCAAAAAGTTAATTTCCCCCGCCCCCAACATTTCTTGCTAATGTGCACAGAACAAAGACAAAAAAACTCCAGTAGACATTGGATTTACAGGTTGTGGAAGGCCTCCAATGATTTTTCATTTTGGTTTATTCTTAAATATTGTTTTGCAGAGGGGATTATCTAGAAGGATAGCTAGAAAAAACAGTGCTAGAAATACAGATTTTAGTTTTCCAGGCCTGCAAGAACAGCTTGAACTATTTTTCTTTAGCACAGTAATTTCTTCAAAATCCTATGAACTCATTTCTCCCTATCCTCTGGGATCTCTCCTCCTAAGATAGTATCTTTATATGTTTTTAATCATTGTATTTTGAGGATTCTATCTGTATACTGTAGTAAAATTAGACTGCTGTGTAGATAAATGGAATTGAAGTGGTGTTTTAATTATAAGTTGCACATGTTTTATTAGGATTGTCTTCTTAATCAAATATCTTACCTTGTCTTAAGATTTCTCCATTGTGTGCGTATTTGCTAACACCAGTAAAAACAGATGATATAACAAATCTGCCACAAATTGATAGTGAAAGAATTATTTACTGTGTGCAAAAACAGTACAACTTGAAGTCGATGTTTTGGAATATTATGTCATTCTAGACATTATATGTTGTAGTTATGAACAGAAACCCAGCTTGTTTGATACTGGGTGTTAATTAAGTTAAGAGTTTTCTCCATAAGAGGATAAAGAATTTACTAAACAGCATTAATATAATACTGTTAAACTCCTTGCATGGGAAAAACCCTTTCATGGGTTTCTTTAAAATGCTGTGTGATGGCCAACTCAATTCATTGTTCCCATGTGTGTGAAATGACAGCCTGGCTAAGAACTTATAATACGCTAAGTCCCATACTTCTTACGCTTTTTTCCGTATCAACGTTTGGGAATGTACCTATACCTTAAACTGCATGAAGATGAGACTTTATCTGTTTTGAAATATTAAAAAAAGGTCTACCCATTTTGCTGAATGTAATCTATATCCATCAAATTTGACTGAAATATTGAAAAAGGTATGCCTCATTGCAAACACATTGAAACATGTGTGCCAATAATCTACCAGTCCTAGGGGCCTGGAGCTTAAAACAAAAACAAAAAAACAGTTGCACTCTAAGGGAACCAACATGCAATACATAAAAATTTACCCATCTACTCCATTTTTTATGTAAAGAACCAAAAAGTTAAAACTACACACCACTTGTTTTATCCTCTAAAAAGAGCTCAATGACATAACTACATGTCTTCTCATAAAGATCATGGTGTTATACAGGTTGTTCTATATAATACAGAAGACTTTTCTCATTCTCTATAGCATTACAGTGTTGCAATAAAATTCTAATTCTATTCCACAAGAGGTAATTTGTTGAGAATTTCACTTCAAAAATAACATTTCATATGGGATATAAAGACAAATATTTCTGATGCAAAGCGCATATACAGAAAATTAACTACTTCTCTCTCAAAATTAGATTCGTCAGTAGTTTTATTTTTGAGGTGTTGATCTACATTAACTACAAAAAATTAAAATCTAAGTTTCATCTGGTGATGCAGCCTAAGATTTTCAGAAGTGACTAGTGATTTTGGGTGCTCAACTTAAGACACCTTGAAGGGCCTGATCTTTCAAAAGTCTAAGCACCTATTTTCTGAAAAATCAAAACCCTTTAAGATATTTCAAGTTAGGCACCCAAAGTCACTATTAACTTGAAAATCTTGGACTTGATTGTTCATGTGAATTTTATGCAGAATTTTTTTAAAAGCCCCTTTTAATAAATAACTGGTTTATTTTCCCTTGTTTTAAACTAAAATACTTCCTTCATAAAAATTAGTAGCAATGAAGACAAATGTAAGAGGGCTCAATGCAGCTTCCAACAATCCAAGAAAAGTATTTTGTTGTATTTGAATCTGGACCCGTTCTGGAATCAATGTACAGTCATTTACTGAAAAGAGCAAGTAGGCCAGAATTTTTTCCACAGTGCACTGTGAATGTGAATGTGTGTGCACACATGAGCAAGGTATGTGTTATTTTTCTCATCCACCTTAAAAGACAATGTCTAACTCAACACTTTAAGCTATAAAAGTGACCACAAAAAATATAAAGCAGATCAAATATATTTAATATAAAAGAATTGCATCCTATCAATTAGCTTTGCACCACTCTCACATAAAAACGAATATCAATTTGCTTAATCACCTCATCTTTTGTTTTATATTTATTTTTAAACGCTCCCTTTCCTTTACCAACCAGGAGATTTTTCTGTTGATTAACACCCTTAGGCCACATGTCTACATTGCCAAACATGCAAGCGCTAAAGTAACATTACACATTGTTTTTAAACCACCCACAAGATCCAAAGTTTATTTACATCTTATTTTGTTTCACAGAAGAATCACTAATAAATTCAGAAGCAAATGCCTAGCATGTCTTCCTTTTTTATTGGCATAATAGCTATCATCATAGAAAACTCACTAGGCCAAATCCTTAGTTGGTATAAGTTAAATTCAGTGCTGATTTACACCAGGTAAGGACACAGCACATGACCGACTTTTATTCTGAAGTCTCTATTGTTTGTGAAAAAGTTTATTTTAAGTAATGTCAAAATTTCTTTTCAACCTCTCTTAGAAAACATTAAAATAATTCACTTCCTTGTTTGCAAACCTGTATTGTGTAAGCACAGCTCTGGCAATAGTGTTTATTGCTCTTCCTCCTTTCCTCTTATCTCATTTGCAACACATAGTGCAGAGTTTGCAGCGGAGATTTCAGAGAGGTTCCAACTCAGCCCATGAGCTTGCACAATTTGGCTCACAATCATTTGTAGGTGGAAACAGAATTTGACCCTAGGTTTTCTTAAGTCCTAAAACAACTGAGCCTTTGAAAAAAGATCTCTGGACAGTGATTTTTTTTTAATTGATATTTAGAAATCAGAGAACATGTCTTCCCAGATTACAACATCAAGAGACGTACATTTTAAACCAAACAGATTGACAATTTCCTCCTTATGTGGATTTGGTTGACAAGTCAAATTCCACAAACACATACAGCATTAGGCAGAAAGCCTCAACAGTTCCTCCAAAAAAGTGGAAAGCTTAAGCCAAAAGAAGGAAATCAGCCGATTCAGATAAAGATGAGAACTAGTATTACCTAGGCATTCCTTCCTGAGGGTTGTTGTGGTTTTGGTTGTTGTTTGTTTGTAGTTATTGGGTTGGGGGGGGAGAGAGAGAGAGCGGGGAATGACATTTTTGAAGTCATAGTAACTATACACAGCAGTTAATGTGCAATCATTCCAATTTGTAAAAATAAGCCATTTACAGAAAACAGTCTAGATATTATATTACATTATATTGCACTCATGATGGTATCTGAGCACCTTAGATTTTCAACAAAACAGTGAAATGGGAGAAGTGAAAGGAACTGCAGCTTGAAGTCCTATTGCCTTGCAAACAAAACACTAATTCTCTACTTTGACTAACCTAAAACCTTCATGTTTTTTTTTTAACTTTTGACTTTTTAATATGAACTTCTGAGGTTGCCTATGTCTGTTCCTGCTAAGTGTTTGGAATCCCCTTTTAGAACAGCGTGCATAGGTTGTTCTCCTGCTACCATTCTTTGTCTGTTTGTTTTAACAGTACAGATGACCGGTAGAATGGATTCCATTTATTGTATATGAATATACACTTAATTTATCGTTTGTCAATTGAGAGAGTTACAATACCAAATAGGCAGACCTAAGACTATGATAAGTAAATATAAAAAAGATACATCCTTCACTGCCTGTTTAAGTATGCTGGAGATTAAGTTATTTGCACCACAGAAATAGTACCCAATTGAACAGATCAAAAAAGATTGAGAGAATAAAGGCCACTGCTCAGAAAACTGTCCAAGACTGGTGTAGACCAAATACAGAGGATCAAAAAACTTGCTTCAATATAAAACCTATGGCAACATGACAGTTTTGTTACACAATGTAATTAACATAGTTGACACTTAAATAAAATCCGTGGAAGAAAATACACAACACACTGGCATTTTACTTTGCTTCTAAGAGAGGGTTACAATTCAAAAACTTTTTTGGTAAATACATTTAAAAAACACAATATCCGAAGTCCCTAAGTGGACGTTTGTTACAATAAATGAATTTGCAATACACACACTAACAGGTTTTACAGAGGCCAGAACTGTAACTTATCTAGAGCAAGGTTAGAGAATTTAATGTCATTTTTTTTTGTTCTGTGTTTTTAAAAAAAGATTTACACCTGATACTCTTTGTAACTATATGGCTGTGTGTGAACACCACTTTTTTTTTACCTCATTCTCAGTTAAGGAAGCTGAAGGAGATGAACTCTTGCTAAAACCAAGAGTTGAAGATTCTGCTGCTGAAGCCCGATTTCGCTTCTTCAGTGGTTTACATGCATCAGACAGATTTTTCGTTGCTGTAAAATAATTTTGGTTTACAAAGTGAAGTTTGGAACTTTAAAACGTTATCTCCCTGAAGCCATTTAAAATACTCCCTCAGATAAGGGAAGGAATTGTGTAGGTACGTCTTCTGGGCGCCTATGTAGTACTGAGTAAGCAGTGCACTATCAAGTTTTTGAAATAATGATGTGTATTGTTTTGAAGACTCAAGAGATCTCCAATTATACAAATATGTACTAAAAATATTGTTAAAAATTTCCAAACAGCTTGCTAAATATTTTTAAATTACAATACTCTGTAATTTATGACTTTTTAAAAAGAGATGCAACACTAATTTGCTCAAACACTACATTAGAAGACCTACATGATCTCAGCAAAATCGGATTCACTTTGTTAACAAACATCCCCTTTTAAAAAAAGTTATTTTTAAAGGAACTGGATGCTTACACTAAAAATAGCAACAATACCACGTATATTAGTTTAGATCTTTTTGTAGTGTATTAACACTTTTGAAACTGAATGTAAGAGTTAAATACATGTGTTCTTGTGTTCTTATAAAAAAGTTACCTTAAACATGTGCATGATTAACAAATCTGATCAATGAACCACTTAGCACACAAGATTGTTTTACAACTCCCTCTTGACTCTCCACATTGCCTCCCATCAAACAATTGTTACAATGAAGTTCTTGAATCACACATGAATTTAAGTTTGATGGTCACTATTTACTATATACACTTATTTTATTGGATAAATGTATAATTAATCAGGCATTGAACAGCAAGGTTTATATTGCGACTTTACAATATCAATGGGCAACAGTTTTAATTTGGTGCCATCAAATGGTGAACTTCAGAACTGCTGCTTTAAATCAGCAATACACAATTTCAATCAAATATAGTACTGCAAAATGCTGGCAGTGCAGAAAAGAGTGAAACCCCTCAAAATGGGGTTTAATGAATATAACTCAATATGGCTTCAGCAAAGTTTAGATGGCTGTCTCAGACAACCTGTTTAGTTTAAATGATTTAACTGAAAAAAATTAATTAAAACTTATTCTGACCACATTACCTGACTGGTTCTTTTGTGAAGAGAAGGTTTCTGTGACCTTTGTTTTTGCTGTTTTGTCATTGCTTGTCTCCCTCTGTCACAAAATAAAAATAAAAAAGAAAAAAGAAAAAAAACTCCTAATTTATGAGTGATTGGATAAAGGTGGCAATTACTTTTGGATTTCTGTTATTAGAAAGACAGTGTCTTTGCAAACATCCTGGTCTATATTGTAATGTAATTCAGCTATGGTAAATTTCCATTTTAGGCATGTTTATTTTTTATAAACCACCAACTGCAGAGGCTATAAAACTATCAAACAAAAACAAAAAACCCCAACTTGATATTCAGTGTCTAACCTATCCATCCAAAACTGAAATATGAACCCCTGCATGAAAAGGAAAATGCTATATGAAGACAGAGCATTTCAGTCAGCTTTAATATTCTTTTGTCCAAACTGGTCAAGTTAAAACCTTTAAATTACTAACGTAACTGCAGCAGAAATATATAAATTAGAGGATCAACCCTGCACTGAATTTTAAGTCTCAGATACTTGTTGTCAACGTCACTACTTGTAGCAGTGTCATTTTTTGCACTGTTATTGTTAAAGGTTGTGCCAGCATTTCCATTATAAAATACTATTTTCAATGGAATATTGATATTGCATAAATTTGTGTCAGACTGAAACTTGTCAAATATTTTAGGCCAAGTAGTATTTTGAGAAATTTGGGAACTTACATTCAGCTGTTTGACTGTGGACATTGCACCTGGTCAAAAATAGTGCACCTCCCTTAATTACTTAAGCAACAGGGATAGCCACAAATATCTTAACTATGAGCTATAGATCCACTGAGGTGGTAAATCATGCAAATAGTAGTCAACGTTGCTTAACCTTAAATTGATGCAGATCTGATCAACAAGACGGGCATTTTGGAAGGACCCAACTGCCAATATATTTTGATTTTCTAAAGGAAGCTTAAGTATTTATTGATTTTCCTCAGTCAATGAATTGTTGAGCTGATAAAGTTTTGTAGAATACCTCAACGCCAGACTACAGAGGAAGAAGTGGTCCTGCTGGATCAAAAAACCCACCTTAATGGAAACCAATAGCAGTTTTGCCTATCCATAAGCCATATTCTTTGCTGAATAAGTCAGACTGTGTTTACATAAACTTCCTATCACTGAGACAACTAGAAGCTATAGTTCCATCAGGTTCATAAATTTCTTGATATATTTTTTAACAAGATGATTGAGGATCCGTGGTCTGATTCACTCTTCACTGAAAGTGTCCTTGCTTGTGTTACATATTTATGCTCCTTTAATGCAGCTCCCATTGTGCTGATGTGATTTCTATATGCGCCATAAGTTATGAATTTTTCAGACAGAATCTATGAATATGTATTCTTACCTAATCATTTTGTTCTATAACATTTAAATTTCATAAAGAATAATTAAGGGCACAGAATAGCAATAGCAACACCCTGCTCCTTTGCAAGGAGCAAAGGTTCATGACCAATCCCAAAGCTTCTTACTCCCCAGGACAGAGGATATTAAAAATCTGCCACTGAGTTGAAACTAAAGAACGGGAAGTGCGGCTTCAATGCTCTTCACCACTCCATAGGTGGATGACAGCTAAGTGATCTTTAAATTGTTTATGGTGATAAAGTGGACCGCTGGAACTACCCTAGGTTTCTAAGAGGAGGAAATGGGTAAAAGACGATTCATACAAAGTAATAAGAAAACAACCATTCTGCTATGTCTGAGACCTTCTGGAGCTAAAGGCATAACAAGAGCATTCACGTATGTATTCAGGGCTCCCAAATTACTTACTAAGTACTGGATCACAATGCTCCTTTCCCCAGAGGATTCACAACACTATTTTACAATAAGTCTTCATATACTATATTACTAAGGCTTGATCTGGAAAACACTTACATATGTGCTTATGTTTTCGTAAGATTAGTCCTACAGAGTTTACTGGGTCTACCCACAAGCAAAAAGTTAAGCACATGCCTAAATGTTTGCAAAGTATGGGCTCGCTGTTATAAACAGAATCCCTAGTGATCTAGGCAAGTCTATAAAAGAAGTTATTCACCTTGTGTCGTAAAGATGGTTCTTCGAGATGTGTCCCCCAATGGGTACTCCCCTGTAGGTGTGTCTGTGTCCTTACAGTGGAGCACCCATATGGACACTACTCAAAGAAGAAGGAGAATGATCTAATTCTGACAAACAAGCTAGAGACTGAAGAGGAGCCAGTTAAAGGCCTGCTATCTGAACAACAAGTTGTTATATATACACTGCAATTTCTAAATTTAACAGATTGGAGTTCAGGACACCATGCCAGCCTAAACTGCTTTATAGGTTTAAATTTGATTCTTAGAAGTGTTTATTTGTACTTTATTTATTTTTAAGGACACAGTCTTTGATTCAGACAAATGGTGGTAACATTCACATACACATCTCTACATTTTGACACACAGAAAAGGGATGAAATTGTAAAGCAAGAAAACCAGTGGGCTGACCCTTGCCCATGGGAATTGAATTCTATTAGTATATTTTTTCAGCTAGGTTCAAATAACTAGCAAGACCTCTTTTCAGATGTCTCCATCTCAACACTAAATTAACAAAATCTTTTTAACAAGTGCATCCAAACAGACATTTTTACAGTTGCTTCATTTGAGGCAATTAAAAACCAGTAAATATTAAATCCTGAAAATGGAAATGCTGACAAACTTAACTATAGCAGAGTGATTGGTGCTGCTATAATTGACTTAAACAAACCAATGATATAATTACCTTCCGATTATTCTGTTTATCCATCCTGAGTCTTTTCCTAGGTGCTTCCTGAACTTCAAAATCTTCTGAAGGTTCCTTTGTCCTCTTTTTTTGGTTTCTTTTATTTCCATGTAAGTTACCTTGGGGTGGGGGATGGGGGAAACTTACATGAAAAAAATCTAAAGCTCACTTCGAAATTATCTTAAACTGATCTAAATTATATTTCTTTTAAGTTATTTTAAAAAAAAAACGATTAAAAATGTTAACAAATTTGATTAACCTCTTGATGCCTAGGGTCCAGTTTCTATTACTGAATGCTAGTTCTAAAATGTATCCAAACTCCTAATTGCTAAATAATCAACTTATTTAGTAAGACAGATCCATCTGCATAAGCACTAGTCTAAAATCTGAATATGTAATTTTCCACATTTGTGTCCTATCAAATAAAATAGAGCCGTTCTATAAAGCTATAACTGTGCTTTACCACTGAACAAAAGTTTTTAATGTCTTCCTCATTCTTTTATTAAGTTTTCCCAAGGATATAGATGCAGGTACTGGAGACTGAAGACATCTATTAAGGGGCCTCTGTTAGAGACAGGATATCACCAATCATATGGACCATTGGCCTTTTCTTGCATGGCAATTCCTATTTTTAAACATACAAGTGTATAGAAGGCCTTAAAAACTCCATTATACTTCTGTTTTGTGAACCAAAACCTTAAAGATTTAATAAGATTACTTAACTTATTGTACATGAATTCTTTACATAATAATTCATTTGCTTAATTTCAATGTAAAGCTCAAACACAAACGGTCAGTGACTGGTCTATATAGCCACTTACTAGGTTTAGTTATCTACCTTTTGAGGTACAGTTGGTATAATAATGGCTTAGAAAGAGGTCTGGTTCATTTATGATGCATGATGGGACCTACTACACTTACTCTTAACATTGACTCTCCAGTACTTTCCAAGTTGAGAGGCCACATTGCATGTTTAACATGGAGAAATTACAGAGTCCCAGACCATAAATTTATCATCTAAAAATCTTTCGCAAAAGTTAGCATTTTAAATTTGTTCTACAGCTAGAAGTGTGCTGTTTCAATGGAACTGATTTCTGATAAATATTTCAAATAAAGGCAACAACCTTAAAAATAAGAATAGTTGTCAAATTGGGGTTTTTTCCATATCCAATTGATTTAGGACTTTTTTATTATCTTAAATTCAAAGCAGCTCTGAATCTGCAAACTTAAATTAAAATGGCTCCAGGAGAACCTGCTACTTACAAAAAGCCAGCATTAAAAAACAAAACAAAACAAAAAACCCAATACGTTTTCTGGTAAGGTCTGGATGGGGAATGATTGAACTGACATGTTTTCATTTATAGAGAACTGAAAACGTACACAAAAAGATATGTACTAGCAACACCTGGTACAGGTACAATTCCAATTACATTTCTTGCAATATGACACTGAGGAAGTTGAACAAAATTCAGTACTACAGTATTTAGATATTTAATTTGGGATCCATTAAAACTCTAAAGTTAAAGACGACAACATCTGAGAAGAAATAAAGAGGTTATGATACGTGGGTGATTACATAAAAGGTACACTCAATAGCTACTTATAATGATGAACTAATTGCACATAACACAAATTTCAATTACTTCTGGATCTTGATCTCCTTTTAGGTGAGTCTTGAAACACTTTACGTTTGGCCTCTCCAATATTCTTCACTGATGAACCTTGAGAGATACAGAATGTTGTTGTTTTTTTTTTTTTTTTAAAAGGATATCCAAATATTTGACACTTAAAATTGTTAAAAACTTCACCAATTTTCCACAAAATGTTATTTCACACACAAAGATAACAAAACTGACTGCCATTTTTATACATTTTTTTTTTTTTCAAATCTGATGACCTTTCACACACTCCCTCTCATTCTTGTCACTGCCCAAAGCAGCACCTGGTAGCTTCAAATACTTCCACAGCAGGCCTTCCTATAGTGCTGTAAAACACTATGTATACCAGACATTTATAACTGGACTGAGAAGAGTCAAGAAAATGCCACACCCCCTCCATTCTTCCTTCTCAAGGAAGCTACTCCAAAGAACTCAAATTATCATATCAAAATTCTAAATAAACTGTTGTTTATCAAGACCATGAATCTTAGCTAACAGCAAAAAGTTACCTTGCAATTTCTTATGCTGTCCTAAAAGCTTTGCAGTACACCACAATAAAATGCCAAAATGGAAGAAAAGTTTAGAATAAAGTTTGGAATACTTGCTTCCTGAGCTGATGAATGTTATGAGGTAACACTTTTTAAAAAATGTGTGTGTGTGTGTGTGTGTGTGTGTGTCTGTCTATGTGTCTTATATATATATATATATATATATATATATATATATATATATATATATATGAATGAAAATAAAGAAAGGACCGTACGGGTTATATTTTATAAACCACTTCTTAAACTATTCTTAAGAACTAACCCATAAGTTTACATTAATAAAAATGCCTGATTTTCCCATTCCCACCACCCACATTTAGTGGGCAGTGAAGATAATGGCAGCTGCTTATGGGCAGAAGAAGAAGGAGAAACCACCAATCTCTAAACAGTAGAATGTTTACATATAACAACTTTGTAGAACAATGAGCAAGGAATGTAGACTTCATGGATTGCTTTTATTGTAACCATTGGCATTCTTTTCCTATTGGCACAAACACCAAGAATTAAAACCAGAAAACAATGATAGCTGTTTTCCCTACAGGTCTCAAATATGTGCTTAGTTTAACATCACTATGTATATCAAATTTAGTTAGAGTACACTAGCACAGTTTTACGTTTACCAGAGTCTTCTTCAGATTTGGGAGAGGTCACTATGGCAAACTTTGTGTTATAGCGAGCTTTCTGTTTTTCACTAAGCATGTTCCACTGTGATTCAAGCAGTTCTTCAATCTCCTCACGTGAAGCATCTGGATGTTCAGCAACCACCTGTTTATGCAAAAATGGGGCATACATTAAAGAGATAAACATTAAATGAGTGCTGTACATACTTATATTATTCTAATACAGTGGTTTAATACATACAAATCCACTTAAAATTTCTACTATATTCATAAAGAACTACTACAGATTGGAAGATTCCCTACACATCCCATTTATCCCTAAAAATAAGGTTTTAGTAACACAGATTTCAGCAGCATGAATTCTAAAGTACAGTAAATAATTCTAAAAAATAACTTGGACACCTTTTAACATTCAGAATACTGAGTATGGACGAACCACATCATTGAAAAAAATCCTTGTGATTTCATAGTTAGCAAAATTTAAATAAATACCACAATAAAAAATTAGGTGAACACTACTGGAATAAACAAGGCCTTCATAGATTCCACTAAAGTAATTAGAAGTATTTAGAAGTAGTTTGTCAGATAGATTAATTATTATATGTGCTGGCAATAATTTAGTTAACATTTTCTCAGACCACTTTACATATTTTAGAATACGCTCTATATTTTATTTTTATACTTTGTTTAATCTAATCAAGTATGAAGAAGCCCAAGTGTGGTAGGTATCCTTAGGATACAAAAACATTTGAGTTTTAAGCATAGTGGCCCTGATTTGATCGCATACTCTTGGAAAGTAAGGTAGCATAGAGAAGTCTGTTTAACAAAAATGGAAAAGCGGATACTAAATTGAAATGCTTAAATATATTAAATGGGATACTAAAGTGAAATCAAATATGTAGTTTAAAATCATGCAAGTCTTCTGGTCTAGAGATCTGGAGAACTGAATCATAACCACCTTCAGAGGATCTAGACTCTGAGTAATATTCATCCTCCCAAATCCTAGCTATCACTGGTCTGAGGAGGCATCGCTCAAAAGCGCCACACACTAGGAGAAACCCGAAGGCTAAAACCACATTCTCAATCAATAAAATCATAAAAATGGTGAAGGAAACAACAACAACCCAAATTTTCTTCTGATGAACATAAGATCAGCCACCAATAAAACCAGCACCATTCATTATCTTATTTTCAATAAAGCACTCAGCCTTGCTTACATCACTAAGATTTGGTTCAATGTCACTTCTAACCTATCCTAACACACCCAACCCCACAGCATATACCAGTGTCTTGCAGCCCCAAAAGGGCCGCAAACTGGTTTCAGGGCCCCGTGGGGCCCCGCAGCTGAAACCTAGAGCCCCGAGCCCCAGTGCTCTCACAGGGCTGAAAGCTCCGAGCTGCGATGCCACTCATGGGGTTAAAGCTCTGAATCCCCCAACCTGTGGGGCTAAAGCTGGAAGCCCCAAGAGACAGAAGCCCCAGAGCTCCCAACGCCACAGGGCTAATGCCCCAAGCCCTCCTCCTTGCTCAGTGGCTGAAGTCCAGAGCCTTGAGAGCACCCCGCCCTGTGGCTGAAGCTAGGAGCCCCAAATCCCCTGCCCCGGCTGCTGAAGCCCGGAGACCCCTGCCCCCCCACTGGACCCTGGAGTTTTTATAGCATGTTGGGGGCCCCTCAAAAAACAAACAAAAGGTTGAGAACCCCTGCTCTATACAACCCAGGACAAAGACAGACACTGCGGGGGGGGGGGGGGGGGGGAGAAGAGTAGCAGTCCTGTTTCCCAACCATCTCAGTTGCAGAAGACATCCCACCCAAGACAAAAATGTCTGAGTGCATCTATATGATCTATGAGGAGAAGGACAAGACACACACTTAGGGTGCTTAGGGGTCTACAGAGGTCCATATAGAAACCTTCTCAACTTCCTGGAAGAACTCGGAATGACCACCCAATAGTACTGGAATCTTCCTAATTCCTTGTCCTGTTACTTCAATCTCCATATATATAATGCACGTTATATATACTATTGTACTTGATCTAATGGCCTACATGAAAACCATGGGATTGTCCTGGAAGTTTCTGCACCTACACATGCAACTGGACATAGGTTTAAACCCATCTTCAGCTCAGGAGTAAATATGGGAGACGTTGCCAACGTTTCACTTTCCTGGTCTCACCACCACCTCATCAAGGCAAAGATCAGAGCCTTACATCCTACCCATTAGCATAGTGAACAACCCAAGCTTGTCCACTCCCAAAGACTCTCCAGGTTTTCAACTTAACCTAAGAGAACAAGCCACACAAATACAAGGCCAAAGCGTCAATGAGTTAGCACAGCAGTCCAATCACATGATATCCATTACTACTGATACCAACCCACCTCTGAGATAATTAAGGTTCACAAAATCAAGTGCAGAAGCAGAAAGAGTGCCAGTGGTGCAAATCACATTCTGAATCCATTTGCCAGCAGCACAAATCACTCCTACGGGAATGCACCATTGCAATAAAGGATACAAAAAAAGTAAGAAATTCCTCCGCAATCGACTCAGCAGTCACATCCAGCAGAGCTATTCTGTCTTCTGAACAAGCTCTCATCAACCCAAACTGCATAGCCCAGACATCAGACCCAAGCATGGGCTGCTCTTGAGAGCTGTCAGCATATTTCATTATGAGATCAACTGAACAAGTATGGTGATAATCAGTAACAAGAATTCCACCCCAGATCAGAGAGTATTATCGACCAAATCACCCTTACTGAGTTTGGCCTCCCCACATATACCAAAACTCAAGCAGCCCAGGAAAGTTTTAGAGCCACAGTTTGTGAATGAGATTCATACCCCTCCCTTCTAGTAAAAACCAGCATAGAATAACTATGCTCACTACCAACGGAAATAGTCAATGCCTCCCCTTCAGAGAAGCCCACCTATCAAACTCCTTGAAAAACACAATAGGTGGCCCAATATTCAAGCAGCCATCACTTGACCTTGCAGTTTACTCCAACTACTGTCCAATCCCTGGGCACAATAATTGAGGGCCAATTTCACAAAGCAGAAAACAATTATGAGCTAATTCAGCTGGAAAGAAGTAGTTAATAAAAAACTTGAGTGATAATTGGGAAGCACGTAAGAACACCTTACTGGTTGCACAAAAGCCACATCCCACTAGGTTGTGCTGGTTACAAAAAATGAGCCTGATTTAGAGAGGAAGCAAAGGCAGCTATAAAAAATAATATACAAGACATAGAAGAATGGGGAAGTTGACAGTAATCAATATAATTCTGAAGTTAGGAATTGCAGAAAATACAAGCAAAGGGGTACAAGGAGAAATTAATGGCCAAAGTTAAGGACAACAAGATGTTTTTGTTTTTTAAATACATTAGGAACAAAAAGAAAGGTATTGATCCATTACTAAATGGAAATGGTAGAATGATCAATAGTAATGCAGAAAAGACAAATATTTCTGATTTGTATCTGGGGAAAAACATAACATAGCCTCATCATATGGTGATGAGAACACTCTTGATTCCACTGTTATCTCTGGAGGATGTTAAACAGAAACTACTAAAGTTGGACATTTTTAATAAGCTGGTCCAGATAACTTGCATTCAAGGGTTTTAAAGGAGCTGGATGAGTAGCTCGCTGGATCATTAATGCTGATTTTCAGTAAGTCTTGGAGCACTGGGGAAGATCTAGAAGACTGGAAGAAAGCTAAATGTTGGGTCAAGTTTTCAAAAGGGTTAATGGGATGACCTGGATAATTATAGGCCTGTGAGCCCGATATTGATGCTGGACAAGATTGATGCTGGAATGGCTGATACAGACTAATACTGATTCTACTAATAAAATAATTAAAGGAGGATAATGTAGATAATCAAAATAGGTTTATGGATAATAGATCCGATCAAATTAACATGATTTTTAAAATAAAATTACAGGTTTGGTTGATAAGATAATCGTGTTCTGTAAGTCATCTGACTTGGTACTATACATTTTGACTAAAAAACTAGAACGATATAAAATTAACATGGCACACATTAAATGAATTATAAATTGGCTAACGGATGGATCTCAAAATATAATTGTAAACCAGGAATCATCATCATCAAGTGCATGCGTGTCCAGTTGGGTCCCGAAAGGATTGGTTTTAGCCATATGCTTTTTCACATTTTGATCACTGACCTGGAAGAAAGCGATAAAGGTTGCAGAAAACACAAAAATTAGGGAAGTGGTAAATAATGAAGAGGACAGGTCACTGATGCAGAGCAATCTGGATTGCTTGATAAACTAGGCACAAGCATACAAAATCTGTTTTAATACAGTTAAGTGGAAATGTATGCATCTAGGAACAAAAAAATGTAGACTATATTTATAAAATGGGGGGAGTATCGTGGGAAGCAGTGACACGAAGAGATTTAGGGGCAGTGCTGTATAGTCAACTGAACATGAGCTTCCAATGTGATGCTGTGCCCCGAAGAGCTACTGTGAGCCTACATAATCAGGGAAAACTTGAGTAGGAGTAGAGAAGTTATTTTACCCCTGTATTTGGCACTGGTGCGACTGCTGCTGGAATACTGTGACCATTTTGGTGCCCAAAATTCAAGAAGGATGTTAATCAATTGGAAAGGGTTCAGAGAAAAGCCACAAGGGGAAGTTACTCACCTTGAAGTAACTGAAGTTCTTCGAGATGTGTGCCCCTGTGGGTGCTCCACTCTGGGTGTCTGTGCGTCCCAGCGCCGTCGATCAGAGAGTTTTGGTAGCAGTGCTTGGTCGGGACGCAGGCGCTCAGTTGGTATCTCCCATCTCTTTGGAATCTTCCTGAGCACCTGCGTCCCGCACCGTGGAGTTCCTTCTCTACCGTGGAGTGATTATACTAGTACTCCAAAATAGAGGGGAGGAGGGTGGGGAGTGGAACACCCACAGGAACACACATCTCAAAGAACTTCAGTTACTGCAAGGTGAGTAACTTCCCCTTCTTCTTCGAGTGCTGTCCCTGTGGGTGCTCCACTCTAGATGAACGTGTAGCAGTACCCACTATGGTCGGTGGGATTTTGGAGATGCGGCAGTGAGTAGTGTAGAGAATACTGTATGGCCAACTATGGTGTCTGCCATGCTATCTTGCGTTATAGCATACGTTTGGCAAACATGTGTTCAGATGACCATGTAGCCACTTTCCAGATGTCAGAAATGGGTACGTTATGTAGGAAGGCAACAGTTGTCAACATAGCTCGAGTGGAATGAGTTCTAATGCCTTCGGGCAGTTGAATATTTTGAATATGGTAAGAGGATCTGACGCAGTCAGAGATCCACTTGGACAGATGTTGTTTAGAGATAGCCGTACCTTTCCTCTCTTTCGGTGATGGAGACAAAGCCGTGGAGATTTACGAAATGGCTTAGTCCTATCTAAGTAAAAGGTGACTGCTCGCCTGACATCGAGAGTATGCAGGGATGTCTCGTGTGGAGTCTTGTGAGGTTTTGCATAAAATGTAGGCAAGTATATCGGTTGGTTAAGGTGGATACCATCTTAGGGAGAAATTTAGGATGTGGTCTCAGAGTGACTTTGTCTTTGGAGAAGATTGTGTAGGAAGGATGGGCCATCAGGGCACTTATTTCATCTACTCTCCTTGCTGATGTTATTGCAACTAAAAAAAGCTATCTTCATGGACATATGGAGAAGAGAGGAGGAAGCCAAAGGCTCGAATGGAAATTTCATGAGAGCATGAAGAACAAGGTTAAGATTCCATGTAGCTGCTGCTGAGTAAATTTCAGGGTAGAGATTTTGCAGGCCCATGAGAAATCGTTTTATGGTGGGATGGGTAAAGAGTGAATAACCTTCTAACAGGTCACAGAAGGTGGTAAGTGCCGCCAGGTGTACTTTGATGGAGCTGAGCAAATATCTGTCCTGTTTTATTTTCAGGAGGTAGTCTAGAATGTTAGGGAGGATCACTGTATTGGGCATTAAGTGATTATGTGAGCACCAGAGGGCGAAACGCTTCCACTTCCACTTATTTTAAAAACGCAGGTAAGTTTTATGAGTGGAGTCTTTTCTACTGTGCAGGACGACGTATCGGACTTGGTCAGAACAGGCTAGTTCATGGGTTTGGAACCATGAAGGAACCAGGCTGTCAGGTGGAGCTTTTGGAGCTGCGGGTGAAGAACCCATCCGTTGTCCTGGGAAAGGAGATCTGGCCTGTTGGGGAGAGCCCATTGATGACAGGAGGACATGCGGAGTAGGTAAAGATACCACGTCTGTCTCAGCCAAGCTGGGGCAGTAAGGATGACCCAAGCCTTGTCGGCTACGATCTTCCAAAGAACACTGTGTAGCAGAGGGATTGCTGGGAAGGCATAGAGGAGAGAGTTGTTCCACAGGATGAGGAACGCATCTCCTAGGGATGCAGTCCCGAGTCCCGCTCTGGAGCAAAACAGCCGACATTTTCAATTCTCTTTGCCACAACCCAGGTGTATTGACGGGGTACCCCAGAGGGAAAAGAGCTGTTTAAGTATTGCAGGATGAAGTTCCCATTTGTGTTCTGTTGTGAAGTGTCTGCTGAGTGAGTTGGCAGTAGTGTTTTGGCAGCCTGGTAGGTAGGAAGCCATGATTTGTATTTAATGTTGTATGCACCAATTCCATAGTTGGATGGCTTCCATGCAAAGCAAATGTGATCGGGCTCCCCCCCCGTCTGTTGATGTAGTACATACATGCTATGTTGTCTGTTAAGACCCGAACAGATTTGTTCTTTATGAGGGGAAGACAGTGAAGACATGCTCGCCTCACTGCTCTGAGCTCTAAGAGAGTTATGTGTAGGTGAGTCTCTGATGCAGACCACCTGCCTTGTGCCCCCCTAGATGCGCTCCCTAACTGATTAGGGAAGCGCCAATCGTGAGCATGAGCATTGGGGATCGTTGCTGGAAGGAAATCCTTGTGCTGATGTTTTCTGATCTTGTCCACCAATGTAGGGAAGCTAGAACATTGGGAGGAGGAGTCTGCAGCGTCCCTAAGATGTGTCTATTGGGTTTGAAATTGGAATTCAGCCAGCCGTAGACATCTCATATGTAGCCTAACATACTGGACCACGAAGGTGGAGGCTGCCATGTGACCAAGGAGCTGTAGACAGATTCTTGCCAGTGTCCTGGGACGAAAAGAGCGCTTGCGTATGAGCTGCATGATAGCAAGGAATCTGATATGGGAGTGAGGCTCTGCTCTGGATTGAGTAGAGATGAGCTCTGATGAATTCGATCTGTTGTGTAGGTGTCAGAGTGGATTTTAGGATGTTTATCTGGAGGCCTAGGCTGTGAAAGAGGGATATGGTAAAATGGATAGTTTGAAGAAGTGTCTCGCCATAGGAGTTGCCCTTGATGAGGCAATCGTCCAGGTAGGGGGAAAGCGTGATCCCATGTTTGTAGAGGTGAGCCACGACAAAGGCTAGAGTTTTGCAAAAGACTCTCGGTGCTGTGGAGAGGCCAAAAGGAAGAACTCTGTATTGAAAATGGTCATGACCAATTGTGAATCGTAGGAAGCATCTGTGAGCTGGATGAATCGATATATGAAAATAAGCATCCCGTAGGTCGAGGGCTGTGAACCAGTCCCCTTGATCCAGTGCAGGAATTATTGTGCCCAGTGTGACCATCTTGAATTTTTGTATCCTCACAAATTTGTTCAGTTGGTGTAGATCTAGTATAGGCCTCCATTCCCTGGTCTTTTTCTGGGTCAGCAAGTAATGGGAGTAGAACCCTCTCCCTCGATGTTGCGTCAGCACGGGTTCCACTGCGCCTAGCTGGAGAAGGTGAGCCACTTCTACGCAAAGTAGGTGCTCGTGAGAGGGGTCCCTGAAGAGGGATGGGAAAGGGGGGAGGATAGGATATGAATGGGATAGAGTAACCGGACTGAACTATTTCAAGGACCCAGCGATCCTGTGTAATACACTGCCAGGCATGTTGGAAACTCTGGAGGCTGTGGCCAAATAGGCATGTAGGCTGTGGAACCCAGGTGTGGTCGTGCAGACCCTTGACCAACGTTTCAAAAATGTTGTTTATTCCCGGATGGGTGGGAGGCGGTTGCTTGAGCTTGATTTTGTCTGTGCTTAGGGGGTCTACAGCAATTCCTATTTAAGACATATGGTTTGGGTTGAGGCCAATAATATTGTTGTGTGCGCGGTCTTTGGTAAGGTTTGTATCGTTGTCTCCTGGGAAGAGATGGGTGAATACCTAGGGTGTCCAGTGTTGCCCTAGAATCTTTCATGGTGTGAAGTAGTTCATCGGGTTTTTTTGGAAAACAGTTTGTCTTTATCAAAGACAATTTGATCTGGTCTGCAGATCTTTATGGATTCCAGATGCAGAAAGCCATGAAGATCATAACCACAGAAGTTGCAGTAGTACGGGCTGCTGTGTCCACCGTGTCTAAAGAGGCTTGTAGGGCCGTTCTGGAAATCAACTGGCCCTCTCTCAGAATTGATTTAAAGTCCGCTCGCCTATCTTCTGGAATGTAGGAGACAAATTCAAAAAGTTTATTGTAGTTATCAAAGTCATAGCTGACGAGGAATGCAGAGTAGTTTGCAAATCTGAATTGTAGAGTGGAGGACGTGTAAACCTTGCAACCCAAAACGTCAAGGCGTTTTAGGTCCTTGTCTTGCGGAGTGGGACGATATTGTGACTGTTTCGTCCTTTGTGTGACTGCATCCATGATGACAGATTTGGTTGTGGGCGAGAAAACAGGAAGTCAGCATTCTTAGCAGGAACATAGTATTTACATTCGGCCTTTCTGTAGGTAGGTAATAAAGAAGCTGGAGTTTGCCGGACACTGTCAACTGGTTCCAGGAGTGCTTCATTTATAGGGAGTGCGATCTTTGAGGGTGCAGTAGGTTGAAGGATTCTGAGGAGTGTGTGTTGTGTCTCCTGAACCTCTTCTAGGGGGATGTCTTCACTGAGAGCCACCCTCTTGAAAAGCTCTTGAAATAGTTTACAGTCGTCCACGTTCTGTGGAGGCGGGGGGAGGACTCCATCTGGTGCAGATGGAGAATTAGGGTTCGGTGAGTGAGGATATGGTTCGTAGCTCACGTTCTAAGGAGCGGGTTCAGGTATTCTAGAAGTGGACGGAGCTGGAGATCGAGGCACAGAAGCAGGTAGTGGTTTCACAGAAGAGGTCTGAGGATCAGTGGTAGGAGGATGTGGCCAAGGCACAGGGTAGGAGAACACAGGTGTCGTCCACGGGGGGGTGAGGGGGCAAAGTAGGGAAACTGAGGCTGGTGGCTGTGGAACGGAGCCTGAGGTGGAAGAGGTTCCAGTGGAGGAGGAGGAGGCAGGTGGGGAGAACTTTGCCTGCTGTTGTATATCGGGTTCGCTGTCAGTGAAGATAGCCAGTTCAGGTGGTGAGAGCAACTGTTAGAAGAGTAAGCCCTGCATATCTAGGAGTGGAGAGTTAGGCTCAGGTGGCACTGAGAGGTCACACTGAGTGAGGAACTGTTGCTCTTGCTCCTGCTCCCTTGGCTGCACTGAGCCTGGACTGTGCTCTAGCGCATTAGCAAGTGAAAGTGAAAGTGTCAGCGGTGCCGCGGGTCTGTTGGAGGTGCCCTGCAGGGGGTCTGCTGCTGGTACCAGGGTAGGAGGCAGGCTCAGTGACGACATTCTTCTTGGCACCAGGGCAGAGCACACAGTCAGCACCGCGGCTATTTTTAGTGCAGAGGGGGTCGGTGCGGACATCCTTGTCGGCACTGGGGCAGAGTGCACAGCCGGCATCGTGGCTATTTTTAGCACTGAGGCGCTTGGTGCCATGGAAACCTTCCTGCTACAGGAGGTCGGGTTCCTGCCTCTGCGGGAGCTATGGCTGAGATTTTAGAGAGGACTGAGGCGCCTGCCTGTGGCACTGTCAGCACAGAGGATAAGGATCTCGCGGGAGATCCTTTACCTTTGTCAGAATCCCTCCTATGAGACTGCTGTGCTTCTTGCCTCTGCTCCAAAGAGAGTGAAGCAACACTCCCCACTGGTTCGGATCTGGCCGAGGAGCGTGTAGGAGCGGGCGGGTTTAACTTTCCCCGTCTCCGAAAGCGGCTGCAGGGATTTTTCCATCAGAAGCATTTTAAGCCGCAGGTCCCTGTCACGCTGAGCCCTTGACTTGAGGCTCGTACAGTGGAGGCACATGGTGTGAAGTGCACCAGGGAAACCTACATTCCCACAATGTGAGTGCCCATCAGACTGTGGCATGGAGTCCTGACAGGAAACACACTTTTTGAATCCTGAAGGCCCTGGCACTGTGAACTAGAAATAGCAGCGGAGAGTATCTCAGCAGGAGACAAGCCTGAAGTGAAAAGTTTTGGTTTTTTTTTTTTTTTTTTAAACTAAGTAACTGACTATGTAACTACACTAAAGGAAGGGAAACAACTGGGATGTAGCTAATAACTATTTCTATATTCTTTGTTACTTTTTTCCTACAGAGACCAGGGAAGAGAAGTAGCACTGCCACGAGTCCCGTATTCAGCTGTGGACGGTTGAGAAGAAACTGAGGGGGGTGTGGGACGCAGGCGCTCAGGAAGATTCCAATGAAACAGGAGATACCAATTGAGCTCCTGCGTCCGAACCAGGCACTGCTACCGAAAATCTCCTATCAATGGTGCCGGAACGCACCAACACCTAGAGTGGAGCACCCACAGGGACAGCACTCGAAGAAAAACAATGATTACAGGATTAGAAGACATGCCTTGTTATGAGTTATGTTGTTTGTTATGTCAGAGTTTAATCTATTTCGCTTAACAAAGAGAAGGTTAAAGAGTGACTTAATTACCGTCTATAGGTAACTATAATGGGGAAGCAGAGGTTAGTCATCCTGTGCAGTAACTGTGGTTCTTCAAGATGTCCCGCCCAAGGGTGCACCACTTCAGGTGTGCATGTGCCTCTTGAGCCCTTGATAAGTTTTCCAATAGCAGTGTCTGTTTGGCCTGCACACACAGCGTATACATCCTCATATCGCACACTGAAGCAACACAGGGCTGCGCAGAACTGCCCTCAGTTCCTTTTCCATCCAATGTCCCACAGAGAACAGTGCAAAGCAGAAGGGAAGGAGGGCAGGTAGTGGAGCACCCATAGGGGGACACATATCAAAGAACCACAGTTACTGCACAGGCTCATCTTGTTTTTCCAAGTAGTGTCTGTATGAGTGTTTTACTTCAGATGACTCCCAATAGGAGACAGTCCCAAAAGGAGCTTCAGAATTGAGTCCAGAACTGAAGACGGGACTGCATTACCAAGTACTACATCTGCATTAAAGGCATGGATCAAGGCACAGTGTTTAGAAAATGTATGTACTGTATGCCCATGTAGCAGCCTTACTACCTTGGACTGCCCCACTGTGGGGATTAAAGCACCAGCTACATCATAACAAGCAACTATACACACAGAGATCCATCTTGACAGTCTCTAGGCAGAAACCTCCTGGATCTGTTTGTGATGGAAATGAGCAGTCTAACAGACTTTCAAAATTACTTGGTCCTATCTACATAAAAGGTCAATGCCTATCTAATATCAAGGCCTCAAATTCTCTGATTCTACAAGATGACGCGATAGCTAAAAAAAAGATAGTTTTCATGGATAAGTGAAGCAAAGAACAGGTTGCCACTGCTTCGAATTGAGTTCTTGTGAGACCTTTAAGTAGACCTTTACATTTCAGACAGGTTTCAGACAGTTTCTTTCTGAAGTTCGAGAACTCCCTTGTATGGTCCTGACTAGATCTGATAAAGTTAAGAATCTGTCCGTGGGAAGGTATGTCCTGGCTGTCAATGAACTGTATTCTCTGTACAGGGGTCAACATGGACTTACACTGAGCTTAATTCTTGGGAAAGAGAAAGGGCTGTCTGGGTGGATGACAGTACTGGCTTCATGGAACAGACCACTGAGCAGCCAGGTGTCAAGGTACAGGAAGACTAAAATCGCCTTCTGAGGAAGGTAAGTGGCCATTACCAACTAAGTTCCCTCTAAGCTGTGCGGCCATGGGGCTGGGCAGCAGGCTATCAAGGCTGCATAGGCAGGGAGAGGTGCCTCTCTCCCAGCCCCAGCCCTGCCATGTCTGGGGAAAGGGGCCTCTCCCCCGACCCAGGCTGCTGCAGCGAGAGAGGGTGGGGGGGGGGGGGGGAGTCTGCTCTCCCTGCCACAGTCTGGTACAGCCTGCACCCCAAACCCCTCATCCCTGGCCCCACCCCAGAGCCTTCACCCCCAGCCAGAGCCTTCACTCCATCAAACTCAAACCCTCTGCCCCAGCCCTGAGCCCCCTCCCACACTCCGAACCCCTTGGCCTCACCCCCACCACACCACCTCCATATTGGTGCACACAACAAAAATCATTCCACACACGGATGTAAAAAAATTAGAGGGAACACTGGATTACTAGTAGGAGCTTTGAGAACACTGTTGGGGCCAAGGAAAGGCCAAAGGGAAGTACTCTGTACTGATATCATTCCTACAGTAAAGTGTAAATATTTTCTGTAAGATGGGTTTATCGCTATGTGGAAAAACTCCTTGTAGGTCAAGAGCCAAAAACCTACCTCCTGTCCCTACTGAAGGGATTACAGAAGCCATGCTCATCATCCTGAAAAAATGGTTACTCACCTTCTCGTGACTGTTGTATTCGAGATGTGTTGCTCATGTCTATTCCAATTAGGTGTCACCAGAAGGTTTTTCCTCTAGCAGCATCCGCTGGGTCGGCTCTGGAGCCCCCTGGAGTCACACCTTCATGGCATGGCATATAGGGCCCCGCTAACCCGCCACCTCCCCAGTTCCTTCTTTCCAGAAACTCCGACAGAGGGGAAGGCAGGTGGGTTTGGAATGGATATAAGCAACACATCTAAAAGGTAGGTAACCGTTTTTTCTTCTTTGAAAGCTTGCTCATATCGATTCCAATATGGTGACTCCCAAGCCTTACCTAGGAGGTGCAGTCGGAGTTCCTGGAATCGCTGACTGAACACTGCATTGTCCCTGGCGTGCTGGGTGATATAGAGTAACAGGAAACGAAGGTGTGGACTGAGGACCATGTTGCTGCTCTACATATCTCTTGGATCGGGACCTTGGCCAGGAAGACCACTGACAATGCCTGAGCTCTGGTGGAGTGTGCAATCAGAGCGGGGGCAGTGACCTTTGCCAGCTCATAACAAGCCTGGATACAGGATGTGATCCATGATGATATCCTTTGTGTGGACACGGGGAGGCCTTTCATCCTGTCTGCTACTGCAACAAAACAGCTGGTTCGACTTGCGGAACGGCTTAGTTCATTCAATATAAAACGCCAGTGCATGCCACACATGCAGAGAGTGGAGCCTCTGCTCGCAGCTATTGGCGGAGGCTTCGGGGAAAAGACTAGAAGGAATATGTCTTGGTTGGCATGGAAATCTGAGGCCACCTTCGGGAGAATCCCTGGTGAGATCACAGTTGCAACTTGTCTTTGTAAAAAATGGTAAATAGAGGGTCAGATGTGAGAGCCTTAAGTTAGGACACCCTTCTGGCTGATGTTATTGCAACCAAAAAGGCCACCTTATAGGAAAGATAGAGTAGTGAGCATGTCGCTGGGGCTCAAACGGCCCCATCAGCCTCAAGAGTTCCAGGTTAAGGCCTCAAGCTGGGGTGAGACGACGAATGTGGATATAATCCATCCAACTCTTTGAGGAACTGTCACACCATTCGGTTAGTGAAGATGGAGCGGCCATGTTCTCCTCAGTGAAAAACTGATGGCAGCCACATGAACCTTTTATTGAGGAGTGAGACAAGCTCTGCTGTTTCAACTTTATGAGATAGTCCAAGATAAAGGGGACTGACGATCGTGTCAGAGCGATACGGCTCTGCGAGTACCAAATCACAAAACTTTTCCACTTGGCCAAGTAAGTAGCTCTGGTTGAAGGTTTTCTGCTACCCAGAAGAACACCCCTAACGGGGTCTGAGCATGTGAGCTCTAGCGGGTTTAACCATGCAGCTTCCAAGCAGCGAGGTGGAGAGATTTGAGATTGGGGTGCGAAAATGGCCACGATGTTGAGTGATGAGGTCCGGAACTAATGGTAGAGTGACTGGAGTATCCATCGATAGCTCCAGTAGCATGGTGTACCAATCCTCACATGGCCAGGCCGGTGACACCAGATCACCGAGATTCCATTGTTCTGGGTCTTGAGGACCACCTTGTGAACCAACGGTGTAGGAGGGAGAGAAAAAATGCACCTGCCAACAAATCCAGAATGTGGTTCAGGAAGGAGTAGAATTGTAGGCACTTCCTGTTGCACCTTGTGGCAAGCAGATCGATCTAAAGAACTCCCCACCGTTGGAAGATATTGTTTATTATGTCTGGGTGAACAGACCACTTGTAATTGTGAAAAGACCTGCTGAGATGGTCTGCTAGCTTGTTCTGAGACCCAGAGAGATAGGACGCTTCCAAGAGTATTGAGTGTGCTATGCAGAACCCCCAGAGCTTGAGGCCTTCCTGACATAAGGGAGAGGAGCGTGCTCCCCACTGTCTGTTGATATAAAACATCGCTGTTGTATGGTCTGTCAGGACAGATATGCACTTGCCCTCCAGGAGAGGGCGAAAGGCCTGACATGCCAGCTGGACCGCCCTGAGCTCCTTCACATTGATGTGAAGCATCAGCTCTTCCAGAGACCAGAGGCCCTGAATACTGTGCTCTCCAAGGTGTACCCCTCACCCCATGCCAAGACATCGGTGGTTAGACATAGGGAGTGATGGGGTCTGGAGAATGTGACCCCTGCACATACCAAGTGTGGGCTGAGCCACCAATGAATAGACTTGAGAATCCCCGGTGGAAGAGTAACTAATTTGTCTAGGCTGTGCCTGCTCGGTTGATACACAGATCTAGCCAAGCTTAGAGAGGTCTGAGTCACGCATGTTGTGCTACATAGGTGCAAGATGACGTGTCCTAGGGGTTTCAAGCAACTCCTTACTATGGTTATAAGGAATCGTTTGAGGTTCTGTATGATGTTGTGAATGGCCTGGAAGCAGGACTGAAGTAGGAACGCTCTGGCCTGTCTTGAGTCTAGCACTGCCCCTGTGAACTCTATTCTCTAAGTAGGAGTGAGTGTTGACTTTTGAGTGTTTAGGAGAAGGTCCAATACGTCAAAGGCGGTTCTTATGAGGGTGACATGTCAATCCACTTGTGCCCTGACCCAGCCTTTGACTAGCCAGTCATCTAGGTACGGAAATACCTGAACCTGCCTTTTCCACAGAAAGGTGGCCACAACTGACATACATTTCGTGAACACCCAAGGTGCCAATGATAGGCCGAACGGTAGTATTGTGAATTGGTAGTGGGTACTCCCGACTACAAACCTTAAGAAGCGCCTGTGGGGCGGGATTATGGAAATGTCGTAATACATGTCTTTCAAGTAGAGGGTGGCATGCCAATCTCTTGAATCCAAGGACGGGATAACAGTGGCCAGAGAGACCATATTAAACTTCAGTTTCTTCATGAAACTGTTGAGATTGCGCAGGTCCAAGATGGGTCTGAGGCCCCCTTTTCCTTTCGGTATTAGGAAATACCGAGAATAAAACCACCTTCCCCTCAGCTACAGCGGAACCTCCTCCACAGCCCCGCCGATAGGAGGGTTTGTACCTCCCGGATGAGAAGCTGCTCATGAGAAGGGTCTCTGAAGAGGGATGGGGAAGATGCGAGGAAAATTGGAGAGAATATCCTATTTCTACCGTGCGGAGGACTCACCCGTCTGAGGTGATATAGGACCACCCCCAGTAGAAATGGGACAGACATGCTGAAAATGGGAAAGGAGGATCCGATTAGTATAATGCCCTCAGGCACATTCTCAAAAGGTCTGCCTAGGGCCCTGTGGTTACCTGGACAACCCAGATCCCCGGTTGTTCAAGGACCGGGGTTGGCAATGGCAGTTTTGATTTCTGGGTGGTCTATGATTCTGGCCCAGCCTAGACTGCCCCTGGTATGGTCGTGACGTGGGTTCAGGCCTAAATTATCTATGCTGAGTGGAAGAAGTGTACAACCGCAGCAATCTCAGAGTGGTTTGGGAGTCTTTCAACTGTGGAGTCTTGAGTCAGTTTTCTCTGAAAATAATATGGCGGCCTCAAAACGGGAGATCCTGAATTGTCTACTGGACCTCCTTGGGGAGGCCCATGGCCTGCAGCCATGAGCAACAATGCATTACGATGCCTGAAGACATAGCTTGTGTTGCAGAGTCTGCCGAGTCTAATACCACTTGCAGCGCCCACCTTGCCCTCATCCACGAGGGCTGAGAATTCTGGCTTAGAGTCCGGTGGGACAAGGTCCATAAATTTGGACATTGCGTCCCATGATTTAAAAGTTATATTGGCTAAGGATCGCCTACTGGTTTGCAATCTGAAGCTAGAGCCCTCCAGTGGAGTACATCTTCCTCCTGAAGAGGTCCAGCTTCTTCGCATCCTTAGCTCGAGGAGTAGGCCCATGCCTCTCCCTCTCATTGACAGCCGCAACCACTGAGTATGGCAGGGAGTGGGTGAACAAATATTCGTAGCCCTTGGAGGGCACAAAGTACTTTCTCTCGACTCCTTTAGCTGTAGGAGCCAGAGAGGCTGGCATTTGTCAGAGAGTTTTTGCGGTTCTCCTGAATTATTTTAATCAGGGGAAGGGCCACCCTGGTGGGTCCTGCCAGGGATAAAATGTCCACCATTAGGTCTGATACCTCTGTGACCTCTTCAATCTGTATGCCGAGGTTCTGAGCAACCCGCCTCAGGAGTTCAAGGTGGGCTCTGCTGTCAGGAGGGAGAGGCCCCGAGGATGTTCCTGCCACTGCCTCATCTGAAGACTATGTTGATGAGGAACCCTGAACTAGGGAGGGCACCTTCTGCCCATCTGGTTCCTCAAAATTCTGCAGCTCCACCCCTAAATCAGAGTTCACTTCAGTGCCGGCCACGGTGCCTTCCACAGCACTGATTGTAGCAACGGTGACAGGTGCGGTGCCAGCTCTGCTGTGGGTGCTGGTGCTGCTGTCAGTACCAGGTGTGGTACTGATTGTGATGCTAGCGGTGGTAGCAGTGGCCGACACTAGAGAGAGATCCCTGGCACTGGATGCAGTCCTTCTCTCAGAAGCGACCGAAAAGGAGCATGCCAAGGCGGACCCTTGGGACTGACGGTAAGCCCACAGGGCTCAGAAGGGCCACTGAGTCTGCATCTGACCTGGTATTGCCATTGTGTTGGCCACGGTACCAGGGGGAAGGTTTGAATCATCCCCACAATCTGGGAGTGCTGGCGACTAAGGTGTTGGCTTCCATGGAACACATGCGAGTCCATATTCGATTCAGATTCCGAGGAGTTCACGCACAGAGACCATGATGGCGCTGTGCCCGTTGGTGCCAGGGTGATGGAGATCATTGCCAACTCATAGCCACCTTGCCCCCGGACTGCACAGGTAGCCTCTGTGTTATCTGCGGTTTTGGGGCCAGTAAAGTGCCTCTGTGATCAGGAGAGTGAGAACCTGTCAGAGTTATCAGGTCCCACGCCATCTCGTAAGTCTCAGGCGTGGAAGGGAGTTCAAAATCCTCCACCTGAGTGTCCTTTGGTAGCACCAGACTCAACATCCCTCCTGAGGGCCTGGAGTCGACGGTGTTGGCTGTTGAGCAGGAGGGAAGGTATGGTCTTGCATCGCTCGCCCTCCCTTGGGTGGTTCCCGTTCCCCTGCTTGGGACAGGGAACACCCCCGTGCGTCTTTCTGTGCTTCTTCCTTTGGACGGGAGACTGTGATTGGTGCTGTGATTGTTCCTGCGCCATGGAGCTCAGTGCCAGTGCCAACGGTTTCTGACCCCAGAGTCCTTCTACAGCAACTCTTTGCACTACTTAACAACTATCTAATACTAAACAACACTAAACAATAAAACAAAGTCATAGGGAACAGCACAGAGAACTCTAGTGGCACAAAAAAGATTACCTTCTTATGGCCACAGATATAAGAAAGATTCCCATGCTCATACAGCTGGCCCTCCTGACACCCTTTAACACAGTGTACCACACGGTACTGCTAACCCACCTAACTGACATAGTAGGAGTAGGTGGCCCAACACCTGTAGTAGCTCCTGTCATTCCTCTCCAGCTGAACTCAGTTGTAATGGGAGAGTTCTTCCTTTCCCATGGCCTTCACCTATGGAGTCCTGCCAGGATCCATGCTATCCCTCTCTTCTCTTCAATATCTACCTGAGAACACTAGAGGAGATAGTGAGATACCATGGGCTCAGCTGTGAACATTTTACTAATGGCAACTATATACCCCATTCAACCTGAACCAAGGCAAGCCTACAATGATGCTGATCAAGAAGGGAAACACAGAAAAAATTAGCCAAGATGTCTCCACCTTCCAAGCATACAGTCCCCATTCAAAGTGATGTGACTTCCTCTAGGCTCTATTTGACTCCTCATTAAACTTGGATGATCAGGTAGCATCAGTATCTAAAAAGACATTGCTATCTACCTCTTGCTAGGAACCTTTGTCTCCTTCTCTTGGACAAGGATCTAGCCACAGTAATCCATGCACAGGCTCTAGCTGCTGCAGAAAGTGGCGGTCCCCTTTCTTCGTGGCTAGGCTGCCATGAGCCAATCAGGCTCCCAGTCAGTTTGGGATGTCAGCAGAAGGCTTTGGTCCTAATTTTTAAAGCAATTAATTGATCATGTCCCAACATTAAAAACTGAATTTCAAAATATGAACAACACTGAAGGCTGTGTTCCTGTGGGACAACAAAGATCACAAAGCCCAGGATAAAGTGTGTAAGGGCTAGAGATAAAGCCTTCTCAATCTACATGATTTGGCTGTGAAACAAAATTGAGAGATGAGGTGAGTCCAGAATCTAACTGTCTTAAGAAAACGCTGAAAAACCTTACTCTCCAAAAAAAAAGCCATTCCACCATAAGAATCACACTCAGTCAAATTAATACCCTCCCCCAGGAAGTAGAGTTATTACCCCCAAAAAAGGATATGTGCCAGACTCCACAAAATCCACAAGGGACTTTGCTAGTGCTATCAATTTTACATGGAATGCACTCAGATATTACAACGGCCAGCAGTATAAAACCCTAAGATAGACAATTTATCGAAGATCAATAAATGAACAGAGCTACTGAGAAAGTATGGAGATTAGTTCTATAGAAATGCGTGTGAAGAAAACAAAAACTATTTAATATTCAAAAGAATCAAAAAAATTTCTCCTAGTTTGTACCTCAGCTGAATTTTAAAAAACTAGCATTCAATGCCATCTCGTCTTCAAAATGCTTTGAGTTCTTAATGCAGGTCATGATCTTTGTTTCTAGTTTAACAGCAACATATTTATTAGTTCCACTCACGGGACAACGAAACCAGGGCCTACAGCGATGGTGGAGGCAAACTGAAGATTGTGTGTAGGAAAAGCACTGCCAGATTACAATGGCTTTCTCCAAGAGGCACAGATGGAGTAGAAAAAGCAGTACTGGTTCTTGCCCCTCCCCCACTCCACCTACCCACTCTTCCAGTGTCTCTAGCATAATCAACATATTGACTTGTGCCTGAATACTCCTTTCCCCACTCTACATATGCAAAGTGAACACACAAGCATACAGTTGCCTATAAGTACACTAGTATATACATTTCTATTAAGAACAGAGTTCCCAGTAGGAAGGAATCCATCTTCCATCCACACTAGAGCCGGAGAAGAAAAAACAGCAACAGTTTCCCCATTTCCATAGACTGGTTCTTAGTAGAGGCTGTTTCCTTTTATCTTCTTCTAGAGGCATCAGAAGGAGTTTTCCATACTAGAGCAGTGCTGCAGAGCAATGTTTGAAAAGAGAACATAACTTACCTGTAATTGGAGATTCTTCGAGATCTGTGGTCCCTATCTGTATTCTACTGAGGGTTTACACGCATGCACACTATGCATCCAGAGCTGGAGAATTTGAAAATAATAGCGTCCATTGGTCCGCGCATGCATCTTGCCTCGCCTCATCGTTTCGTCCAAGGTGATTAAGGGCATGGAAGACCAACCATGTCTCCAGTTACTTCTCCACTGCAAAACTAACAGATCTGCAGAAGAGGGGAAGAAGGGTGGGAATAGGAATATAGATAGGGACCACACATCTCAAAGAACCGCCAGTTACAGGTAAGTAACTTCCTCTTCTTCGAATGATGGTCCCTATTGTATTCCACTTAGGGTGAATAAAAAGCCTTATTTAAGTTAGAGGAGGGTGCAATGATGGAACAGTTGAGTGGAAGACAGCCACACCAAATGAGGCCTCTGTCATAGAGTACTAAACCAACGCATATGCATAGTGAAAGTATGTACTGAACTCCATGTGGCAGCTTTACATAAGTCTCAAAGTGGCACACTGGAGAGTGACAGTGAATAAAGCCTGGGCTCTCGTGGAATAGACCCTTACCCCAAGGGGTGGAGATACTCTTGACATCTGATAGCATAGTGTAATGCACCCCAAAATTCACTTTGAGATTCTCTGTGTGGAGATTGTTCATTGCAATTGTGGAGAAAGCTAATGGACAGGCAATCTAGGAGACTTTCTGATTGGTCTGGTCATCTACAGGTAGAAAGCCAAAGCCTACCAGATTTAGAGGGAGTGAAGTCATTGTTCCTCTTCTAAGGCATAAGGCTTTGGAAAGAAAGCAGGTAAGTGAATGGGATGGTTGAGATGAAACAGGGATACTACCTTCAGTGGAAACCTGGGATGTAGGCACAGGGAGACCTTATCCTTAAGGAAAGTGGTGAAGGGAGGGTCCGCCATCATGGCCCCAAGTTCAGCTACCCTTCTTGCTGAAACGACAGCCACAGGGAAGGTGACTTTCATGAAAGGGAGGGACAGAGCATGAAGCCCAATCAAAGGATTGTTTCACTAGTGCCTATAGAACAAGGTGAGGTCCAACTGGGGAGCGACAGGCTGTACAGGTGGGAAGATTATGATGAGGCCTTTCAAAAACTTAGCAGTCAACGGGCGTGTAAATACCGAGCGCAATTCCATGGGAGGGGTGAGGTAGTGGAAGGTGCTAACTGCCACTAAAGTGGACATTGAGTGAGTTGAGCATGAGCCCTGATGTTTTCAAGCACAGGAAGTAAACAAAAAGAAAAGGAATCCAGATGTCTAATCCTGCCATTGTGTTAACAGCATGGGGAAAGTGGGGATGGGAAATGGGGGGCAGGCTAACATGTGGAGAAAGTAGGGAAAACAGAACCATCTGGGCAAGAATGGAGCGATCAGGATGACTGTTGCCCTCTCCCACCTGATCTTGTAGAGTACTTGTGGCAGGAATGGTAGAGCGGAGAAAGCGTAGTTGATTTGGTCCAACCAGCGGGAAGTATGAGAGTACTGCCTTAAGGGTGGAGACAAATTCCCCAATGGAGCAGTATGTGCTGAATTTGTTGTTGGCATGGGAAGAGGCGAAGAGGTCTCTGGTCAGAATCCCCTCAACGGCTGCAGATGTTGCTGACAGTGTCATGGAGTTCACTCATGATCGGCCACGAATCTTCTGCTGAGAGAGAGTCTGCAATCATGTTCTGAGTCCCTAGAAGATAGGCTGCAGATAACAGCATCTTGTGCGTGAGGCACCAATTCCACAGACTGACCATTCCCCACACAGAGTGACTGACTGAATGCTCCCTTGTTTGTTATGCAATAAATGGTGGTGGTATTGTTCAACATGATGAGAACGTGATGGGAGCAGATGGATGGGAGAAATTCTTGGAACACCTTCTTTAGTCTGGAGTTCCAGAATGTTGATGAGCACCCTGGATTCCTGAGGGGTACATGTTCCTTGTATTATGTGGTCTCCCTTGTGTGCTCTCCACCCTATGAGGGAAGCATCAGTGTCGATCATCCTGTCCAGGGAGGATGGGAGAAAAGGGAACTCCACGCAGAACTGTCATGGGTCCGTCCACCACTGGAGTGACAAACATATCTCAGGGGAAATGGTCAGCATAAGGTCCATGGCATGTTGAGTAAACTTTCTAGAGGCAGCGAAGGTGGAGGTGAGTGAAGGTGGCAACATATATGCATGATGCCATGTGGCCAAGGAAGGATAGGCACGTACTTGGGCGATGAGTTCTTACAAAGTCTGGAATCTGTCCCTTGGTAGGTAAGCTTCTGCTGTGATTGAGTTGACGAAGGCCCCTACGAAGTCTAGGGGCTATGTGAGAACTGAAGCTGATTTTTCTACATTGATGCAGATTCCAAGGGAGCAAAGGAGTCTGATCAACATGAAGGTCTAGATCTGAGCTTCATCTCTAGATCGCGCGACTAAGCTGATCGTCAAGATAGGGGAAGACAAAGACCCCATAATGCCTGAGGTGGTCCACCACAATGGAGAAAACTTTGGTGAAGACCCTTGGAGCAGTAGTGAGTCCAAATGGCAGGACCCTGAACTGAAAATGCTGGTCTACCGTGAATCTCGGGAATGGTCTGTGGGCCAGATGGATGTGGATGTGAAAACAGGTATCCTACATATCGAGAGCTGTAAACCACATGCCTCCTTCCAAGAATGGGATGATGGCTGCTAAGGTAACCATCCACTCACCCAAGTTTCATATGAAGTGATCGAGACAACAGAAATCCAGGATTGGTCTCCAACTGCACTTTTTTGGC